>NW_016107342.1:3480682-3563437 GCF_001604975.1 Cebus imitator | reverse complement strand
ACGCCTGGCTAATTTTGTATTTTTAGTAGAGACAGGGTTTCTCCATGTTGGTCAGGCTGGTCTCAAACTCCCGACCTCAGGTGATCTGCCCACCTCGGCCTCCCAAAGTGCTTGGATTACAGGCATGAGCCACCGCAGCCGGCCACACCCAGCTAATTTTTAAAAATTTCTTTTTAGAGACAGGGTTTCAGTATGTTTCCCAGGTTGAAGGGCAGTGGCACAATCATAGCTCAGTGCAGCCTTGAACTCCTGGGCTCAAGTGACCCTCCTGCTTCAATCTCCTGAGTAGCTGGGACTACAGGTACTTTCCACTGCACCCAACTCTTTGTGACTATTTTGATAAACAGAATGCTGTGAAAATGATGTGGTCTGATATCTATGCCCAGGCCGTAAGAGATTGAAATCTTTGCTCTTGGAGCCTGGGGGCTGCCATGTAAGAAGCCTGTATCCAAAAAGAGCCGGCTGAGCCCAACCTTCAGCCATTCCTGCAAAGGGACCAGGTCAGCCACCAGCTGAATACCACAAGCGGCCATTGTTTGAAGTCACTACGTTTTGGGGGTTATTTTATTGCACAGTAATAGATAACCATAGCTTGGTCCTAGAACAAGATGGCAACTTCAGTTTGCTGGCTAAATCAGGCCTGCCTCATGTTTCTACGAAGTTTGATTGGAACTCAGCTACACCTATTTGTTCACACACTGTCTATGTTTGCTTTTCTGCTACAAGAGCAGAGATGAGTAGTTTTGCAAAGGAGTCTATATAGCCAACAAAGCCTAAGATATGACTATCTGGCCCTTTAGTTACTTAAAAAGTTTACTGATCTCTCACCTAGAAAAATCCTTATCCACGAAACCCATACTTTTCTTTCCAGGAGAATATATAACTGACCTGTTGCCGTTCATTATCTAAAGTCTTGCTAGACTAGGAGAAGGAGATCTTAAGCTGACTTTGGCCCAGGCGTAAAACCTTTGAAAAGCTAGTTCTCTGGTCTCAGTTCCCTCATTTGTAAAATGAGGAGACTGGACTAAGTCAGTCTTTCCCTAGACATCTTTCACTGGACCTGTTGGATGCTCAATGGAAAAGCAGAGCTACAGTCACAATTTTAGGGGAAGTTCTGCATACTATTTGTCCTATTGGAGGTGTAAAATACACATTAGGGTATTCAGGATTCTATAGCAAAGAAACCAGACTAGATTTGTTCACCTGGGTGTTTTCTCAAACATTTTTGGTATCAGAATTATTTTCTCATAACACTTACTGATATCACATGGGACCCATATTGTAAATAATATAGTCTAGGAAATACTATATTGGGTACTCTTTAAAGTCCCTTTTTGCTTCATTTGTCACTGATCTAGGATTAATTCTTCTAGCTACGGAGTTAACTTTTTTTTTTTTTTTTGAGACAGAGTCTCACTCTATCACCCACACTGGAGTGCAGTGGCACGATCTTGGCTCACTGCAACCTCTGCCTCCTGGGTTCAAATGCTTCTCCTGCCTCAGCCTCCCGAGTAGCTGAGACTACAGGTGGAAGCCACCACACCCAGCTAATTTTTGTATTTTTAGTAGAGATAAGATTTCACCATGTTGGCCAGGATGCTCTCAATCTCTTGATCTTGTGTTCCACCCCTCTTGGCCTCCCAAAGTGCTGGGATTACAGGCATGAGCCACTGCGCCCAGCCTCAGAGTTAACTTTCTTCAGTGCTCTTATGGACTTCTCTTTCCAAAAACTGTTGCCTTTCATTTCTTAGCAATGTGATACTTTGCCAATGTAATTTGCTGACTTTTCAGACTAGAGATAACTGTGGCCAATTAAGTAAGTTGCAAATTAAAATGACACAGTGATCACCAATCTTTGGATGACAATTATAATTATGGTCTTGAAGTAAAGCAGGGGCAAATGCAGATACATTTTAAGATTATTACTGGGTTTTATAATCCAAAGATTTCTTCGCACATGCCAAAATAGAAGATACAATTCCTTCTCAGCATTAATACTGTCTGTGCGATATCAATTAAACACGTTTA
Organism: Cebus imitator; assembly: GCF_001604975.1. Classification (NCBI taxonomy): domain Eukaryota; kingdom Metazoa; phylum Chordata; class Mammalia; order Primates; family Cebidae; genus Cebus; species Cebus imitator. Next base: position 3,561,409 of record NW_016107342.1, on the reverse strand, counting down.
ATAAAGTAAACTGTTTAGAAAATGTTAAGTACAAAGTAACCTTATCTATCTAGACTGCCTGTTTAAAATTCCAGGTTATCTTACCAACGATACAAAAAGAGAAAGTGTTGATCCTACTGAGTTAATGATAGGGCAAGGCTGTCTTTCCAGTCATAGAGCTGCTTGAAATCTCTGACCTGGGCACAAGTCCTAAGGTAGCTCATGATACTACTTGCTTTTACAGGTACACATATCTTTTCTTGGTTCTAGCTATCTCAGATGTAGCAAACCATATTATATGTACAACTACTCTCAGCAGCTAAAATCCCTCAAACTTAATAGGACACAAGAATTTTCTCTAATAATTATTAGAATAAATGTTAATAAACTTATTTTCATAAAAATAAAATTTCTCCAATAAATCTCTTGCACTTCTAATTCCATTTAGGTGTCTGCTTCCCAGAAGACCAAACTGATATAACTACCCTTATAAGATTGTACTAAAAATTGGAAATAATAACATAGTTCCTAGCTTTTGATAGCTAGACAATGTAGATTATCTTCCTTCAACTGTGAAACTAGGGTCAGGGCTGGGCAATACATTCTTCTATATCTGATCAGTGTTTTAATTATACATTCCACTGTGTAATTGGGCTTCATTATCAGCCGGCGTGAAGTTAAACTTCTTAAAAGAGCACTCCATACTCCAAGCTATCCAAAGTATCTTCAGGGTAGGTAATCAGGTACGTGTGTGTGAGGGTGGATGGAATTAGGGGGTAGGAAATTGTCTTTGGAGCCAGACAGATCTAGAACAGATTGAATCCTAATTTGCTATGTCACCTTAGGGAGATTATTTAATCTCTGTTTTCAGTTGCCTAAACTATAAAATGGGGATAATACAGCCTATCTTACTAGGTAACTGTGAAGATTAGAGATAGTCTATGTAGAGCATCTGGCACATTGGCCCATTGTAAGCATCTAATGAAAGGATGCATTGTACTCTTATCATCTGAATATTCATTCATTCACTCATTCAACAAATATATATTATGGGCCTACTATGATAGGGAACTGACATACAACAGTGAGCCAGAGAGGCACAGGTTCTTACGGAGTCTACCAGACCAGACATGGCATCACACAAAATGTATCCAGTAATTATAATAAGAAAACTTAGATGGTGCTTCTTATGTGCCTGGCACTGTTCTAACAGCTTTACCACATATTCACTTACTCAATCCTTACACCAATCCCATGAGATAGGTATTTGCCCAAGATTACGTAACTAGTTAGTGTGGATTCAAAACCCAAATATCTGGCTCCAGGGTCTGTGCTTTTACCGGTTATGCTGTGTTGCCTCTCTAAACACTTGAATCAGATTTTATGCTTCCATAGAGTTTAAACAATCCTACACAAGTATATAAAACAATCTAGTGAATCCATTGAGTAAGAAGGACAGTTATTTCCTTTACAGAAACATAGGCACAGAAATAGCAAGTCAGTGGAAAAAGAGGAGAGACTGACTGGCCACCGGGGACCCAGTGCCGCGTGATAGCAGTTCCCTCTCCCAGCCCAGCCCGCCACTGCTCACCTTCCAACCCAGCAGCAGTTTTCTGGCAATGGCATTAGAAAAAGAGTTGCTGTAATTTCATTTTTCATCTCGCTCAGCCCTGACTCTTTCATCTACTCTAACCACAGGGCCTCTCTAGTTCCAATCAATTCTTGACCTTCAGTGTCATCATCTTTTATGCCTGCTAGAATTTTCTTGCAGAAAAGTTAAAGGAAGATCAAATTGGTATGTTTTCTTTTGTTCTTTTCTTAAGCGAGTCCACATGACTGGAGGCTGGATGCGAAGTGGTTTGCTACATGTTTGCAAAGCAAACAAGGTAGCAGTGAAGAGAGCAGACCCCGGACACTAAGTTCATTTCTTATTATAAGGCAAATACCATCCACATCTGGATGCCTGAGTACAAGCAACATAACAGCAGCAGCTTGTTCCAAGAAATCCTTTAGATGACAACATACCATCATCACTCTCATTTTCGAATGAAAACGACAACATGGAAAAAAAAAACATCCTCTTATAACCGGTCAAGAATGATTAAGACAAAAAATGATCATACTTACTGGGGGGCATTGTGCAAGTTTATCGGCTGCCACCAGTTGAACATTCAAGTGTTTACTTTGTGACTTTCCTCTAGATTTAATCAACCGCTGTAAAACCTGATAGAAGAAGACATAAACCTGAGGTATTGTAGATGAGTTGAAAGAAAATAAAATAAGCCAGGATCTTTTTAATGGTCTGTTTGGCCCTGAGTATTATTAGAGAGGAAATATAGTGTGAGAAATCATATAGTTAAACCTGTAATAATGTCATCTGCTTACATTTGCGTTCAGTTACCATGGATTTGATACATTCATCCTATTCTAACTCTGTGTGAAGTCTCCGTAGGAGCCCAAGTTTTCACCTTAGGTTTTCCTCAGAGATTTCAAAGAGAGCCTTGCAAAAATGGAGGGAGTCGACTGTAGCAGTTCGTTTATGTTCAGTAATATTTTAATGTTATTCAGTTGAATAATGTTTCAGCTCACTATCTCCATGTCAGATAAATGTTTCATTTACATATTTGTTATTTTTGTCACCAACTATTAATGAAACATTTCAGTTTAATCTTATTAATCAGACTATTCCATGATTGGAGATCCAGACAAAACATTTTTATTGGTATATTGTTACATGTAAACCGGTGATATATCTATGTCTTTTGGCTACTGCTGTAACTGCATTTGACTATACACTGCCCTCTCCCTTGGTCCTTCCCCTGCAAACAGTGCTAATCTATGAGCTCTATAATACCCCAGAACCCCTGTTCTTACAGTTAAGGACACCATAGTGTCATGGGCAGTGGGAAGGGCTGACCACTCCTGCACTGCAGTGAAATGCTTGAATCCTAGAAGCACTTTTGATCCATTCTACTGATTCTCAAATGGCCCTGTGTGCTCAAGATTCCCAAGTCTACTGCACTAAAGCAACATCTGCAGAGATAGACGGAAGGCTAAGATCTCAGAAAATCTGGAGAAGCATACAGCTTCTTTAGACATTCTCCACCCATGAGAGGAGACTACCATGTTGGTTGGCAGTTGAATTTGTATTTAGGCACCAAAATACAGTAGGAGGCACAGACAAGAAACTGATTATTAAGATGGTACTTCCCAAGGGTATCCATTTCACATTAACTTTTTAAGAACAATATCCTTTTTTAAAAATGAAAGAACACCCAAATCAAAAGAAACCAATGTGGGGCTATTTCACTTTTATTTTTACCTCCCACAATGGTATAAAGATACACAGCAAATTTCCCATTGTGTTTATCATGGAATAACTATATTCTTTAAAGTACCCCACCTAACCACAAACATCAGTGTCCATAATGTTTCCATAAAAGATGTTTAAACAGTGATATTCTGTTTTATATATGATAAATATAGATGCCTTTTTTGATCAATATAAATGTACTCTCTCAACTGGGTACAGAGTCTGGGTGATACAGGAATCAATATCCAAGAAATTTACCAATATAGAATTCATAGTCTACGATAAGCCAGAATCTACTTTTCCACGTCTGTCTTAATGTTTTGTTTCTATTATACACTTACATAACTGTCTGGTTGGGATCCATAATAGTAGCTTTTAGAAGAAACGAACTATTATAGTCTTTGCTATCTGAAAATTCATAGAATCTGTACACTGTGGAAAGATTTTAAATGTACTTATTAATAATCAGCAAGACGTTCTCCTTGTCCACCAAATCTCCTTGTCCAACCAAAATCCATAGAGCAAAGCACATTTTTAAAAGATGCACTTCTAACCCTTAAGACAGAAAGGAGCTTTCAAAGTCAAGAATGATAAATATATATAAAAAAAAAAAAGACAGAAAGGAGCTAATCACCTTTGGAGATGAAACTTTTACATGAACAATAATTGGTGCTAAGGAAGTCTTTATAAGTTGTGCTGGGTGATTGATGGTGTCTGCATCAAGAACAACCAGTTGCAACGATCTTGCCAACTCAAAGATTCTTTCAATTTCACTTTGTACTTCCGCTAAAAGGAAAAATAATAAATAGATCCTGGTTATTGTTATGAATTAGTTCTTACATTAAAAAGATATAGTATATTTTCAGATATATTGGTCTACATTACAAAACAAAACATTTTAAATTTTTATAGTCCTGTCTAATTTAAGATCTTTTCTAAATATAGATGGAGATGGGTTGAGTTTTGCACACAACCAGTTGGTAGAAAAACCTGAGATGGCTCTCCTGATTTGCTTCTTCTATTCGACATAATATTTAGCTGTTTGTATACCTACAGTGATTGTTTTATGTTGTTTTTGATTGTTGCTTTGTCCTAAAGAACTTCAATGTTAGTCATAGAAGCTGAAACCACATTTAGAAAACAATTGAAATACATGTGCAAAGCAATATCACATGGAAAGCAAATTACAATGAAATATTTCTGTCAACAAAGAATATACTAATACTTTGTCAATCCATTTTTAAAAAAACAAAAACAAAAACAAAAAGCCTGCAACTCATCTGTTTTAACTGATATGCACATTTTTGTACTACTGGCTGATTGTTCTAAGTCTACCCTTAAAACTAATCATGTTACTGACTGGTTAGATTTAAGTATGAGAGCCAAGTCACTTGTTCTAAGGCATAATTAGCTTGAATATTAAAAAAAAAAAAAAAGGCCAACTATATTAAAACACTGCAATACATCTAGATGCAAATCTATCTGGCTGGTTGTAATAGTCAAATGACCCAAAACTATGCACAAGTCTAGTCAAATGAAAAATCTACTTATTTTCAAACATCTGAAGCAATCCAGTTTCTTTTTTAAAGGAAAACAGATAAGCAATATAGGACATGGCTTTCTGAAATATAAAAAAGTTTATATATATATATATATATATATATACACACACACACACATATATATATATATTATAAATTACCTGATTTATTGGATCATACCCAAAGTCTGAATTATACTATTTTATTTTCAGATAATTTTGTTTTTGTTTTTGAGGCAGAGTTTTACTCTGTTGCCCAGGCTGGAGTGCAGTGGCATGATCTTGGCTCACTGTAACCTCCACCTCCCAGGTTCAAGCAATTCTTGTGCCTCAGCCTCCCACATAATTGGGATTACAGGCATGCGCCACCATGACCAGCTAATTTTTGTATTATTAGTAGAGGTGGGGTTTCACTATGTTGGCCAGGCTGGTCTTGAACTCCCGAGCTCCTGATCTCCAGTGATCCACCCACCTTGGCGTCCCAAAGTGCTAGGACTACAGACATGAGCCTCCTGCCCAGCTGATTTTGTTTTTTATTTTTTGGCTATAGGCGTGACCAAACAATTGCTGTAATCTGGCCTGAAGTACATAGAGTAGACAAAGCTATCTAATTTAAATTATTATTATTATTATTAATTTTTAGTGGCAGGGTCTAATTCTGTACTCCTCATGCTGGAGTACAGTGATTCAATCATGGCTCACTACAGCCTCAACCTTCTGGGTTCAATTGATCCTCCCACCTCAGCTTCCTGAATAGCTGGGACTACGGGTGCACATCACTGTGCGTGGCTAAATTTTTTTTTATTTTTTGTAGAAACAGGGTCTTAGTATATTTCCCAGGCTTGAACTCCGAAGTCCAAGGAATCCTTCTGCCTTGGCCTCCTGAAGTGTCGGCATCACAGGTGTGAGCCACCGAGCCCGGCCTTAAATTATCCTAATGATGGCCTAGGGAAAAGGTAATGTTGCTCTAAATATCCCCATTGAAAAGTGTTTGTGATTTGCTTTGCTTATTTAGTGTAAATTCAAGTTCACATTGCCCACCAGAAAATTCTCCCTTCCTTAACCAAAAGGATTGACAGGGTGCGCAGGGTCACGTATGCTCAAGACGCTCATGAAACTCTATTTTCTCGTGTTTTGCATGATTTCATAAAATTCTTATTTCCCATAGAATCATTGAAGTTTAAGGCATATCAGTATTAAAAAGAATTAATTTATGCTCTGGTTTCTCTTCATAACAAATAAATCTTTTGCCTTTTACTAAAAAGGATGAATTTGAAGAGTCAATATATCTATCACTTTCCATGTTATCCAATACCAACAGCCTGAAAGACTTCACATTGCTTGGAAAGGTGACTAGCTTTCAAGATATCAATGAAAATAAAATGGGCTTATTTGCCAAGTTCTTCTGAAATCATATTCCACATTTGTTAGTAATAGCATATTTGTCCCATTTTTTTCTCACGTCAGAAACAGTTTTAAAAGAAATGTTTCTTCAGAAGGAAGTTTGGAAAATAAAGTCAATTTTTACTGTATGGGGTATGTTCTCCATTTGCTCTTTTCATTACATTGTCACTGGCTTATGGGAGCTCCTGGCCAGGACTATATGTGAGCAAGCCTATGTTTGCTTAAGCTTCAAATATGAGTATAATATTTTTGGAAGCAGCAAAAAGACATTGAAGCAAGCTGGACTGCCCTGATACAAATAGCCCTCAAGGCACTCTGAGTTTCTGTGTAAATAATTCAGAAATACCTGGGCCCTATTGACTGTGCACCAGCAATGAGGTTAAGCGTGGTTTCTGCCAGGAGCAGAGGGCAGTCACACCTACTGCTTAACCAACACAAAACTCTTAAGCAACAGGCAGCTGGGCAGAAGAAGAGAGGTGTTCGGGCAGAGCAAGCCAGAAGGGATGCCGCAGAAGGCCACATTAAATACTGGGGTGAGCCCCACATTTGGGTAATATGTATACAGAATGTAATAAATACATTTTATGTGTAAGGCATATTTATCTACATAGCTCATTTTTTTTTTTTAAAGAAAAATATCTCAGCCAAACCAAACAATCTTGGCTACCCGACTGATCGTCAGAGGGGTTCCAATGAAAGTTTCCTTATAATCCTATTCTGGTCAAATGAAACCGTGGGGAGTTATGGACTATGATGCTGGAGGACCTCGATGAACACTTCTATAGACTGACCACGACTGATCTGGGCCCATCTCTCTGCAGGATCTCTGTCACAAACGATTTTCCTTATATCCAAACCTGTTCCTATTTCTCCCATGCTTCAAACACTTCAGTGGCTCCCCAGGGCCAAAAGCAACATTTTCCAAAGTGAGTACTCTAGAACAGTAATCTCATAAGACATCCTATGAGAAGAAGGTGGTTTTGTGCAAGGGATATATTGCATACTATAATAGCTTCTCTTTAGAATTTCAAACACGCATTACCCTTCATATCTTCAAGGCTCTAAGAAGTCCTGCAGAGAAGAAACCTGTCAGTTTAATTCATCATTTCCAAATTTATTTGACAATGGAAAACATTCTGAATGTAACAACTCTTACTATGTTGTAAAATTAACATTGCATGGGATCTATTTTGGAGGTCTGTCTCTTCAGCAAGGCACATTAGAACCCTAACATGTTGGCCTCAGTCTCTTTCAGTCTCTTCTGTTCCTCTCAAATCAAACTCCCAGCTTCTCTGTTCTAAGCATGCTATACACAAATCTACTTGTTTCTCAACAACACATTTTTGTTTATAAGTCGATGCCTTCGTACATTGTTGCCTGCCTTGAAGAACTGGCTCAAATATAACTTCTGAGAAGTCTTCTCACATGTGTCTTGCCCCCTACTCTTCTTTATACCCCTAGCTCTTTGTTCATAATTCTACTGTCACAGAGTATTCTAAGTATCTGTCCCTTCTGTCTCTTTGCCCATGGGTAAGATACCGTGTGTGGGTTATATCTGCATTTTCTAAGTCTAGCATAATGCATGGCACAGAACAAGTGTTCAATAAACATTTGATGAAGGAATCTACAAATGTACATTAACAAGCACACAAATGGATCACATTGTGATTGTAATATTAATAGATTGCCATGAAATTAACTCCAATGGTTGTGGGTATATGACTTTACAGAGTAAAGGTAAAAACCATGAGCTGAGATAGATTTTGCTTCTTCCTGTTTATACTAACTCGTCCCACCCACCCCACTGACTCTGACAGTAGGTGACTATATTGTAAGGAATGACTTCAGTGAATACCCGTGAAGCCCTTGGCAAGCGTCAATGGTTAAAGGAGTCAGACAACCTGGCTTAAGCTTTTAAGTATCTTTTAGCCTTTCATTATACATTAGAAGAAGGAGTAGTTAAAAGCCAAAGACACTATGAGGAGTTACAAAAAGGGTAAAGACAGGAGAGCAGAGAATGGATGCTTGCTTATCTTCAATCTAACTTAATGTCCTTGTCACCGATGATATTTGACTTTAGTCATTACCTAATAGGATTCACCATCCACACTGCCACGATCAAAATACTGTGCCTTTGAGCATGTTTCCCTCTGCATGTGGAAGGCTCTAAATACAAGACTAAAGAAGGAACCACTAATCGCTGGGATCTTCCCCTCACAAGCACTGACCACTATTCTATTTGGTATGTTCAGTATTCTTTCACAAAGCAACCATCCAACAAACATTTATTAGCAATTATTATGTGCCAATCCCATGTCAGGAATACACAGATAATACTTTGTACCTTCTTTACAAATTGCACAATCTTTGGCTCAAGGTCAGCAGGTTCTTAATGTGATGTTAGGACATGTACTCTGTCTTGGAAATCTTAATTTTGTTTTCTATCATCTATAGAGCTAATTTCAACAGTTTAAAAAATGTAAGGCATGGAAGAGCCCTATCTGTCTTTCCTAGTCAAAACAAGTTGCCCTCAGAATGTGAATATAAAGAGAATTCTAGAAGTCATGAGTGAATTACACCACCCTTGGCAATCAGGGAGACCATGACAGGCTTTCAAGATGAACGATGTGATTCACCAGCACTAGGACTCGCTTCTGTGGGCGTTGATTCCATCCTCCACAGCCCTGCTCACCTATGGCTTGATGGAGGTACTCACTTACAGCCTTTTTTTCTCCTCCATCATGGGGACTTTTAGGATGCTTTCTGACTGGCACCCCAGGACAGACACGTTTAAAGGCCTTGTATGTTACTAACGGTAATTGCCATTTCCTCTTAAAATGTCATTCTGTATGCTAACAGCTAGCAGCAGAAGCAACATCAAGAACATCATTATCTAGCTTTTCTTCTAAAGATCTCAGAAGGCTGTACACCTCGTTTCCTTTCATGTCAGGTGTAACTCAGGTATGACAAATATCATCAGCCTCATTGAGAAGCTGAGCAAAGCAGAGATGAATGGTTTCACGTGGTTAGGTAGGAAAAGACTAGGAGAGCCTGTTGAGGATTCTTTCCACCAGACTACTAATTAGCTAATTGACTAAAGCTGAGAGACAGCAGGCTCTGGCTACTGCAAGACTGCTGCCTTCTTGCCCGTAGCTAGCGTTCTCTTCAGGTACTCAGTGCTCCTCCATTTAGAATGGGGAACAAATTGGAAAAGACATTCACAAATGCACCATGTGTCAGCCAGGTCTGTAAGCACAACTTGAAGAAGTACCACATTTGAACATCTTACCTAAGCTGGACCGGGTGTTCGAACGTTCAATTATTGCTCTCTTGCTGGGATTATTTAGGACAGACCTCTTAGCAAGAGAAATGTCAGCTGTCACTCTCGTTATTGATATCCTATGAATAGGAACACAGAACAGAACAAGCCAGTAAAAATGTTATGAGGCTCTCCAAGTGATTTATAACCACAGTACTTAATAACCAATTTACATGCTACAGGAGAACCACAGTTTAATACGCATTGGCCACAAGTATTTTAAACAGGCTCTGGCTAGTATCAGAATGCAAGCAGAGCAGCATGGAGGAAGGTTTAAGCTATTTCACAGACAAAAAAAAAACCTACTCCAATAGAAATGTTCTTCCTCCATTATGGCCTGCCTTGCTGAATTCCCTTTATAATACACACCATACCAGGAAGGAATCAAAACATAAATAAACCATGCTGTTTCTGGGAAGCAGCAATAAAATTTGCCACAATTCATAGTTGATTTGCTCTTGAATAAGACCTTCAGGAACTACAAATGCTTTGCCTTGGCATTTCAATGATGCAGGTCAAAGCTGGGAAACCCTCTTCATTTTGATTAATAAAGACAATTAACTAGTGGGTGGTTAAGTTGCATTCCTTTATAAAATACACGTGATTCTCCACAGGCCCAAAGGGATGCTTCATTTGTAAAAATGTGAAAAAACTTGTTTTAGTGTTTTCTGCACTCATAGGATTCTTCAGCACGTTTGCATATGACTTTGAATGCACACAGCGGGCAGTCATAAGGCACCCGAGTTGAGAACAATTTGAGTATTGTGCCAGGATTTGCTAAGTTAGAAAGTATCCTGTGGTCATGCAAGGGAAGAATAAAGTAGGGCCGGGCATGGTGGCTCACGCCTGTAATCCCAGCACTTTGGGAAGCCAAGGTGGGTGGATCATTTGAGGTCAGAAGTTTGAGACTAGCCTGGCCAACAAGGCAAAACTCCATCGCTACTAAAATACAAAAATTAGCCAGGTGTGGTGGTGCATGCCTGCAGTCCCAGCTACTTGGGAGGCTGAGGTGGGAAGGTAATTTGAGCCCGGGGAACAGAGGGTGCAGTGAGCCAAGATCACACCACTAAACTCCAGCCTGGGAGACAGAGTGAGACCCTGTCTCAAAAATAAAAAATAAAAAAAAGAGAGGGAGAGAGAGAGAGAGAAGAATAAAGCAAAAGACATTGCAAATAAATGCAGAGGGGCATCTATTTGCAAATGATTTATCAAATGAGAACATCTGGAACTTAGAATTTAAAGACTGTTTTAAACTGAGATTGCTCAACTTCCATTTATCTACCAGTAGAATTCAAAGTTTGCCTCTTTAAGCCAGTTACTGTCACCATTGGCCTTTCTCCATTATTATCTTTACAGCTTGGTAGAGTTTCCAGAAAGGAGACAAGGAAGATAGCACCCCTCCCCTTTTATACTCAGTTAGTACATCCATTCTCTTCTGTTTTCAAACCCTTTGGGGATTGAAGTAGGAAAGAGGGTAGAGTTATTAACAATTACTGAATCGGATGTCATCTCACACCTGTCTGGGGACAATACTGCTAGCACTCTCAAGAGACTTTACCTAACTTCAGTGACCTAAAACCTTGGGGAGAATTTAAAATAGTCCTTTCCTCAGATAGTTGGAAATCATTCTTTACAATAGTCTGTGCGAAAGTTCTGGTGCCATTTCGAAGCAAAGCACTGCTTGCCTGAGTCATTACGTTTATAAGCTATAGGTTGTCAGGTAGTTTTCAATTGTTAAGTTTTTAGAATGTTAGACTCTAATAATTATTTGATGCATTTTCAGATTGTCTCCCGGAGAAACCAAGAGAGTTTGCGGATGCAAAGAAAACCAAGAGATTTTGCAGATCTCAGGGACGTTCTGAGGACTAAAGGGAGCTTCAGTGGGCTCCAGCTTCACTATCCTCAGTGCCAGGAAAATACATCTGCATTTCTGTTTCCTGCATTGGGGTTTTATATATGATTTCACTATGAAAAGCTGTTCAACTGCTAAAAGACACTGGAAAACACTGGTGTAAAACTTTTTGATTTTACGAAGAAAGAAACTGAAACACAGAAAGTTGCGCGTGGTTAGCTGCAGCTCAGGTCTAAACCAGCCCCTGGGCATCAGGCCAGTGCCAAGTCACCTGACTCCACCATTCTTTTACAGTTCAGTGTTCTACAAGCCCAAATCTCCAGATATGAATCAAATGGTCAAGCACAGATGCACAGTCAGTCTTGGCCTTGCTCTGAGATGGTGAGGATTTAAGTCAAGCTGAGGTAGGGTAAACCCACATCTGACTTTACATTACTAATTGGCCACTGCAGCTTTCAGGCACAACGTCTCATAGGCAGCTCCTTTCCTTTCCAGAATGGGGTTTGTGTGGTTTTTAAATTTTATTTTATTTTATTTTATTTATATTTTGAGCTCTGTCACCCAGGCTGGAGTGCAGTGGTGCAAACTTAGCTCACTGCAACCTCCACCTCCCAGGTTCAAGCAATCCTCCTGCCTCAGCCTCCCAAGTAGCTGGGATTACAAGCATGTGCCACAACACCCAGCTAATTTTTGTATGTTTACTAGAGACGGGGTTTCACCATGTTGGCCAGGCTGGTCTCAAACTCCTGACCTCAGGTGATCTACCTGCCTCAGCCTCCCAATGTGCTGGGATTATAGGTGTGAGCCACCATGCCCAGGAATGTGTTTATTTTTGTGTTTTTGGGTTTCTGGTTTACTTGCTTTAAGAATGTAGCTGCTGGGTAGAAACATACAGTCATGTTTCAGAGCAATCCAAATATATGACGAGAGACAAGTAGATACGTTTAGGGACAGAATTCAACTTTCTAGGCTAATGATTTTTGGAGAGCCCAACAACCCAGAAAGTCAATTTCTATTCTGCTTAAATGACAATCAGGTTTTCTAGTTTGATACAAACAAGAGACTCTTGGTTCTTGATATTGAAGGGATTATCATCAGACACTCATTTATTTTTTCTGAGTTATAAAAGTACTTTCACAAAGCTATTTTCAAACATGACCAAAGGTTGAAAACATTCAGAAAAAAACTGCTTCATATGTTCCAAAAATAGAAAAAGATGCAAACACTAAAGGGTGCTTTTTCTCATTTTACTTGCTAATACAAGCCAGTTTGCTAATACAAGTTATTTATTAATAAAAATACACATGCATCAATCAGGGCTCAGAAGAAGAGAGACACAACCCTAGAAAACCTTCAATATGACAAAGTAGGAGATTCTCTTTTCTATGCAAAGATGCTTACTATTATCAAAATCATACACCAAACCCAAAATTCTTTTTTGTAAAAGGATCTCCAGAAAAGCAATCACATTCACCACTGAATGCTATCTAGCTTATATATTTTTTTATTTTAACTTAGAGTGGTATCCTTTCTACTTCTTCCCTTGCTATGCTGAGAGCCCCTAGTGTGTTTCAGCATTCCCATGCACCTAGTTTGATATACATCTCTAAAGAGTTCCCTTGGAAATCTTTCTGTGACTTGCTGTTGGCAGATGCTGGCCAATAGGTAAAAGACTAATAAGAGTTTAGTTACCCAGCAGACTGGGTGTAGCAGCAAATGTTACTGAAAACTAGCAAACATCATTCCCTAAATTCAGGAAAGCTGAACCCCAACTGTTGCTTATTTCCACTTTAGAATTCATCCAACTGCTGCAATCCATCATAAGTTGTGAGTATTATTAGTTTTCTGTGATTTTCTGTGGAAAGATACTAATTTCAGTTATGACACAATTATTCAAAAATAATGTGTATTTCCATGCTGGTAACGTACTAGCTGTAAGATCTGTCTATATTCTATCCTTGCTACATTCAATATGCAGCCCAAACAGTATAATAATTTTTGAAAACTTCTAGTATTAGAAGGGAAAAGTGTTCCAAAGTATGGAACAGTGTACTTTCAAGAGAAATGAAAGACACAGGATGGCACCCAAGTATTTTCCTGGATATTTCTCTTGGTAGTTGCACAAATCATTACATCTTTTGACCTCAGTATCCTAATCAATAAAATGGCAACAGTAGCTTTGCCATAACTATCTCATGGGATTGCCATTAAGAGCAAATAAGGTAATATATAAAGTGCATTCTTAAATATTCATAGTGTCCTCTATTAAGAAAACACACATATAATGTATACAAGGTAAACAATTATTGAAGATTAAAAGACTTAAAGGATATATATATCCTTATATCCTACTCTCAAAAGTGGGCAGTATACCATGACCTCTCCCATTCCCAGAGTCTGTGAAATGGAGGTGGGAGAATCAGGTCAGATACATTGTACTCAAAAGTTTTAAATATTTAAATTAAATGTACTCAAAAGTTTCAAATATTTAAATTAAATATTTTGTACTCTAAATATTTAAATTTACTAATTTAAATATTCAAGTCTGACACCAAAGTGTTCAATTAGTTATTTCTGGTGTTTGAGTAGCTGTTTATGAGTCTGCATTTGAATAGAGAACAGTAAGAAGAATGTATAGGAGAATGAAATTGACTACAAAACGTATAGGAGAATGAAATTGATCACAGAACAGAAGCTGCTGCTGTTTTTTTTTTCTGTTTGTTGACTACAATTAGAAATTATCTTCATTCTTATACAGCTTGGTTGCTTGTGATAACATCAACTGTTCCCATTTCCTTTTATTAATAAATACTACCTCTTTGAGTCTCCCTAAGTTGTATGCTTAGCTTCTTTTCTTTCAAAGTATTTCTCGAGCCCTTTTTTTCCTTTATGTATTCTTTGGCTAAAAGCATCCTTTAGCTTAAGATCTTATCTGTGTAGGTTACATGATGTTCATCTAAGATTTTTAGCCATGATCATATCAGTTACAAATTGTACAATAAATGTCATAGAGTTGATCTTATCCAGTTGTCAAAAAGCCTAAAGTAACAACTTTTTGGAGGATTTGAAATGATTGGCATAGGTCAAAAAACTGCAGCTGGTTTGACTGCTGGCTGTTCAGCCTGTGAATGGTAGATTCAGCCAGCTGAACAAATCTCATCTGAAAAGGCGATCTCCGATTATTGTTTGTGGAGTGAAATGAAGAAAGAAGCTCCATGCCTAATGTGTATCTACTGTGTCCTCGTCAGCACGGGAATCATTGCTGCACGTGGATATTCACATATACAGAGGGCGCTCAGGAACTATGTAGTATTGTTTTTCTTACATGTATTATAGTTAGACCCCACAATAGCAGTTATACCAATAAAATTGTATAATAAGTAGCTCTAAACTGACTCAAATCATTTATTTTATTTTCTTTCTTTCTTTTTTTATTTTTTGAGACAGAGTTTCACACTTGCTGTCCAGGTTGGCGTGCAATGACACAATCTCAGCTCACTGCAACCCCCACCTCCTGGGTTCAAGCGATTCTCCTGCCTCAGCCTCCTAGCTAGGATTATAGGCATGCGCCACCATGCCTGGCTAATTTTGTATTTTTATAAGAGATGGGTTTCTACATGTTGGTCAGGCTGGTCTTGAACTCCTGACCTCAGGTGATCCACCTGCCTCGGCCTCCCAAAGTGCCTTAATCATTCCTAAAGTATCAAACAAAAAAAAAAATCCCAAGTTTATGATTCTGCAATAGTCAAACTGTTGGACTTTCATCCAATTTGTTGAATTATTTTCTACTAAGATCTCAAAAGCAGATTAAAGAAGAAAGTCTCATAGCCAACGGATCCCTTCTTTGTACTTTCTGAAAAATAATAAGACTTTCTCCTATTTTGCCTAATGTACTGCATTCATAGCCTATGAAACATAGAGTAGGTTTCCATTAGAACATATTGTTTATGCTGTATCACTGTGCTAAAGCTTTCCTTGTCACTGTTCTAAGCTTGGCTGATTTCAATTAAAGACTATTTGTTGTTTTTCTCTCCTTGTATCAACTGGTAAAACATAATGCAGCATAAAATTATAGCTCAATACCTAACAATATACCCCACGAAGAAGACATGTCAGAGTCAGTGCGAAGCTACTATGCAATCTCTTCTTTCTTATCAAAGTCTCCACATACAATCAACCAATGAACTCATTATTGTTTATTCTGCTGCCTGGCCTCTTAATATTTTAAATCAAGTCCATTCTGTCTCCCTTCACCCCTTTAATATCTATCTATCTTTCTCCAGCCCTGCCATACATCAGATTGCTCCAGGGCCACGTCTCTATCTTCAGCTATTACTTTTGCTGCTGCTGGGCCCTTCTTCCAGATCCTCTACCATGTCATCAGACCCCATGAACACTTGATATTGAAATTTTCCTTCTATTTCTATTAAAACCAACTTCAATAGTACGTGTACAGTAACAGATGCAGACAATTATACTTGATTCAATACAAATCTCTGCCATTACAGTTAAATAAATTCCCTTTTTCTGGGCCTCAGGATTGAGGAAGAACATCAGATTCTTCATTCTTGAAGGCAAACCTTTAACAACACTGTTGTGTATAAGTATGTCATAGACTAAAATAATCAAACACAAATGTAGGCTGTCTTATGGATGGGATTTGTTCAGGCCGGGCTGTTATGGGGCCGGTGGATTTGGCACTGCTCAGAACTGCCTTAGGTAACAGCCCCACTGGTTGAACCATGTGACTCCATGCATATCTGCAGGAACTGTGCATGTGCCACCAAGAACACAGACGACTTGGCCCATGCATGTTGGCTGCCTTCAATCCACAGGGACCTGCATGAGGGTTAAAGTTAAGGCCAGGACATCAGAACACTAACCCTATTAAGTTACAAAGTCAGAGTTCATCTGTTTCTTTGTAATACTTTTTTAGAAAGTGAATTCCCAAAAGCCAAAAGTTTCAAACAGAAGTAGGTTTTCTGATTGTGGTTGCTGGAGAAGGGAGATTAGTCTAAAAGAAATTTTACATATTTTTCCAACTCCAATGCTCTAGTATTCAGGGCTTTTAATTTATTTTCTTTGAAGCTACTTCATTATCTGCCTATTTCCTTTTTAAAGATAGTGGAATAGAATAAATACATCTTTCTTATTAAGACTTTGTCCAGTAGATGAATATGAAAAAGACTATTATTGGTTCAACAAATTCTGTCTCCTCTTCCTCTGGGACTGTAAGACTGTATTTCCCAGCCTCTGTTGCAATCAAGTATGACCATATAACCAAGTTCTAATCAGTGAAATGTGAGTAATAAAGTACACTGCCTCCAGGCCCACCAAGCTGACTGGAGACATCATAACTGGGCTAAGGGCCCCAAATGACAGAGGGAACAAACTTTCTGTCCAATTCTCCCTTCTCCCCACTCCAGCCTTCCTCCCAGCTAAGGAACACTTCCCTCAGACTGTTGAGTGAGCAACAATAAGCTTCCACTGTGTTTGAAACATTAGACACTTCGGGGTCTATTCATTAAGGCAGCCTGACCTATATACTAATGTACCTAGAAGCACTCTTATTTCTTAAGCTAAAATCTCAGTTTACTTTCTTTCTATACAGTTCCAGAAACTAATGAATATTTAACCCAATTATCCAGAAACCTTTTATTTTAATAAATATATACAATTTATATTTAAAGCAATATCGTTTGTTTTTATTCTTAATATACCAATTTATTAAAATCTATCTGAAGATTTTTTTACACTTTAAAATTCCATGCATTTAGTGCATTCTCATAATTTAGCAAAGAGAGAGTGAGGTTTCAATTACTGCCTTTGAAAATAAAAAATGTGACGTTCTTCCTCAATCCTACAGTGATAAATTAAATGCATTTACCCATACTTTTTGATGCACACTATTTAAATTTTCTATATTTCTGGCAAGTCCTCAGGTTTTTTAAATGCGGTTATTTTTACATGGACTGCATTCTGCCTTGTGAAAGAGCTTAATATGTAGGATTGAGTCAATACAGGCTTTTTACCGTTTATCTGCAAAACACAGAAACTTTCTCTAGACATTTTTCATAAAACTTAAATGATAAAGTTTAACAGCTAATGCCTGAGTCATATTGTTAATGGATCATAGTAAGATACTTTAAGAAATAGATCAATAAAACAAGGACACTTCTAATAATAACAAGCCCACAACTATAATAAACATCGAAATAAGTAATATTCCCTACAAAATGATCACTTTGAAAGGTTTATGATGTAAAGAATTCTCACTCTCTTCTTTTGAGGAAATTCAGTACTTGATATTTATATTTTCATATGATACACACACACACACACACACACACACACACACGTGCACATGCACAATTCCCAAATATTGCCTAGTTTGACCAGCAAGCCACTATATTCATCAGAAATATTATATGTTTTAATTAATATTTTTTCACAAAAACCATTTTGGTATGAAATTGTTAATAACTGAGATAATAAAGACATATAAATTAAAATAAAACAAATGGCTTATTTATCTTCTCATAGTCCTTTTTTCCTTGGGGCCTTAATGTTATACTTCATATTTTCAGAGCTCCTTTATTATATTCTTCCCAAGAATACTGAATTAACTTTTCATTAGAGAACTTCTGAAATCTCTGGAAACATAGATCTACAATTCAATTTATCATACAAGTTTGGTTAAAGAAAAATAAAAATACAAAAACATCTATATTTCTCACCTCCCATCAAACCTGTGCTTCAGGAAATCAAAGAGGGCTTTCTGCATCATGTCTGTTACCTTTGCAGAGGTGAGAAAAAAAGAATGAGGCAAAAACACACAGAGAGAGAGAAAGAAGTCAAAAGTGAGAGAGAGGTGGGAGGGAAGAGCACTATGAGCCAAGACCTTATTGCAGCCAGTTGTCTCCTAGGGGCAGGTTACCATGGAAGGTGCTTTTCATGCTTAACCATGTGCAGTTGCTAATTTCCACCCCCCCACCGGTTCTCCTCCAGGGTGTTGAGGAATAAACCAGCAGTGTTCACCAGACCCTCTTCCCTCTTTCCTTGTTGGGGATCAAACCGCTGCCAGGAGACAAAAGGCTGGCTTTGAACACAGGTGCCAGGTATCCTTAGCACACCTGCGTTGTGCCTGCCTCCAGTGAGGAGCAGCTAGAGAATTGAGGCCAGCACCGGACTCAGCCGTCCTGCTGGTTTGTGCATGTTGGTGGAAATTCTCCATGCCCATGGCTGGATTTTTGTAGACTACTCTCCTGCTCATCCCTCTGACATTTCCAACTCAGAGAAAGACAAGAGAGAAAGAGAGGGAGAGAGAGCGAGGATTCTTAGATCTGCCTGAAAGAGATTCATTAATTCATTCAGCAAATGTGTACTGAGTGCCTACTATGTGCCACACATTGTCCCAGCTCAATGGGAATGGTGCCCCAGAGACTGCTCACCTTCAGAGTTCAATGTCACATCTACCTATTTTTTCATCCATGCTAGCACAAGGTCAAAACAGAAGCATCTGAAATGAAGTCTCTACTCTCTTTCTTGTCACAAGGTTTTGTTTAATCTCCAAAGTTCACTAATGTTTTTAGTGGTCTTTTCAAAAATGTGCCCTTTAAAATAAATAAGCAAGAAGCATTTGGTGGCATATGCCATCAACTTAAACAGCCGGCAGGGTGAGCTCTGTTAGTGCTTTAAAGGTTTGGATTTGCTGGAAGATTGATTGTTTGTCCCCTTGTGCTGTTCATTCTCTATTACTCCTAATAATAGTGAGAATGGTCAAGACAGATAAAGTCCTTTTCTTTGTATTTAATGCACAGTAAATCTTTGACCAGATCGTCCCATTGTGAATATTTTCAGGGATTTCTAAACAATGTAATATATAAAAGATAAGAAGTGTGCAAGAAAGGAAAGAAAGGGCAAAGGACCTCATGAGCCCTCCACAGTACCCCCTGCCTTCCCATGCTGAGCACTGGCTTCCATCAGGACCCACATGGAAGCAGACCCTGGAGGAGCAAGTGCCAGCATGACTGTCTCCCGTGTGCTCGATCAAGAACTGAAGAGTAACAGATGATATTTGTACCTCATAACCTTTCAGTGATGGCCCCACTAACACCACCGGACGCATGGATGGCACAACATCGTAAGGAGGAATGTGCTCCGTCTGAAAAAGATGATTCGACACACGTAACAAGGTGAGGCTGAACATGCCTCAGCAGACACAGCATTCATAATTCTCAGGTTGAACGACAAATGATTATCAAAGGTCCCCACCAAGGAGGCTCTTCCCTTATTTTATAGCCACTTGGGTCACTGAGATGGAGCATGGCAGGCATGTATGTATAGGAACCTTAACAGTAGATTTAAAAAGGAAATACAACTTACCACTTTTTGCTTCTGTTTTGCTAAAAGACAATAACGAGAGCCATATCAAAATATGTAATCTTTGCAAATGACAGTACACGAGTTTAAGAGACTGAAGAATGTACCCATTTGTCCCTGTAATTATCTTCACCACTTTCCTATCGCCCACTCTGGAGAACCTGCTTTGTGATTTCATTCTGGACATGTCAATTTTGAAGATGTAAGAAACAGACAGCTTCCTCCCTGGTACAAACGACCTTGTATCCTGATTTCTCAATGGGTAGGAGTGGGGACAGGAGTTCAGAACAACATTGGAAGTTCCAGGCCAGTCATTCACCATGGGTTGCTCTCGTGCTGAACACAGCACAGTGTTGCTGGAAACAAGTTGGATAAATGCAATTTCATAAAAGGAAACAGAATAACTATTTGGGCAAAAATGACCATCACCTCAATCACTAGTTATTTTTATATTTGTAATTTTGATAATCCATGAGCTAATTCTGTAGTCCCTTGGGCATTTTTGCCTATTTTCTAGAATATTGGCACATTTGTTTCCTACCATGTTGCTTTTAAATTTCAAATAAATTTGTAACTAGTTATTCCTCAGATAAACCTATAACCAGTTATTCCTGTTCTTTCCTGTTTGTAATAGCTAAAGTCTGCACTGTCCTGACATCTAACAAATGGGAACAAGGTAAAATATACTCGATCTCTAATTTAAAGTGATTCTGTGGACATCCAAGCAGGTCCAGTCTATTTGGGCACAACTCAGAAACCTGTTTTGGTTCAGTGTCCTGTAGGTCAGAGGGCTTCACATGAACAAGGACCCAGATACTTAGAACCATTCCAGAACCAATCCGGTTGCCTGCAGTTTTGGTAGGCCAGAACAGGGCCTTGGACTTGCCATTCCGAATTGGTAATACAACTGGAATTGATAACCAGGGCACTGGATACCCTAATGCAGCAGCAGTTGTGGGCCAGAATGAAACTAGCCAGTAGGAGTCAGGGAATGTGGCAGAAGAAAAGTGCCTGCATGAATACCTCCACAGTTTCCAAACGCACCACGACTCCCTATTATGCCACCACTGTCTCTTCATTACCATTAATTCCAGGGCTCAGTTGCCTCCTGTCCAAATGGAAACAAGGCCCTCCCTCATTTGGGCCCTGCCTGAGTCTCTGCTTCAACCCTCCCAGCCCAGGCTGTGCCCATACATCCTGAAGTTCCAGATGGAGACCGAAAACAGAGGATTTTCTTGAGAGTCTGCAAACATTTTTTTCCTTTCTGTATTGGCCCTCACCATCTTAAAGTCTGTCAGTTTCTTAGGTAAAATAACGAATGTTTTGAAGATCAGTTTACACGATGGACAGTTATTAACTCTGGGGGGTAAATAAGATTTGTCAAAATTACATTATAATGACCTGAATTGGTAGTACCGTTAGTGACTATTTAAATCAAATCAAATTACCATAGAAAACAAATGAGAAATGAAATGCTAGAGAGAAAAACCTTTAAATTAAGCCTTCAAATCATTTCCAAATTAGCAAAAATAGTTGCATGTGTGTTCAAATATATTAGAAAGGAATATATTCTGTGAAAAAGAGTTTAAACTCTCACCTGTTGATGTGGGAGTTGCTCTAAATGTCCCTGACACCATTTCTCCGAGACTTGAAGAAGAATTTCCACTTGATTTCCTAGGATATAGAAAAGGAACTAAAGACTCACTCCCCCAATTCTTTGAAAACAGAACTTAAGAGTACAAAGCCTTCTTTGTCCCTCATCCTATTAAATAATTCAAAACACACAAATTTCTGCTATAAAGAACTTCAAGAATCTGTCCAAATGTTTTCTTTGACTTCATCTCTAAGAGAATGTGGGGAACTAGCCGAGACCTGGAATACTTTGCAAAAGCATCTCTTCTAGTTACTCAATGTGGACGTCAGGCAAAGCCATCACTGACAGGAATGTTCTTATGAACTGTTAACCTAACACCAGGCACCAATATGCCAGTCAGACATCAAACACAGCTCAAAACAAGCAGTAAGCCCATTTCTTCTTACAAGATGATTATGTGGGCATCAGAGTTAAGAACTGACCATGAGGAATGGGTCACAAAAACATATTATTTACTTGAATGGAAGATCCTCAAGTCTGCCCTTCTCAGGTGTGCTCTGAAGGCTTCCCTGAAGCCCACAAACGCCATCGGGAGCTGCCAACTTCTTACTTCCCCAGTGCCCCTCTCTTTTAGTCCTTAAGAGTATCGTCCCTATAGTCAGAAAAATCTGATCTCTCATCCTAGCTCTGCCGCTTACTAGCTGTGGTACTGTGGCACATCATAATGTCTTTGAGCCTTAGGTTCCCCACCTACAGAAGGATTTGCCACAGCTCACACGGTTGGTATAAAGATCAAATAAAATGTCTGTGAGCTCTTGGCTTTACTATTGTGGCTGCCATGAGGTAAGTTTTTAGTTCAAAAGTATATATAGTTGGCTGGGCGTGATGGCTCATGCCTGTAATCCCAGCACTTTGGAAGAGCAAGGTGGGTGGATCACCTGGGGTTGGGAGTTTGAGATCAGCCTGGCCAAAGTGGCGAAGCCCTGTCTCTACTAAAAATACAAAAATTAAATTAGCCAGGCGTGGTGGCATGCGCCCGTAATCCCAGCTATTCCAGAAGCTGAGGCAGGAGAATCGCTTGAACCTGGGAGATGGAGGTTGCAGTGAGGCCAGATTGCACCACTGCACTCCAGCCTGGGCAACACAGCGAGACTCTGTCTCAGGAAAAAAAAAAAAAGTTTATACAGTCATGGGAGGCTTACGAATGGGGTTATCTTCTGAGGAATGTGTCATTAGGCAATTTCATTGTCGTGTGGACACTGTAGAGCACAAACCTAGATGGCACAGCATACTCCATACCTAGGCTATATCATGTAGCCTATTGCTCCTGGGCTATAAA
The DNA here is from genome assembly GCF_001604975.1 of Cebus imitator. Classification (NCBI taxonomy): domain Eukaryota; kingdom Metazoa; phylum Chordata; class Mammalia; order Primates; family Cebidae; genus Cebus; species Cebus imitator. The sequence goes on along the minus strand of NW_016107342.1, from coordinate 3,538,687 downwards.
CCTGTATAGAATGTTACTATATTGAACACTGTAGATAACTCTAACACAGTGGCATTTCTGTATCTAAACATAGAAAAGATATAATAAAAATACAGTATTATAACCTTATGGGACCACCATCATATATGTGATCATCATGGACAAAAATGTTATATGGCCCATGACTGTAACAATTAAGAAATAATAATAACAACAAAACTTTGAAAATGATAATAATTCAGTTATTTTATTCAACAAATATTGATTGTACATCCCTGTTTTAGAAAGTAGAAATATAACAGTGGCATTGAGGAGACAAAATCCACTCCCTTACTGAGTTATATACTAACAGGACATATCAATACAGGTTGAATATCTCTTATCCAAAATTCTTGGGAGCAGAAATGTTTTGGATTTCCATGTTTTTCAGATTTCGGAAGTTTGCACTATATATTTACTACTTGAACGTCCCTAATCCATACGTCTGAAATCTAAAATGCTCTGATGAGCATCTCCTTCGGGCATCATGTCAGTCCTTAAAAAGCTTTGAATTTTGGAGCATTCTGTATTTCATCTTTTCAGATTGTGGATGCTCAGCTTGTATGAAACAACATAAATAAGTAAATAGATAATAATGCTAAGAGTAGTAAGTGCAATAGAGAAAACTAAGTCAGGGAAGGGATGGGAAGTACAGGGAAGGGAAGTGGGCACAATTTTAAATACAGTTGGCAGGAAAAGGGTCACTGGAAAGGTGATATCTAACACAGATATAAAGCAGATAGAGTGGTCTGGTGAAAATGTGATGAAAAAGGTTCCAGGAAGAAAAAAACAGCAACTCAAAGACCCCAAGACTGGAACGCATGTTCTCTATGTGTTTAAGAAGGAGCATGAAAGACAAAAAGTTTAGAAAAAAAACGGATGATACGGTTTGGATCTGTGTCTCCAGCAAATCTCATGTTAAGATGTAGTCCCCAGTGTTGGAGGTGAGGCCTGGTGAGAGGTGACTGGACCGTGGGGGTGGTCCTTTATGAATGGTTTGGCACCATCTCCTGGTGCTATTCTTGTGATAGTGAGTGAGTTATCATAAGATCTGACTGAAAGTATGTAGCACCTCTTCCCCTTTCTCTCTCTTCCTCCTGCTCTGGCCATGTAAGACACCTGCTCCCGCTTTGCCTTCTGCTACCAGTAAAAGCTCCCAGAGATCTCCCCAGAAGCAGATGCTGCCATGCTTCCTGTACAGCCTGCAGAACCATGACAATTAAAGCTCTTTTCTTCATAAGTTATGCAGTCTTATAGAAGTGTGAAAATGGACTAATACAAGGGACAAAAGGGATTAATATTAATAATAGTATTGGCAAGTTATATGCCAAAAAAACTGATAATTAAAAGTGAAGTAACTATACTTTTGTGATCTCCTATTACTGTTGGAGTGGTTCTCATTATGACAAAGGCAGGCCCCTAAAGAACACGGGAGGTTTTTGAAATAGAAAAGCATCCAACAGAAAACAGAAGTTGAGGGTCAAGGGAAAAAACAGCTTCTATTTTAGAGCTTTCAAAAAATTATAACACATATCAAATCAATGATTCAGTGCAAGCTGCAACACAATACATAAAGGCTCAGGATGATTTGGTTTCTCTTCTTTCAAGCTGTGCTTGTGTTCCTGGGACCTTTAAATACCTGCACTCTGAGATCTACACGGCTACTTCAGTAGTTCATGAGAGGATGATTCACTTGAAGCTGTCTTCAACCACATACCAGGAGAAAATAGATGCCACAAAAAGCCTGGAGTGGAGAAGGTGCTTCTAGTCCGGGACCTACACTTACGATCACGTTCTGTGCCTGCTTAAGGGAGAGTCTCCAAGAGGAGCCATAATGCTGGATCAGGTCAGCTCCCACTCACTGTGTGCAGAAAGAATGCCTGAAGTGACTGTCCTAGAGGGACACTTGGGTTCCAAGGGCTTGCTGAGGCCACAGAAGGACAGTTCCTGTCATGGAATTCACATGGTCTCCAGTGGTGTCAGGCTTCAGCATGCACAGAGGGTAGAGAACTATCTGAAACGCTTTTGTGTCAATTTCAGAAACACCTCCCACACAGAGAAATATCTTGTACTTTGAAAGCATACACCTTTGAAAATATCACCCAATTTTCTGACAAAAAAAGTGCAAAGAAAAGATGGAAACATACCCTCCGTGAAAACGTCCTCTTTTTTGTTCTTGCTGAATCCGTATGTTCTCCAATCTGAGTGGACTTGGAATGAAGCCAATCTCACAGCCCTCTTTCACCAGCCTTCCTATCCACCAATCATTGTTATATTTCTGGAATTCAGAAATAAAATTGCTATCAATAGTAATTCACTTATTTTCACATGCTGTTTATTAATCTTATGGGACAAAACAAATAAAGTGCTATTTATATGATATATTATACTACATTTTATATAAACTATACTGTGTGTGTATGTGTGTGTGTGTGTGTATGTATGTGTGTATATATATATATATGTGTATATATATATATACACACACACACATATACATATATCTGAGGTGGATTCATAGACTAAAGCAGGGTTCTGCAGACTTTTTCTGTAAAGGTCCAAGTAATTTTAGGCTTTGTAGACCATGTGGTCTCTGTTGCTATAAGTTGAATCTGCTGTCTTGTGTGGAATCAGCCACAGACAAACATAAACAAGGGAGCATGGCTGTGTTTCAATAAAACTTTTCTTTACAAAAAAGGCAGTGGTCAGACTGGAACCGTGGGCTATAGTTTGTAAACCCCTGGACTAATATCCGGTCCTAACATTTGGATTATTTTGATCTTTGTCAAGAAGCTCTAATCAATTCTTAAAGAACATATTTTCCACGGATAAATATTCACCAATGTAACTGGAACTCTAGAAGACAAGATGGATATGCCTGAGATGAAATAGATTTTATAGTCCATAATTTGTTAAATGCTTTCAGGTAAAAATTCCATGATACTATCTGTAGTCTACTCTCACTGGGGAAGAGTCATAATCTTTCAAATATAGATTTGCAGATTAAGGTCCATCTTACTACTTGAAGAAAAAGAAACCTACTCTTACAAAGTCTGAGCATATTATATATTTTTACGTGAAATTTTGCAAGTAACTTCCAAACCCTCTACAGCCCAAAAGGAGCTCCAGAATTTCCATTTAAGTTCCATGACATGTAAACTCAAGACCCAAGTCCATGTGAAGCCTTCAACCAGTGTGAGGTGAGAGCCTGTCAGTGGGGGCTTATCTGGTGGATCAGCAAAATTGCATTTGTAACTATACATCTGCTAAAGCGATTTAGTTCAATCTCCCTACCTCAAAGAAAGGTTTCAGCTAGGTCATTTCTACAAGATAGGTATCACCTCTATTGTTTAAACTCTCCAGAGACGATTCTAAAAACTTCCTTTACTGTTTTTATCAGTGTTGAACAAGATAATTATCTCCTACTTTGATCCAAAACATATATATTTATAAACATGTAAATATTTTCCAAAACGTAACATTGATATGTAATATGTTTTGCTGAGCTCATAGAAAAGTGAAATTTACATATATATGTGTGTGTGTGTGTGTGTGTGTGTGTGTGTGTGTGTGTGTGTGTGTATATGATTCTGATACATTATGAAGGAGGAATGGAAGGTTTCATTGAATTATCACAGCATGAAGTTCTGGGTAAACTTTAAGTTATTCTGAGTAACAGCTTCCCACTCATGAGAAACATGGTATGGTAAGAATTTGGCCTCTGTTATACACACAGCTTCTCCATGCATACTGTATGAGTGGCACATAGCATGAGATTGCATTCAAAGAAATGTAAATTGAGGGCTGGCCATGGTGGTGTATTCCTGTAATCCCAGAGCTTTCAGAGGCTAAGGTAGAAAGATCAGTTGAAGCCAGAAGTTCAAAATCAGCCAGGGCAACAGAGCCATCTATTACACAAACACATACACACACACACACACACACACACAATTAGCTGGGTGTAATAGTGCCATCTATACAACAGAGCCATCTATACACACACACATACACACATACCTACACACACACAATTAGCTGGGTGTAATAGTGCATGCCTGCAGTCCTAACTACTTGGGAGGCTGAGGCTGAGATGGGAGGATCACTTGAGCCCAAGAGTTCACAAATGCAGTGAGCTGCGATTGCATCACTGCACTCCAGCCTGGAAAACAGAGCGAGACCCTGTCTCCAAAAAAAAAAAAAAAAAGAAAAGAAAAGAAGAAAAGAAATGTGAATTGACCTGATATAAAATCTTGAACAATCTAGGTCTTAACTGTTTTCCCCCATTTTCCTGTCTTTTAGTATAACAGGCCTAAAATAATAGGTCTGTTTATTTTGGAATCAGCAAAGGGCAAATGGACCCTTTTAGAATCTTGGGTGCATAGGTCTGGAATTTAAATTTTACTGTGGTGAGGACAAAACAGACCATGAGTCATAGTTTCCTGGGGCTTAAGTTATTTCCTGAAATGAAGTTAGCCCACTGGAACACTCATTTGTTAAATGGTACCCAAGTGACTTTAAAGGGTTTGCTGAAATGGTTGATGCAACTTCCCCAAATGTTTTCACTTAGTTCTAGGAAACAGCTGAAGCACAGTGAGAATCTGACTCAGGATGAATGAAAGTTTTTTGAGTTACTTGGGAGAAAGTCACTGTAAATTCAAGAGCTTAATTTGATCATCATTTGACTTGTGTGACAGCATACTTGTAACTTTTCCCTGCATTTAAGCTTTTTTATTACTGAGAAAGTACTTAACAGGGTGCATAATAAATGGCCTCTTAAGTGATGGATGAGAGGAAAGGCTACAACTTGATTATAGAAATGTGTTCATTTGTGTTGATGTTCTGGGAGCTTGTGCCAGCTCTTTACAGAGGTCACCTTAGTGTTGTTCCAACCCTTCTCTATTTTGATTTCCCTAAAATGATTAGCACTTTCTCTTTCAAAGATGTTTTCTTATCTGATAATTTCAAAACAGGAAAACAGGCAGCTCTGGTCCACATAGGATTACCAGCTCAATGCCACACATCAAACTGCCAGACTGAAGATCAAGCACATAGCTCAAACAGCAGCCAGGACAAATTGAGACATTGATACAATGCAGGAAAGCAATAAAATATAAGGTTGGAATGTCGGTGTGAGTGAGCGTGCATGTGACATGTAAGAACATCTCTTACCTTTTAAAGTGCTGCTTCTCCTTAGACATAGTGGGTGTTAGCAACTAATGAATATGGTTTGGGCATTTTGGATGGGAATGGTGAGACATAATCAACATAACCATTCAGATGCCAGGGTATATGTCTCAGGTTAGGGGTTCTCGTCTTCCAGACAAATGTAGACATTCTCACCTCATGTACCATCAAGAAAGTAGAAGCCATGATTGAAATTGATGGGTCCTCAGTTTTCTATTATTAAGGCCCTGAAGTGTCCATGCCTGCACTGGTCTTTTCCCTGTGTGTCACAATGAATTAGCATTGCTCTTTCTATCAAAGGTCTGTCCCTCCACCAGGGGTCTTAGATCCCGCCCTTCTTGGCTACTCAAACACTGTATCCTTCTGCCTATCTCTCCTTTCCCCCAATCTCTCCCCAACTCTGTTTGTTAATATCAGCAAGTACAGGCATCGAATAAGCTCCCATCTTGAAAGAAGACCTCTTTTGACTTCATACCCTCCTTCATCTACTGCTTGATCAGTGCCAACCTCAAAGGCATGGTCTCCACATGCTAAATACCCTTTCTAGCTCCCCTTCTCTCCTCATCCCACTTTGTTGGGCCTCCATCTCCACAATTCCACAGACAATGGCCCCAGTGACCTCCACGCTGCTGGTCTGGACTACAGAATGCAGAGTTTCAAAGATAATTATTTGATTACATATTTATGATGCACACCTTCTCTTAGCTGGGGTATAAGTACAGACGAGCTCCGTGACACTAAATGATATGTTTACACTGATTACATTCTCCAGGCACCTCCATTCTCAGGGTACATTTTATTGTTCCTCCTTTATGCTCTCCTTTCTTTAAGATTCTCCTCCACCCCCATCCCACAGAGCAAATGGTACCACATGGGAACATCAACCAGCGCATGTCACTGACCCCACTGGAAAACTCTGTGCATAACAGGGAAGTTCAGGAAGCTAAGGCTGACCTGACTCAGCCTAATTCTTGTGCCCATTCTCCAGATGTCATCTCCTCCTCTCACTTAATTAGCTGTCCTTTTTCCTTCCAATATATTTTACTGAGTTCAGCATCTCAGCATAGAAAACATGCTTCAGTCTTTCCCATCCTAAAAAGCACAAATGTATTCAAATTTTAAAAACACCCCCCGCAACCAGGCACAGTGGCTCACACCTGTAACTCCAACACTTTGGAAGGCTGAGATGGGAGGATCGCTTGAGCTCAGGAGAGACCAGCATGGGTGACATAGGGAGACCCTGTCTCTACAAGAAATTTTTAAAAAATTATCTGGGCATGGTGGTACATGCCTGTGGTCCCAGCTCCTCAGGAGGCTGAGGCGAGAGGATTACTTGAGCCTGGAAGGTGAGGCTGCAGTGAGCCATGATTGTGCCACTACACTCCAGCCTGGGTGACAAAGTGACCCTATTTTTTTTTGTTTGTTTTTTGTTTTTGTTTTCATTTTTGAGAGTCTGTCTCAAAAAAGAAAAGAAAAGAAGAATACTTCCTCAACCTTATGCTATTTTTCCCTGTCTAGAAATCATTCTCTTTTTCAACTCAAATTATTTCAAAAGAACAAATTGCAATTCCTCTCCTCTAGACTCTTATGTGGGTAACGGCCTTTTAAGCATCTTCATGGGGAGTTTTACAATGTCCCAAACAGAGTGTACGTAAAAGCAAATTCATATCTATCCCTCCAACAAATCTGCTCCCCTCTGACTTCTTGTTTTGATAGCTGATACTACTCTCTATCCTTTTAAGCACCCCAGAAAAACTAGCCTCTGGCCTTCATTTCTATGTCACTTTCCCCACCCATGTGAAATCTCTAGGTCCTGTTTATTTGTCCCTCCACTCTCTCTAAGCTGCTCTCTCTCTTCATCTTCTCTGCTACAACCACTGTCCAGCCTGTAGTATGTCTCTTCAGCTCTGCAATACTCCCTTGACCACCAGAGTTCTCACTCTAAGACACAAGGCTGGTCACATCTGTCATTTATTTAAAGTTCTTCTCCAGCTAACTGCCGAGTGATAAAGGGCAGGCTTCTTGCCATGGCCCAAGAGGTCCTTTACTGTCTGGTCACTGCCTCTCTGTCCTGGCCCACAACCTGTATCATTCCTTCTCCTGCCCCTGCCCAGCCCCACTTCCCCACATCCCCCAGACCCCCATCCCTGCCAGCCACACTGCATTGCTTGTGGCTGTTCCTTCCATGTGATGCCACCCACATCCCAGCCCAAATTCCCTCAGAGTTCACCACTTCTGTAGAGCTTTCCCATCCCCGATAGCCTCCCTCCTCAGCCAGAGAATCCCTCTTCCTCTTTCCTCAGGCTCCCACAACACCCATTCAGTTTTTCTGTAACAGAACTTGTCATCTCGTGCATAAACTCTGTACTTGTCTGTCTCTCACCCCGCTGGAGCTCCCTGCCAGCGGGGACAGTGAACCTTATGTCTGATCCCCCAGTGCCTAGCAAAATGTCTGACATGATGCAGCTTCTTAGATATAATTTTTTCTTTGAATGATTATACACTCTATTATTGGTTCCATGGTCGAGGTGCACAGGACTCTAGTCTACATGTCTATAATTACAACATCACTTGTAAATAGTCCCTTCTGTGTAGGTGCCATACCACCGAACTCACATTTTCCTCAGTCTCAGCCTCCCAAAGTACTGAGATTACAGGCATGAGCCACGGGCGCCCAGCCCCCTGCTACGATTTTAAGATTGACTGTGATTTAATGTTGTAAGTGTGTGATAATGCAAGCAATGATCTCAGACTTCTCAATCTTGATGAGAATGACTAGATTTGGAAGGCCCAGAAAATTAAATGAGGTACCACACTGGCAGCTCCTAGAGTCTCCTCTCTGGCTAGTTTGGCTCAGAGCTGATTCCCAGGTTCAGCTTTTTGGCAGGTGAAGGGATGCAGTATGTTCCACATTTACCTCTTTAATGTGTAGAAAGTCCTTAGCATCAAAGGAGATGGCTGTGCTTGGAACAGGCACATCCTCATCCAGGGCGCCGCAGTAGCTCACATTTGTCTTCACGGCAAATGCTACAGGTTTGGACTAGGGACAGAATCATGGAATAAGGAATGAGGAAGGGAGGAGAGAGGATCATTTTTCATATTGAAACTCTAATAAGATGACTGATAGTACCAGGTAGTAAGAGAAAAACTTTCCAAAGAGGGATCTCAAATGAGTTTTACATTCCCAGGCAATATCGAGAAACCCGCAGAGATGACTGTGAAAACGATTTGGTCCTATCAGCCCAATCATTTTTCCTCTCCTGCAATACTTTCCCATATTCCAATATTTCAAATTTTAAAATGTGCTCTAAAGTACTGGGAGGGATAGACAAAGGCGGAGGAGAAGGACAGTCCCTTCTCCAATCTTAAAGTCTGTGTTTATTTTAAATGATAACTGATACCTTCTTACCTTGGAATGCAGGAAATATGTGCTAGGTCTTAAAAAAAATGTGGAAAGAGGATAAAATAGTATTTTTGAAATAGCCCAGATTTGAAAACCTGTGGTATTCTATACAGCAGAATACCTGGTCCTGCCAGAGAAAAGAAGGGTTAGTCAGCATCAAAGCTGATGGGCAGGGCTCTTCACAGATCATCTTCTCTCTAGGGAACAAAGCTGGTTTTGAAATTCTTTTTACACAAATTCCTCTCAGCAAAGTGTTCTCAGGCTGGCACTGCCCTGTGGGGACATGTAAACCACCAGCCTAAGCAAACAGTGCCGCCACCCACATCTGGGTAACCACAATGGCCACAAAACAGATTCTGAAAGAAAATTTTATAACAAAAGTTAGCTACAGTGAGACATAAGATTCCTGAAAGTGTGACCTGCTTTGTTACTAGCTTATTTATTCATGCTGGGAACCTGACTGGGGGACAGCAGTTGAGGCTGGAGCCTCACTGATGCCCCTTTATATATACTGCAAGAAAAGCCCCTTCCACCAATAAAGCACAGACATCATAGGTGTTGAAGCAAATGAAGACACCTCATTTGCCTGCACTGTTCTCCTCCCACCTCTTTTTTTTTTTTTTTTTTTGAGATAGAGCTTGGCCCTGTCACCCAGGCTGGAGTGCAAAGGTGTGATCTTGGCTCACTGAAACCTCTGCCTCCTGGGTTCAATTGATTCTCCTGCCTCAGCCTCCCAAGTAGCTAAGATTATAGGCACGTGCCACCACACCTGACTAATTTTTTGTATCTTTAGTAGAGACGGGGTTTCACCATGTTGGCCAGGCTGATATCAAACTCCTGACCTTGTGATCCGCCCACCTCATTCTCCCAAAGTGCTGGGATTACTGGTATGGGCCTCCATGCCTGACCCGTCTTTTTTTTTTTTTTTTTTCTTTGGTTAATTATTTGTTTCTTTTGCGCCCCCCCCTTTTTTTTTTTTTTTTTTTTTTTTGAGATAGGGTCTTGCTCTTTCCCAGGCTGGAGTGTAGTGGTGTAATCTCAGTTCACTGCAGCCTTTATTTCCTGGGCTCAGGTGATCCTCCCACCTTAGCCTCCTAAGTAGCTGGAATTACAGGTGTCAGCCACCACGTACAGCCTGTCACCTCTAAAGATTTTACAATAAAAATAGAAAAGGGAAGGAATTCACTTTATTTGGGCTTCTGTTTTTTCTTCTTCTAAAAGTCAGAAAGACTGAATCAATATACCTTAGGAGTCTTTCATGGAGGGCAAAGAGGACAGATGGGCCATGACCTTGTCTGGTCTTGTATTTTGCTATTGCGCATAAAATGTCATTGCAGAAAAGCCATCTGTGCTTCAGTAAGTAAGTAAATAAATAAATAAAAGGTTGGAAGCCTGTAGATGGGAGATCCCTAGTGACTTTTCTGGTTCTTTTAACCATGCAATTGGTTCTTTGCTGCTTCCTACGGAGGCCTCTCCTTCTGGAATATCTGAAGTTCTATTTTGGCAACGGTCTTTATTGCTCATCTTTGCTGTACTTCTCAGAGTTGTTCAAAGTTCTGAACTTCACAGTGAACTTGAGGTGGGATACTGAAAGCAAGGGAGAAGAGTAGAGAAACCAATAGGGAGATCCATGGAGCAACAGCACAGGTGTGGCCTGTCATAAAGGCTGAGGTAATGGACCAGGAGGGGCCGAGAACAGGTAGGGTGAGCTGGTACCTGGGAGGCTCTCTGCCAACACTGGGCATGGGAGGCTTGATATTGCTAAGTTGGAAGATGACCAATAATTCACCACCAAACCAAATATAAAAGAATGAAGATTTTCAGGAAATGCCCCTTTGGAGATGTTGCTAACCTCACTTAGAGGTGAAAGGATCAGAGAGCCTCCCAATCTGGAGCCTTATTGGAATAATCATAAAACAATTATTCCAGAAAAATGTGAGGTAGGGGAAGAGCAGCTGGTAGCCACTGAGTAATGACCCACTTTCGAATCAAAGAGAGGGAAAGAGAGTCACCTTTGCTCTCTCAAGCTGGATAGCTGCTTGCTGTTCTCTCTCTTGTCGAATTGCTTCCCGGTCCTCTTCCAAAGAGACATCGGAGTCAGACGGCCTGCTTGTGTAGGAATCCGCTGAACCCTGGAAAGGAAAACGGAATAGTTTGCGATGATGGGTAGCTTCTTAAATTGTCACATCCATAACAGTATCCTGAGGCAAGTTCTTTTCATTTGCCTAAAATTTGATGCACACACTTCATGCCTTATTGCAGATATAAATTTAGATGGCAGAATATAGTTAAGCATCTGAGTTATTCAGAAAGTAACAATGTTGTGAAGAAAAATATTTTGACTAAGTGCTAGGAAGTAAACTGCAATGAAATTATGTGATAGCCTCAATTCTTCTTGTTTTGTGCTATATTAAGCCCATATCACTTGTGAAACGTTAGTTTTCACCCATCTTCTCTTTTGCATATACATCTAAAGGAAAAAGAGGCTCAGCTTATTATAAAAGCTAAATCCTAACTGTATCTTGGGCTATGGATCATCTATTTGTCTAAGATTTCAATACAGCAAAGCATCATCCTATATTAGTAAAATGATTTTCCAGTTTCAATGGCAACACTATTGAACTCTTTCACTACTAAAACTTCAATCATTGTCCTGCAGCAGCCAGCTCAGACATGGCCAGCGAGAACACTGAGCAGAAAAATAACCTTGAGGATGAAAACAGGGATGTTCTCAGTTGAAGCCCACACTAGAAGAGCTACTTAAACAGCGCTGAAATCCAGTCTGACTGGTGTGATCAAGGTAAAGAATTAACCACTCCCTTCCTGCCTCCCCAGAAAAACCCTGGAGGTTTGTCTTACAGCTGCTACAGGACATCAGCCTTACAGTTTCCTTAAGCTGCATTAGAGGTCGATATTTGCGTAGATGGTAACATTTACACAGCAGAGGTATTGGGAGGACTGGTGTATTTGACATGCTTCATAAACCATGCACAGGTTTTGAAAAAAATCTATCCATGTAGCTGAGAATTTGCTGTCCACTAGAGGAAAAAAAAGCTTTAAGAAATAGTTGACTGCTGAATCTGGCCCTTTGAAAGTTTTTCTCCATGTAGAAATGTTTATTTGTGAATTTGCTGCCTTTAAGGGTAACTTTCTGTCTCAGTAGGGGACATCATTCTAGTAGGGGTGGTCTTTCCCATCATAGAAAAATCCCAGCACAGATTTTCCTGGCAGCCTAGAACAAGAACCCATCATTAGCATTTTTATCAGAGTGCCCAGTCAAGCCCTGGTTCTAAACTTTGCCTCTGCAACATACTGCCGAAAACTTTATACAAGTTATTGGATCACTCTGAGACAGTCTCCTCATCTATTAAAGAGGGACACTGCCACCGGGCGGCTCATGCCTGTAATCCCAGCACTTTGGAAGGCTGAGGCGAGTGATCACGAGGTCAAGAGATCAAGACCATCCTGGCCAACATGGTGAAACCCCATCTCTACTAAAAATACAAAAATTAGCTGGGCATGGTGGCACGCAGCTGTAGTCCCAGCTCCTTGGGAGGCTGAGGCAGGAGAATCACTTGAGCCCAGGAGGTGGAGGCTGCAGTGAGCCGAGATCATGCCAGTACACTCCAGCCTGGCAACAGAGCAAGACTCCGCACCCCCCCCCAAAAAAAAAAGAGGGACACTGCCTACTTCCCAGGATTAAATGGAACAAGATATAATAAGCAGCTAATATTTTCTGAGTTCTTGCTATCACACCGGCATGGGCCTAGTTGCTTTGTACACTTTATCTCACTAAATCCTCACAGCAGTGGGAAAGCTGAGATTCGAACTCAGGTAGTTCAGCCTTAGAGCCAGCAGATTCAAATCCCATGCTGAACTGCGTTTGACATTAAAATACCTACTCCAGGACCTGGCACATAATAGGCACACAATAAATCAGCTTTTTCATCCTCATTTCCTAGTACTGACATTTTCACATTGATAAAAACAAAAAGCATTAATTTCTCCATGATGATATATATACCATAACCCACCTTGAAATGTAGCCATTTGTCTTACTATATTTACTGCATAGAAAATGTACTATAAGCCTGATAACTGCAATGTGTCCAAATCCATATACTTTACATAGTGCTTCTGAAAGTGCCCTTTGCAGAGGAAATGTTTGTTAACTGAATTATAATCAAATTCCTCTGTGCAAATCTATTAGGGAAAAATTTTGGACCTACAAAATGGATAAGTGCAGAGCAACTGTTTCATAGACGTATGCATTGCCTAAGAAGAGAGCCTTCTTGAAGTCCTTTAAAGCAGAGTTCTCTCAGAACACATCTTTTGTCTGAATTTAGGTACACCTGCATAAAATCTAAGGTAAGAGAGAAAAAAAATGTTTCAATTTTTTCTTTATTTTTTTGTAGAGATGAGGCTTTGTCATGTTGCCCAGGCTGGTCTTGAACTCTTAGGCTCAGGCGATCCTCTTGCCTCAGCCCCCCAAAGTGCTGGGATTACAGGTATGAACCACTGTGCCTGACCTAGTGTTTCTAAAATATCTATCAAAATAGTTTGGAGTTAGTCCTAGGCAATGCTTTGCTGGAAATGTGATATGTGTGATGAACCATTCTCAGGGAGCTGGACTGGCTGTTGTGAAGACATCAGGACCACCAAGTGAGATTATGGTATATAAGTTGGGAAGAAGGCAGTTGCCTGGTTTTGAAAACATGTCCTGGGATGGTTAGTGCCTACAATTCACGAAAAATGCAAGCTGCCTGACGGGGCAGTGAGTCAAGCAGCTGAATACACACTTCCCTACTGCCACGAGAAGATACCTGATTTCCTGAAACTACCTTAACAACTTTTCAAACCCCTGCATTCAATTATCTCTGAGTACACAAAAAGTGACTCCGGAACTCCTGCAGATGAACTTTATGTTGAAATGTGAACAACATTGTCAGAATCTCAAAACTATCTAATAAACTCTACTAGGGCCAAATATGTAGAAGCAGAAGTTTCTGTTTACTTCCTGTTTCCCATTGGTAGAGGGAAAAATAAAGCACTGTGATACCCATTTTCATAATTAGTGTTATATCATCACAACATTTATTTTGTTTTTTTTTTCTTCAATGTCATCCACATTGCTTTGTATATGAAAAAGGAGAAGTCCAACATTCAAGAGCCCAAATTTGGCCCATAAATATGTACTGGCTTGGTTTCTTGTTTTAATTTATTTTTGGTTTGGTTTGGTTTATTTTGTTTCAACCAGTTGAAAGGGAGTATGAACATGTTCCAGAAGAAAAGGAAGGAAAAGATAAAGGGAGGGATCTGTGTTATTTACAAAGGCATAGAGGGAAGAGCAGGTGAGCTAGAGAGAGGCCAGAAGGAGACTGCCTGCGCCTGACCGCTGGAAGCATCCAGGAAGAGCAGGAGGACATGCGAAGCTTAGTAAGACCAGGACAGGTTGGAGAGGGATCAGCCAGAGGTCTGGTTAAATAGTTAATGATCAAAAAGAGAGAGAAATGGCAAGAAGGAAAGAATGTTAGGTGCTAACAGAATACAACTGAAGACGTAAACTTTACTAGGCCTGGCCAAAGCTGGACAGGCCTGATGGAAGCCCCATCAGCTTATAATTTTCTAGAATTCTATTTCATAAAACAGGTAGGAGCAAGCTACCCATGTATCAAGTGATATAAAACTGGGCTGTTAACCCACGTGCAAGAAACATGAGAGTGATTAGTCCCTCAAAAGCTCCTATGCAGACAGCTCTACAGGTCATACCATGGAGTGACAAAGTCATATTGCAGTGAGCCAAGATCATGCCACTGCACTCCAGCCTGGGTGACAGAGCCAGACCCTGCCTCAAAAAAAAAAAAAAAAAAAAAAAAAAAAAAAAAGGTATTTTGGTCCAGATTCTTTTTCCCTTTGGGTTATGTTGAAAATAGATTCCAGCCTCACACCTTTCATGAATCTTCTTGAATACAAAATGCAAAATGCAGACAGAAACATTGGAAAATCAGCTAGCTATTGTTTTCTGAGAGAAGGAAGATATTCTCAAGTTAAACAACTTAAAGGCTTCTTCTCATTTGCAGAGAGAGGGCATATGATATCAACAGAACAGCAGCCACGGCTGTTGGAGCCAGACCTTATTGGGTTTGACACTGTCACCAATTCTAGCTGGCTGTGAATATGAAGCAAGTTATTTATTTTAACCTTCTGAGTCCTAATTTCCTCTCTTAGAAAATGCAGATAATAATTCAAACCTTGTAGAGTTTCCTGGTGTTTGGCTTCAGATGAAGCATATTTCTTTTACCATCATGAAGGAAATTCAGAAAATACCAGCAATTAAACTTTGACCCACTAATTGAAGGTTTGGCAGCTTTTTCACATTGAATTCTTGGCTGCCCAAGAGTTTTATGATTTATATCTTGTTCTTTTTTTCTAAATAGCTTTACTGACATATAACTTACATACATAAAATTCACACATTTAAATTCAATAATTTTAATAAAATTACAGAACACAATTTATATCACAATCTAATAGAACATTTCTAACACCTCAAAAGAAGCCTTGTGCCTATGTGCAGTCATTCTCCATTCCCAGCTCAGGGCTAGGCATCTACTTTCTTACCCTGTCCTCTTAAAACTGAAATAGACTCTCTTTTGTAGTGAGCACTTTTAGTATTTAGGCATATCATTAAATTATCACAAGGAAAAGCAAGAGTCTACAGATATTTGATTTTAAAATGCAACCAGGCCAGGCATGATAGCTCATGCCTGAAATCCCAGCACTCTGGGAGGCTGAGGACTCTTTGAGCCCAGGAGTTAGAGACCAGCCTAGGTAACATAGTAAGGCCCCATATCTACAAAAAATAAATTTTAAATAAATAGTCAGGCATGATAGCGTGCACCTATAGTCCCACTACTTAGGAGGCTGAGGTGGGAGAATTGCTTGAGCCCAGGAGGTCCAGGCTGCAGGTCACTCTTATTGAATTGAAGACCTACAGTTCAGCCCCAGCTGTTAATCTGACTAAGGTTCCTTTTAGGTTTCAAAGAGCAGTCAAGGGTAGCAAAGGAACATGTTCATAAAAGGCTGTAGAGCGAAGTGAAAGAGAATGAATGTTTGCTCAACCCTTACTAACTTAAATAGATACTATTATCACAACATCTCTAAGAAGTCAGTTATGATTATCCACACTGTGTGGATGAGGCCTCTGAGGCTCAGATAGGCAGCAAAAACATCCTCCCATGCCACACGCGTTCATAGGTCACTATATGGGAAGCACAGGTGTGGTACACTCATTTTTAAAAATTTCCCCTATAAAATCTGGTGCAAAACCTTACATTAAAACAGCAAACATTTAAGTTGCCTTTAGTAAAACAAAACAACATTCTGCAATATTTTGTTAAGATTAGTCCAATACCAGAATCTCACTAATTTATAATGTTAATGTAAATTTTAAAATCCCAATCTGAGATCTTGGGACGTGAATGGCAGACTACTTTTCAAATGACATGTTCACTATTTCTGAATTTCACATGATATCTGTAGACTACCAAGGTTTTTATTTGTGAATTTCTTTGAGTTTCTACTCCACTCACAAAATTTTCTTCAGCATTTTAGCTCTGGGTAGGTGGTTTTAAGGTACCATTGAGAATTTTCTTTTTCTCTAAAATGATAACTCCTCTGATTATGTTCACACCACTTATTTACAGATTATTTCTTATAATTAAATTATAATTATATATAAATATACAGTATAGTTCAGACCAAAGCACAAGCTTTGTCTGAATAATCTCATAAATGGAATACAAATTAATGGGTTCTATTACAACTGTTTTACATAATTGATTTAACAGGAAGTAATATTAATTTATAAAAGTTGGTCAATCTTACCCTTCCTGTTGTGCTGCTAGTTTTTGTCGTAACTGCCCTATCTCAGACAGGTTTCTTTCAATTGCTAGTCTGAAGAGACCCATGAGTGGAGATAACAGCAGAATAATTTTAATTGACCCTACAAGTACGAGAAGAGAGGTGACAAAAAGGCCCAGAAGAGATAGGAAATCTGTACCAGCCATGTCCATTTAGGTACTTCTGAGAAAGGAAAAACTAAGATGTGAGCTACAAACAGATTTGCAAGTTAAACCAATGGTAATGGTGGTAGCAAGAGGGCAGATTCCTTTTATATCAGATTGAATCATGAAATTGCAAACATTGCAACTGTAATTTGCAATTGTAATTTCATGTGATTCAACCTATGCATTGGGGAAGAAGAAAAAACAAAGATTACTTGATATGGATGCTTTTGGGTAAAAACTGCTGTGATAATCAGCATATAATATTTTACATGTATGTAAGAAGTGCTACATCAATAAGCACAATTAGCAATAAATCAAAAACGTTCTGTGAGACTAAGGAGTAAGAGAAGTTGAAAACACCCATGATCATTTTTGCATCCATCAAGCACTTTATTGTAACAGTAGAGACAGTGAGATTGCGGAGCTCACTTTCCTTCTGGGAAAGGAAAAGTGATCACCTACTGAGAGACGGTGGCCTCCAGCAACCAAGCTTTACTATATACAGGTCACAGAATAACATCATGGGACACTAAGCAGCTGCTCTCGAGACCCACCCTGCCTAGCCAAAACTTCATGAGAGCTTCTGATCAACCTATATGACACAGTTGTATGACAGCGTGGCTCCCACTGGTTGATCCCAATGCTTGCACCTGGCAGCATTAGCCCCAGCACAGGGTCTTCATTCCAGGGTGGCTGCTCAAGCTGCACTAATCTAGTTTCAGCAGAGATGAAAGGAAATTGCAGTATTTGTTCAGGAAATCCTGAATATGCTGCTGGTAGAAGCAGTGCTGCATACTGATGAGGCGCTGATCGTTGCTTGAAAACACGGACTTCTGTGACTCTTCTGGAAAAGTGACTGCCTGAGAGATGCTTTCTTCTCATATGGCCCCCAGAGTGGTTTACAAAGCAGCAGACATAACACTACTTTTACACTGTGGTGTTTTCTTGAGAATCAGATTAGTGATACGACAACAGTACATATGTTTCCCCTAAAAGTAGCCTCAGGCAATCTCTTGTGCCTTAAATAAAGAAAAAAAAAGAAAAGACTTCCTTCTGTCAGATAGAAAAGAATAATATAGCTTGGTTTAGAAGATAGGAAGAAAGTAGGGAAAAGGACTTGAGCCTCACCCATGTCATTTCTGCAGCCCCAGGAACTGTGTGATTAAAAAATACCTTTTAACTCTTTGGAATGATTTTTTTTAGACTGGCTAAAGTTTCTCATTAAGGGGATGTGTATTCATGGCTAACTGAATCCAGGTATGCTATCAAAAACTGAAGGGCTTCCCCAGAGGTGGCTGAAGACACAATGGAAATCAGAGTAAAGCATTTACTTCATTTCAGGCAGGAGTCATATCTTATCAGTTTTTGTGGTCCTCAGAGTTTCTAGCACAAAACTTTGCACTTCACGGGAGCTCAAAACTATTTGCTGAAAGAAAAAATCAATGAGATGACTTCAGGGGGAAGGAGAGAACCTTAAATGGAGACCCCAATACCGCCCAGACATCACCCAAAGGACGTACACCCTTCCTGCCTCCAGGGGTTGCTGGAAATGATTCAGGAATGACCAGTGAAGAATAAAATTAATTTTAACTTGACAGAATGATACACAAGTTGACTGGAAAAATTGAAATTCAGAAGTTGTTTAGAAAAAATGTTAAAAGAAGAATAAAAAAGAACTAACCCTTTTTAATAGATATGAAAACATATAGAACTACAAAAGTTAAACTTGTTTGGTACTAGCACAGATCAAAGAAATTACAAGGAGACCACAAACTGACTGCTCTGTATGGAAGATTAATGTACAATATAGGAATCATTGCAAATCAACGGGAAAAGAATGATTATCAATAAATAGTGTTGGGAAGTTGAGCTAGCCAACTCAAAAAAAACATAAAATAGATTCCTATTTTTATAACTTTTTCTTTTTGAGACAGAGTCTTGTTCTGTTGCCCAGGCTGGAGTGCAGAGGTGTGATCTTGGCTCACTGCAACCTGTGCCTCCCAGGCTCAAGCAATTCTCATGCCTCAGCCTCCTGAGTAGCTGGGACTACAGGCATGTGTCACCACGGCAAGCTAATTTTTGTATTTTTTGTAGAGATGGGGTTTTGCCACATTTATTAGGCTTGCCTCAAACTTCTGGCTTCAAGCCATCCACCCATCTCGGCCTCCCAAAGTGCTGAGATTACAGGCATGAGCCATCGTGCTTAGTCTTATATCTTAGATATAGATGAAGAGATTTAAAGGCAATATTATATATATAAAATACATATATGTATTTTTAAAATATACATATATAAACACATACCCACTACCACTAGCAGAAACTATGCTAAAGTTTTAAAATAACATGCCAAAAAGTCAGAAGCCATGAAAAGGAAAGATTGATAAATCTGACTACATTAAAATCTTAAACATTTGTCTGGGAAAAAAAATACGATAATCAGTCAAAGTGAAAATGAAAAAAGAGAAAACATTGTCTCATAAGTGACTTGGATTTTAAGATCCTTCATATCCAAAGAGCTCTAACAAGTTAATAAGAAAAAGATGAACAACCTATGTCTTTACTCATTAATATGAGAAAGGAGCAAAAACAGAAACAAGGACAAGGCAAAAAACAAAAAAGAAAGGAAAAAAGAAAACTATGGACCAATGCCAATATCTCTGATGAATAAGACACAAAAATCATCAATAAGGCCAAGTGTGGTAGTGTATGCTTGTAATCCCAGCTAGGGAGGCTGAGGCAGAAGAATTACAAGCTTAGGAGTTCAAGGCTGTAGTGAACTATGATCATGCCACTGTATTCCAGTTTGAGCAACAGATCAAAACTCTGTCTCTAAAAATGATAAAAATAATTTTAAAATCTCAACAAAATACTAGCAAACAGAATCCAACATGCCAAAACTATCATGTGGGATTTATCTAGTGGGATTTATCCCAGGGATGCAAGGATGATTCAACATATGCAAGTCAATAAATGTGACACATTGCATCAACAGACTGAAAGACAAAAACCACAGGATCATCTCAACAGATGCAGACAACTCATTTGACAAAATTCAACACCGCTTCATGACAAAACTCTCAACAAATTAGGCATAAAAGGAACATACATCAATGTAATAAAGCCCATGTATGACAAACCTGCAGCTAACATCATACTGAATCTTCTAAGAACTGGAACAAAGATGCCCACTTTTGCTACTGTTATTCAACATATAATAAAAGTTTTAGCCAGAGCAATCAGGCAAGAGAAAGAAATAAAAGGCATCCAGATGGAAATGAGAAAGTCAAACTGTCCCTCTTTATAGATGACATGATCTCAAATGTATAGATACCTAAAGACTCCAGCAAAAAACTCCAAGGACTGATAAACAAATTCAGTAATGTTGCAGGATACAAAATAAACATACAAAAAAATCAGTAGTGTTTCTATATACCAATAACAAACTAGATGAAAAAGGAGTCAAGAAAGCAATCCCGTTTACAATAGCTACAAGATAATAATAATTTAAAAATCTCTGAATACATTTAACCATGGAGTGAAAGACCTTTACAATAAAAATTACAAAACACTGATGAAAGAAATAGAAGAAAACACAAATGGAAAGACATCCCATGTTCATGGATCAGAAGAATTAATATTATTAAAATGACCATATTACCCAAAGCAATGTCCAGATTCAGTGTAACCCCTATCAAAATACTAACCAATATTCTTCAAAGAAATAGAAAAAAGTCTAAAATTCATATGGAACCAGACCTCAAATAGCCACACACACACCCCCCCACACACACACACACACAAATTGCTGAGCAAAATGAACAAAGCTGGAGACATCACATAACCTGACTTCAAAATATACTACAAAGCTATAGTACCTAAAACAGCATGTTATTGGTATAAAAAGAGATACATGTTAACCATAGAAGATATGTTTTTAAAAAGTATGGCTCATTCATAAAATAGAATTGCATGTAGCCAGGCACCATGGCACATGCCTATCATGTCTGCTACTCTGGAGTCTGAGGAAAGAGAATTTCTTGAACCCAGGAGCATGACATAGACCTCCAACTAATAAAATGTGAAATTTTTATCAAAAGAGTATGTTGTAAAATAATCTAGTATGTTATTTGAAATTGTGTTAAATTTACTGAGAAACTATTATGCATCAATATACCTAAGTATACTAGAGGAAAGAAACAGAGTTACAGTTCATTTTAAATCCTGCTATATAGTTTGAATTTTTACCTTCATAATTTTTAAAAACATAAACATTATACATCGATATATACCTATATACATTTGTATACAAATATGTAAAAACATGCATATTTTTACAGATTATACAGCTTAAAATTACCTGCATTAACCCTAAAATAATGATTTTGATAGGTGACATTAAATATCAATGATCACTATCAAAAACAATAATGACTATTGTTTATTAAGCACTTACTATGTACGTCCCATGATTAGTGTTAAGTGCTTTTATTAACTGCGTTTTTTTTTTTTTTTTTCCCAGATAGAATTTCACTCTTGTTGCCCAGGGTAGAGTGCAAATGGCATGATCTCAGCTCCCACGAAACCTCCATCTCCTGGGTTCAAGCAATTCTCCTGCCTTAGCCTCCCCAGTAGCTGGGAATATAGGCACATGCCATGATGCCCAGCTAATTTTTTATATTTTCAGTAGAGATGGGGTTTTACCATGTCAACTGAGCTGGTCTCAAACTCCTGACCTCAGGTGATCCACCTCCCTCGGCTTCCCAAAATGCTGGGATTTCAGCAGTGAGCCACTGTGTCCAGCCAACTGTGTTCTTTCAAAAATAATATTTCCTGCCAGCCAGGCACGGTGGCTCGTCTGTAATCCCAGCAATTTGGGAGGCTGAGGGAGGCAGATCACAAAATCGGGAGTTCTAGACCAGCCTGATATATATGGTGAAACCTTGTCTCTACTAAAAATATAAAAATCAGCCTGGTATGGTGGTGGGCACCTGTAGTTCCAGTTTCTTGGGCGGCTGAGGCAGGAAAATCACTTGAACCTGGGAGGTGGAGGTTACAGTGAGCTGAGAACATGCCACTTCATTCCAGCCTGGGTGACAGAATGAGACTCTGTCTCAAAAAAAAAAAAAAAAAAAAAAAATGACTATTTACCACCCACTTCCATCCCACACCAAAAAAGGCTATTTCCTGTGAGAGGCCCAGGGACCCCTGAACAGAGGCTATATTAGTATGAGTTTTTCTCTTTGGTCACCTAATCCTAAATTTGTGAAGCCTGTAGATCTTAAGTTAAAAACTAGGTGATATCATCTTGTGCAGTAATTTAATTTTAGGTACAAATACTGTTTTTGAATTAGAAGACGATGAATCACTGGGAGTTTCTGACAGTGTGGTGGGCCCCTTGTGCACATGCTGCCTTACTCGCAAACACACTGGACTCAAGGTAAGAGCTATGCCTACCCCTAGCTTCCTCCACAGGAGGAGCCGATTGTCACAAGACATGCACCCGAGGCTGCACTACTCCTTACAGCACTGCTTCCCTCCTTTGACCTTTGTGTCCTTGGTGGTGACCACACAATACCCACCCCTCCCATCAGCATGGACCAGCCCCATTTGGAGTTTGGAATGATACAGGCCCATACTCTTTCCTGGGGTAGTGCCCTTCCTCTCCAATCATTTCAGAGGACAGGAGATGAGAGCAAGGCTTGCTTTGTTGATTCCTATCTGCTAATTCTGTGTTCCGTGCGTTAGAGCTCATTATGGTGGAGGAAAAGAACTTATTCTTAGTTTAACCTTTGGAACTAGGAAATAGGGCTTTGATTGGAATAAAACAGCACTTTACAGATGTTATCTAATTTAGTCACAATAAAAACTTAAGAGGTAGACTTCATTATCCGCACGGAAGTAAATAAGGCTTAGAGACACTAAGTAATAAGCCCAAGGTCAGGAAGCTGGTAAAATGTGATGAACCCTGGTCTGACTGCCTCTAAAGCCCTTGCTAATTAACTAATAATCATGCCCAGCAGAAGTGCTGATAGGCATTGTTGGATGAGCAGATCACTGAAGTTGAAGGCATTAAAAAAAGAACCTCTCTTTCTGTCTCTGCATTTAGCTTGAACTAACAATTACTGAGCATGCTAGGTTCTTTCCAGCACAGTATCTTGATTTCTCTCCAAAGCTCTTCTGGGGTCTTACAAGAGAAGTCAAGCTGCATGCTCAAAGTCACTAGGCCATCAGCCACTGGAGAAGCTGAGACTTGCATTTAGACAAGAACATCTCTTGGATGATCTCTAACAGTCCTCTGAGGTCTGTTGTTAAAGATGTCAGCCTAGTGCCAGGGATTAGGTTTTCAAGTACTTCGGGATGCAACTGGTCATTTGAATTGACATCAAAACACATACAAACAACTATTACTAAGGCAGTGACTACCAAACCTTGGATTTTCTCTCCCCTTTCTCCAGTGAATTAGCTCATCAATAGATCCAAATTGACCAAAGAGGAGACCCACATCTGCTCATCTCGTTGTTGGAAACTTTTTTTGACCAAAAAAATAGAAAAAAAAAGTAAAGAGATGAAATGCTTAATTTCAATAAGTCTGACAAAGGAGCTATAAGTTAATTTATCCTGATCATCACCTTTATCCTTCATTAGGAAATATAAGGAGAGGGAGTGGTTACTCATATGAGAGCTGGTATACAGTCGGCCGTTCCAAGGAGTGCCGTGAAGCTTGACTACCTGGGCTGGAATCCTAGGACTACTCCTTGCTAAACATTTGCTTTTAAGCACAATACTTATTCTTTTTGGGCTCAGTTTCCTTTCTAAAAATGAGCAGAATAACCTGACTCATGGAGCTGTCATGAAGATTATGCAATCAGAATGTGCAAGCACTCAGCCAAGGAATCACATAATGCAGGTTAGTGAGAACACTTCTGTATATGGATTTGCCTGGCCCTTTCTTTCTTGGGTGAGGCCAATTTGCTGTTGTAATCCCTCTCTTTAAAAAGGGATAGAGATATAAAGCTTAATTAATTAAAGTGAGTAGGAATTAAATGCTCTAGTGAGAACTTTAGGACAGTTAAAAGTATTGTCTAAAATGAAATTTGGGAATCATGTTGGTTTTATTCCTCCATATTTCTTCTGCCTGCAAGAAGGGTGTTTACTCAGAGGCATCGCCTTATTTGGGAATAACCAGAAGACAGTCAGTTCTGTTTTTCTTGGTCAGATAGCAGCATAAATAAGACTTCTGTCCTTTGCATGTGAGGCTGACACTCCTGACCTGCTGTCTCCTCTAGGCTGTGTGGCTCTAAACTCACATCAGCTGGGACGACTGTGGGCTGCCCCTCCTCTTATGACCTAGGACCCACTTCAAGACGGCTAGAGACAGGGACAGTCACCCATCACAGAGCACTGTCGCAACCTCTGCTAGCCTTCCCACATCCCAAAATTTAAGGCCGGCACTCTCAACAAAACAAGCCAATCCACCACAAATTTTTAGAATCCTAAACAGGTATGAAAAGTCACCTCTCAGAGACAAAACACTCTGTCCCTTCCCAAAAGCTGAATATAAACTCTCTAGCCAAAGGATTCCCTTTTGTGGTTTCAGCAAGAAAAATAAGGCAGTTATTCATTTTACTTAGCAATTTTAAAAAATTCTATTTTCTCATTCTTTTTGCTTTTCTATGAAATATGTGCTTTAAAAGAAAGAATTCCTATTTTAAAGCTAAGGTGAATTTATTAAAAATAGGTCTTTTGTTACCATTCTCATCCTGCGTCATTATAGATAAATTCACAAACCATATATATATATATATATATATATATATATATGGTCCCAATGGCTGGATTTGAAATAAATCAACAAATGTTTGAGTAGCACAGTCCTATACTGTCTACGGCTGGGTGTGATGATGGGCATAGAGTGAAATCCAAGTCCAAATGAAGGCCAGGGCCTCAGGAGACAGGTAAAGGGTTCAGAGCAAAACCCAAGAGGCAGGCAGGATGTCCATTCAGCGGGAAAATTTTTTCCTCCCAGACTCATCCTGAAAGCTGTTCTTCTCCCACCAATATTTATCAAACTCCTTCCATGCTGCACAGCAAAGCTCAGAGAGACCCACAGTGCAGAAGGAGACAGCTCTGAGGACCACAGGTAGCATTCAGCAGGTAGAAGTGGAGGAGAGAGCAGGCCCTTCTCTCTAGTTGGTGTTGCATGTACCTATACACTGGCTATGGGAACAAGAAAGACAAGTTCAAGAAATTCAGACTCAGTACTTTAACAGAGAGTTTAGCGGAAAATGCAGACACAAAGGCTAAGAACTCTCCACTCTTAGATAAAATGGTCTTAGATGAGGATGAAACATTCCAGCAGAGGTGGCCTGAGAAATAAAACAGTACTGGATCAGTGAACAATCCAGTACTACAAAAGGAAGGTCCCTGGAATAAAGAGGACCCAGAGATATTTCCCTTATCTTCCCCAGGGCAAGTATGCTACCAACTCCCAAGGACAGCAGACTGAGTTAGTACTCAACATTCTTGCAGAATCTTTGCAGCTTGCTGTACACACAGTAGAGAAACTGTGCTTGATTGTTTAGTTTTAACCCCACAGTATAGCTTTAGTCATTTTTAGAAAGCATTTTATTGTCTTTATTAAGTTCCAAATGAAGGAATCTCTTCAGGTGATCAAATGTGAACCAGGTGAACTGTTGCTAGGTTCTGGGTACCCCAAGAGGGCAGAGCAGGTAAGTGGCCTTCCATATACCTACCATACTCGATGCCCTAACAACTCTAGTCATGTCTGATTGTCTACTATCTAATATGCAACTCAAATTGACAAACGCTTGTTGAAAAATTAGTATGTATGAGGCCTAATTGGGCCTCATACATACTAATGTATGTATGTTACACACTCAATGGCAGCCAGAAAGTTCAATAAGACATGGTCCTTGCCTAACAAGGGCTTACAACATAATAGCGCCGACAGTTATGTAAATAACCACATTATAAAGGAGAGTACAAAAAGTACCAAAACAAAAATACAAATGCAATCAGTGAATAGGAGAGGACAGATTAATTCTGTTTTGGGGAATAGAAGATCTCAGGGAGAAGGTGAGGGAGCCTTAAGCAGAATTATCAGGAATGGCAGACAGCAAAGGTAAAGGGCAGGAAAATAAAGGTAATGTTTGAACAGTGATGAATTTGGACAATTCTGCAGTCTGTATGGGGATAGGAGTTGTAGTGGACACTAAAGAAGTAAAAGGCATGTTTCTTGCCTTTAAATAGCTTACAAACATGCTGGAGAAATAAGATATGTGTTCATGGAAACAAGGCAGTTCAGTGCTGAACTATATCATTTAAAAAAAGAAACCAAGGTTACTGACTTTGAAGTTGCAAAAAGGCAGAGGTCAGTCTGAGGTGAGGAAGCCAAGAAAGGTGCACGGAGAAGTCAGCAATGGAACTGCGCCATCAGCATCAGCATGATACGCTGGGGGCATAGCAAATGTTGCGAAGGCATTTCAAGAAAAAGTGGAGGCAGTGTGAACAAAGGCATGAAAGCAGTGCCTTGCCTTATGTGTTGGGAAATGAGAAGTTCAGAGGTTCATGTTGAGGAATAGCTGGAAATAAAATTGTAGAGTAGAATAAATGCAGATCACAGCAAATCAGGCAGGCTGGGAGGAAGTGTTTGCAGCCATATGGTTGTGAGTAATGGCTGATGCTGCACTAAAGTAAATGAATGAGAGTTTCAGGCTGAAAGGATGCACTGGGAAGATGTGTCTGAAAGTGTGAAAAACTGCAGTCAGAGAGACTGACTAGGAGACTGATAGGCTAATGACAGTGAGAAAAGAGAGCAAGAAGTAAACCAGAAACCTACTCCAAAAACATCCACAAATGATCAACAGGCTATAGGGGATATACACAATTTACCTACTGCTTAATAGATACTAAGCGCTGCATGAGACATTGGCTAAAGGTGAAAGAACATCTTTTAATTTAATCATTTACAACTTGAAGACTTCAGTATTTTTCATGATTTTCTTTTTTCTTTTCTTTTTTTT
Organism: Cebus imitator; assembly: GCF_001604975.1. NCBI lineage: Eukaryota > Metazoa > Chordata > Mammalia > Primates > Cebidae > Cebus > Cebus imitator. Next base: position 3,511,967 of record NW_016107342.1, on the reverse strand, counting down.
TTTAGACAGGGTCTCACTCTGTTGTCCAGGCTGGAACACAGCGGTATAATCACCACTTGTTGCAGTTTTAACCTCCTGGCCTCAAGCAATCCTCTCACCTCAGCCTCCCGAACAGACGGAACTACATGCACCACCACTCTTGGTTAACTTTTGTATTTTTGTAGAGACGGGGTTTTGCCATGCTGCTCAGGTTGGTCTTGAACTCCTGAGCTCAAGCGATTTGCCGCTTCAGCCTCACAGTGTTGGAATTACAGGCGTGAGCCACTGTGCCTGGCCTTTTCATGATTTTTATTTTTTGTGTGTGACTTTTTAAAATTTATTAACTAACCATCAGCAGTTTGTACATCTTCCAATATTCAGCTGAGATGAGGAGAAACTATTATCAGGGCTAAAAAAGAAAATGTAGTAGCAGTCGGGGGGCAGGGGGGTGGGTTTAAATATATTGAGTTATTTACTGAAAAGTCCAGGAAATCATTATTAACCTCAATATTTTGTGGAAAGTTTCTTCACCAATTTGAGTTATGCAGGTCCAAGACATTACAATATCATCTACAGTACTACAAAATTACAATTAGTTTAAAAAAAAACAACTCTTCTTACTAAAAAAGATCACAAAGGATTAAAAAAATATATATGAATTCCGTTTTGAAAATTGCTATTGAAATGTGGTCTGGCGCTTGTTCCAGAAGTTATTTATAACCAAAGAACATAAAAATTGACAATGATGGACAAGCACAATGCCTCCCTGGGTAAAGGCCAAGGTTTATATTGAGAATAGAAATTTGAAAACCAAGCCTTTCCCATTTTAAGCATCATTGTTTTACCAAAGAATTCCAGGGAACTTGGTTTTACTGCGAATTCTATTACTTCATTACAAAATTGGAATACAACAGAATCTATCACCATTTAGCATGAAATGCTGTAAAGATGCTGAATATGAAAGAAAAATGAAACACACTCTTGCAGAACAAACTTTACCAGAAAAATACATCGTTTTGAATTATTGTCAGAGAAGAACAGTCCTTATGAGAATAAAGCAGATGCAGCCGAAGTTGGCAACGTTTTTCTTCGTGGGTAACACCATCAGCTTTTTTTTTTTTTTTTTTTTTGAGACAGGATCTTGCTCTGTCTGTCACCCAGCCTGGAGTGCGGTGGCATGATCATATCTCATTGCAGCTCTGACCTCCCTGGTTCAAGTGATCCTCCCACCTAAGCTTCTTAAGTAGCTGGGACCACAGGCACATGCCACCATGCATGACTTACTGCTTTTTGTTAAGACCTCCGTATGTGGCTGAGGCTGGTCTCGAACTCCTGGACTCAAGCAATCCTCCCCACTCAGCATCCCAAAGTGTTGGGATTACAGCAATGAGCCACTGCACCCAGCCTTCACCTATCTTTTGATGAAATGCCTGCATGAGAACTCTGTAGCAAAATGCCTTGTACATGAAAGACACTGGAAGTACTTACATTGACCCACTGGCAAAGAGTCCCCTAGTGAACACGTTCCTCAAAATACGGAAGGCTGAGTCTACTCATACCTTAACAACTAAATGAAAAAAGGGATCTTCACAAGTATTAGAATCTTTCATTATGGATAATAAAAATTATTATTGATTATCATCTGTCTTTAAGTATTTTCTATGAACAATGGGGAGCCTATGATTAATTATATTTTGGTTTTTACATCAGCACCAGGAAGATCAGAGCTCAGTTTCAGCTTTCTTCTTAGCATAAGATTTTCTATCTTAATTTATATTTTCTCTGACCCTGATCTTTTGCTGGTTACTAACTTTTTTGTGGCTTCATATAGTCTTCTAAGCTGCCTGAAAAACTTGTGGAATGTGGTGAGTGTAGAAATTTAAAAAATAAGGCCAGGTGCAGTGGCTCATGCCTATAATCCCAACACTTTATGGGGCTGAGGCAGGTGGATCACTGGAGGCCTAGATTTCCAGACCAGCCTGGCAAACATAGCAAAACCCCGTCTTTACTAAAAATACAAAAAAATTAGCCAGGTGTGGTGGTGCACACCTGTAATCCCAGCTACACAGGAGGCAGAGGCAGGAGAATCACTTGAACCCAAGAGGTGGAGGCTGCAGTGAGTTGAGATCGCACCACAGCACTCCAGCCTGGGCAGCAGAGAGAGACTCTGTCAAAAAGAAAAAAAAAAAAGTCATTTACTTTGAAAAGAGGAAAAAAACTGGGAATGACACTATTAAAATGGCATTTTAAATGTCCCTGCCAACCTCAAGGCCTATCTTTCATCTTTCTCCTCTGACATGCTCTGGCCATAACAAGCTTCTCACACTTTTCCAAACATATTTCCTCCATGCTGTGTGGCACATAGTAGGTACCCAGGTAAAATATTTATTGTATAAGGTGAGTACATGCTTTGAAAACTCCCTGCTCTTGCACAGGAGACTGACTTATTTTGAAGCCCCTTTTCTCCTTGCTCATCTGGCAAACTCAATTTCATCCATCCACTGTGTTATAACTGTACATATGGCTATCTTATCTTTCTGACAATAACTCATCAAGAGCAGGTAGTGTATTCTTTTCATCTTTGTGTCCCCATTGTGGGCTTGGCACATAGTAGGTGTATAATAAGTACGTATAGGAAAGAAGGGAGAGAAGAAGGGCACAAAAGAAGAAGGGACTCACATTTCTTTGCATTCATCTTTAAAAAATGTATGGCATTTTCCTAGCCACTCAGAGTTGTGTTGAATAGAGAAAAAAACGCTTGCCTCCAATTTTTCAAAACCACCGCTGCAAAAGCAGATTGAATTTTGTGTTTCACTGAATCCATCCATTCATGATTAATTGGGTAGTTAAGCACTTCTAGTTACATGTGCAGCTGGGAATTCCTCCAGCTGTCATTAATTTTACTAAAGATTCGAATCCTCACTATTTATCTGCTGAAATGGAGCCACTATTATTCCTCAGCCAATCAAAATCGAGTAAATAACTGTCCTGTCATTGAGTGACAATTGAGTAATTTACAAAAGCTACAACTATGCTAACTCCAGTTGCCCTGTTGGTAACTGTCATAATAAATGCCATGTTATTCAACCTCCTATTTTCTTCCACTAACCAGATGGGAAAAAATCCAAATATGCACCATAAATTAGTGAACCCTAACATACTCAACATAAAGACAGTAACAATTAGACATAAAGACCAACAATTAGAGACTTTTTTTTTTTTTTGAGAGACAGTCTCACTCTGTCACCCAGGCTGGAGTGCAGTGGTGCAATCTTGGCTCACTGCGACCCCTACCTCCTGGGTTCTAGCGATTCTCCTGCCTCAGCCGCCCAAGTAGCTGGGATTACAGGCAAGCATCATCACCCCGGATAATTTTTCTATTTTTAGTAGATACGGGATTTCACCATGTTAGCCAGGCTGGTCTCAAACTCCTGACCTCTGGTGATCTGCCTGCCTTGGCCTCCCAAAGTGCCAGGATTATAGGCGTGAGCCACCATGCTCAGCTGAGACATCTTAACAACTGAATTTGAAATAAATAGAGTCTACTTCTTTGGCTTACAGGATTATTTAGCTGTGTGGTAAGAAAGGAACTACACTTGAAACCTGTGCAGTATTGGGCAGTGAAACATTCTGAAATGTAATGCATACTTTTTTAAAAAGAAGAACTAGAATGCTATCATTTCCCCTCATAGCCTGCAATCAAATAACAAAGCGAGAACAAGGTCCAGCTCATTTTGGCAGTCAGCCTCTCAGCATGGTTCAAGTGCATGCCAGGATACTGTACTCTTAAATGTAGCATAGGCCTGCAGATGAACCTAAAATATTCGACCCATTTCCCAAAGAAGGAAAAAACAGAAAGCTCAGCCACCATGCCTAGGAGCCTATAATAGTTACTTTCTACCCACAGCCTAGAGTTCTCTCTAGCCCATTGCTTCCTACCCATTGCCTTTCATTTACTAAAATATTGTATTGTCAATTTATAGTTTCTCACATGATACAGATAATGCAAAATACTGCTTCCACCTAACACTCATCTTCCCAATGTGCACTCATCTTTCAAACTAAAAATTCAATTCTCTCTGCAGCAGAATAGAACGATTCATATACTTAAGAATGAAATAATTTGATTGTCAAAACCAAATGTTTGCAAGTCTTGGGTAGAAGCCTTGCTCTCTTTAACTCAGAGCCCTAAAAAAGTAATAATAATATGACAGAATAGCCACAAGTGTATTTTGTACCTGGCAATATAAAGTAGGGATCAGGTTCTGTTTATTTACCCTTTCAATTATCAGTTGCATTAGATCAGAGAAAGGTCTTTAGCTTACAAATGGTTATTCTCCACAACTCAAGAAAACATGACACATAAGGCCCAGCAAGGAAAAGATGACTAGTGGGCTTGAGAGCTAAAGAAATCATAGGTGATGGCGATGGAGGCAGCAAACCACATTACCATCTATGTACCTATGCAACAATGCTGCATGTTCTTTACATGTACCCCATAACCTAAAATGCAATTATATATATATATATACACACACACACAAATCAGAAAGGCGGGGCAAGAAGGACTAGATTCAATAAATATTCACTGACAAGAAATGGGAACGTGTCATTTACTGTCTAAAGCAATTTCATAGTGAAACTGTTCACAAAACTGAAAGAATTCTCAACTTCTTCTATCAAGTTCATCTTCAACTCAATGGAAGTAAACCCTGATACAGCCAGATTACCTTAAAGTAAGAAGAATGTTTAGTCAGAACTCTAGGTTGACTAGAGCTCCTCCTGGCTCTGGACAAGCAGCTACCTCACCCTATCTTTCTCCACATGAGGGCACGCACGCACGTCACGCTATCCTCTCCCTACTCAGTAGCCTCTAGGAATTGACACGGAACCAGAATGTAAAACTTGACATTTTTCTCCAAAAAGTTGAGGGACCCTACATCAACAGAAATTACTCAGATGAATTTTTATTCTTAGCCCCAATTCAAGCATGATCGACAGTGTAAGAGCATTTAAAAGAAGCCACTCATCAACCCCTTTAAAGAAGAACTTCTTATGTTTCATCACATGAGTTTTCAAAAATAGAAAGCAGTTGAAGCCCCGGTCGCCCTATAAATAAAAGCAAAATATTTTTTTGCAGGTGGTGAAAATAATTGTCTTCTGCATTCTTTTTAAGTAGAAATCATTGAGCATTAGTGCCTATATAAACTTTAAAAATAAACCACTGTTCCCCACTGCTAGAGAAGAGGGTAAGAGCCTAAGAGCAATTACTCCATCTATGAAGCCACCAAATTCTTTCATGGCAAGAATAGCACATTTGGGGTTAGCCTTATTTTCAGGAAATGCCTGAGCCACTGCAACTGATAGAGAATCAAGGTGATATGAAACTCTCTGATCTTTATCTTTTGCTGTCCTATTTTCATCTGCTTATGATTTAAAGGGTGAAACTACAATCTTGTTCAGCAACAGAAGGCCTTCCTAATTCTGACGGCCCTAAGTCAGGCTCTTGTCCCTTTGTCCAGCTTCATCTCCCTCCACATCCTATCAGTCTTCCCTCATGCTATGCTGAAAAGCTTGTAGCTCCCTAGCTCCCTGAGCACATCATGTAGATTGCTACCCTGACATGTCTTTTCAGTAAATTCATCCTAACTCCTACTGGTCCTGAAGGCAGAGGTGTGTGTCACCTTTAGGATGCTTTTCCTGATAACCCCCTTCAGGCTTGCTTAGTTCCCATTAAAATTACTGTGTACATTTGTTATGACTGCACTTACATTGTTCAACAGCTATCTCTGTATGTTTTTTCCCCGCTGGCTTGCGTACTCTGAGGTGGAAACCACGTTTATCCATCTCTTTTCTTCTCCTTCAGAGTTAAACTCAGTACCTAGTTTTATAAATGTTTGTTGAATGAGAAAACATGGAAATGAATAAGTAATTTATAGGTAATCGGAGAACAGAGGTAGGGAAAACAGCACAAGCAAAGACCCTAATATATGATCAGATATTTTCATTAGGAACACAGATGAGCTAGCTATAGATGTAACCATTCTTTTCTGCAAACGAAAGCTTTAGTTCATATTTTTTCCTAAATTAGGTCCTTAATAGAATAATGATACTATAATAATACTTGACTATAAAAATATTTACTATAATAATGCTTTATTAACCAGTAAAGACATATAGGTGAATAACCCAAATTACTGGAAAAAAATATATAGGCCATCTTTTAAAATAAACTTATTTTGGAATAATTTTAGATTTATAGAAAAGTTGCAAATATAGTACAGAGAGTTCCCATATACCCTTTACCCAGTTCCCCCTAATGTTAACAACTTACATAATCAAGGTGCATTTGACATAAATAAAAAAGTAACACTGGCACATCATTATTAACAAAACTCCGGTCTTATCAGATTTTACCAGTTTGCCACTAATGCCCTTTTTCTGCTCCAGGAGCACTGCAATTCAGAATGCCATATGATATTTAGGGTGTGCTTTTTATAATCAAATATTGACTTGATTTTGAATAAGAAAAATGGCTTCAAAGAGTGACTAAACATCTCTGCCATTCTTCCCATTTTCTTCCTCCCACATGTGATGGGTGGGCCGGCCGGCCTTTCCTAGTCTCAGCCAGGAAGAGCAAAGCAAGGCAAGTCCTCTTCACTAGCTGTCATAGCTGTTCCCTCATGTCGGCTGAGAAGATTTCAATCAGGTCAGCACGCAGTTTCTAAAGAAAAGAAACTGAGGTAGAGTAGAGATCATAGCAAAGATAACAACCAGCAATAAAGAGCAGCCTGAGTTGGTGTTTCAAAAGGGTCACAGGTGGATCCAAAGTTCTCAAATATTCTTCAAGAGGCTTTTGTCCTGAAGCCTAGCTTGCTGCCACGGGTTAGAAAAAAAAAGAGCTGCAGGAGCAGACTGAGAAGATGGGATGAGTCTCTGCTGCTGTCAAAGCCCAGGCAGGGAGGCAGGGCCCGGGGAAAAGGAACAAAGACGCCAGTAGAGAGTCTGATTGTAGCCACAGGATCTGTTAAGGTGCACAGGGCACTAAAAACAGAAAATAAGATCATTTGCTGCTAATCTGTGTGTTCCCAGGTCTTACAAGATAGACAGTGGTATATTTAGGGAGGTGATAAACTAAGCACTTTGGAAAGTTTGAAAGCAGACACCATGCAGAGATGATTTTTAAGGCAAAGAGAAGCTAACCACTTTGCTTGATGATCAAGAGAGGATTTTATTCCAGTTAGAACAGTCACTTAAGGCCAATCAGGATACCTGAACAGGTGCTCCGAGTCTAGGCCCTCTAAGGTACCTTCCTGGCATTGCCAACCATGCCTGGTTTTAGGAATCTGCAACTCAAAGGAAAGTGAAGATCCTGAAGGAAGCATGGGGGAAGTTGCAGATGATGAAAGAGTTATGAAAGTCATGGCAAAAAATCTGGACCAAACTCATCTATAGATAAAAGCCAAGGGAAGACTTTAGATAACATGCTTCAAGAATTTGGAAGGCTCAAACTCAAGGGCTGGGAGACAGCCATTTTGCAGTGAGGGCAGAGCAAAAGAAAACATGCTTGCTGCAGCCTGAGAGATTTAAGTCAGACATACGAACACATTTTCTGACCAAGATAGTAAACGTTATCAGGTACAGGACTAGGTTTCTGAAGCAGGTTATAAAATCCCATGCTCTAAGTGTTTCCTCAAGCTCCCTTCATTTGAGGGCATATTTAAATAGGAGTAAGCTGGCATTTTAGATATTTCCCCATTTTTTCTAATTGAGATGCAAAGGTGCCAATGTAAAGGATTTAAGATTTTTTTTTTTTAAGGAAGGGAATAGGTGTTATGCTTGAAAAGTATTATTTGGATAAATTTAGAAAGAAAAAAAACTTTAGGTAAGTTTTTACCCTTGGCTATCCCTGAATCCTTTCTTTTCTCTTTTCTTTTTTTTTCTCTTTTCCTTTCCTTTGTTTTCCTTTCTCCTCCCCTCCCCTCCCCTTTCCTTTCCTTCCTTCCTTTCTCTTAAACAAAAAAGGGATACATGTGCAGAACGTGCAGGTTTGTTACATAGGTATACATGTGCCATGGTGGTTTGCTGCACCTATTGACCCACCCTCTAAGTTCCTCACCCCCACCCCCCACCCCCACAGGCCCTGGTGTGTGTTGTTCCCTTCTCTGTGTCCATGTGTTTTCAATGTTCAACTCCCACTTATGAGTGAAAACATGTGGGCCAGGCCTGGTGTGTCACACCTGTAATCCCAGCACTTTGGGAGGCCAAGGCAGGCGGATCACAAGATCAGGAGTTCAAGACCAACCTGGCCAAGATGGTGAAACCCCATCTCTACTAAAAATACAAAACTTAGCTAGGCACAGTGGTGAGTGCCTGTAATCCCAGCTGCTCGGGAGGCTGAGGCAGGAGAATTCCTTGAATTAGGGAGCTGGAAGTTGCAGTGAGCCGAGATCATGCCACTGAACTTTAGCTTGGGTGACAGAGCAAGACTGTCTCAAAAAAAAAAAAAAAAAAGCATGTGGTGTTTGGTTTTCTGTTCCTGTGTTACTTTGCTGACAATGATGGCTTCTAGCTTTATCCATGTCCCTGCAAAGGACTTGATCTCACTTCTTTTTATGACTGCATAGTATTCCATGGCAGATACGTACCATTTTCTTTATCTAGTTTATCACTGATGGGTATTTGGGTTGGTTCCATGTCTTTGCTATTGTAAATAGTGCTGCATTAAACATACACGTGCATGTGTCTTTATAGCAGAATGATTTCTGTTTTTTTGGGTATCTAACCAGCAATGGGATTGCTGGATCAAATGGTATTTCTGGTTCTAGATCCTTGAGGAATCACCACACTGTCTTCTACAACAGTTGAACTAATTTACATTCCCACCAACAGTGTAAAAGTGTTCCTGTTTCTCCACAGCCTCACCAGCATCTATTGTTTCCTGACTTTTTAATAATCACCATTCTGACTGGCATGAGATGCTATCTCTCTGATGATCAGTGATGCTATCTCTCTGATTTGCATCTCTCTGATGATCAGTAATGTGCTTGTTTTCATATGTTTGTTGGCCACATAAATGTCTTCTTTTGAGAAGTGTCTGTTCATATCCTTTGCCCACTTTTTTGATGAGGTTGTTTGGTTTTTCTTGTAAATTTGTTTAAGTTCCTTGTAGATTCTGGATATTAAATCTTTGTCAGATGGGTAGGTTGCAACAATTTTCTTCCATTCTGTAGGTTGCCTGTTCACTCTGATGATAGTTTCTTTTGCTTTGCAGAAGCTCTTCTTTAATTAGATCTCATTTGTCTATTTTGGCTTTTGTTGCCATTGCTTTTGGCTTTTTTGTCATGAAGTCTTTGCCCATGCCTATGTCCTAAATGCTATTGCCTAGGTTTTCTTCTAGGGGGTTTATGGTTTTGGGTTTTACATTTAAGTCTTTAATCCATCTTGAGTTAATTTTTGTATAAGGTATAAGGAAGGGGTCCAGTTTCAATTTTCTGCATATGACTAGCCATTTGTAGATGGCTGTAGATGTGTAGTGTTATTTCTGATGTCTCTGTCTGCTCCATTGGTCTACATGTCTGTTTTGGCACCAGTACCATGCTGTTTTGGTTACTGGAGCCTTGTAGTATAGTTTGAAGTCAGATAGCATGATGCCTCTAGCTTTGTTCTTTTTGCTTATGATTATCTTGGCTATACAGGGTCTTCTTTGATTCCATATGAAATCTAAAATAGCTTTTTCTAATTCTGTGAAGAATTTCAATGGTAGCGTGATGGGAATAGCATTGAATCTACAAATTACTTTGGGCAGTATGACCATTTTCACAATATTGATTCTTCCTATCCATGAAGATGGAATGTTTTTCCATTTGTTTGTGTCTTATCTTATTTCCTTAAGCAGTAGTTTATAGCTGTCCTTGAAGAGATTCTTCACATACCTTATTAGCTGCATTCCTAGGTATTTTAGTCTCTTTGCAGCAATTATGAATGGGAGTTCATTCATGATTTGGCTCTCTGCTTGCCTATTGTTGGTGTAAAGGAATGCTTGTGATTTTTTCACATTGATTTTGTATCCCGAGACTTTGCTGAAGTTGTGTATCAATTCAAAGAGTCTTTGGACTGAGGTGATGGGATTTTCTACATATAAAATCATGTCATCTGCAAACAGAGACAACCTGACTTCCTCTCTTCCTATTTGAATACCCTTTCTTTCTTTCTCTTGCCTGATTGCCCTCATCAGAACTTCCAATGCTATGTTGAATAAGAGTGGAGAGAGGGGGCATCCTTGTCTTGTACCAATTTTCAAAGGGAATGCTTCTAGCTTTTGCCCATTCAGTAAGTTATTGGCTGTGGGTTTGTCATAAATAGTTATTATTTTGAGATGTATTCCATCAATGACTGGCATTATGTTGAACCAGCCTTACATCCCAGGGATAAAGCTGACTTGATCATGGTGGATAAGTTCTTTGATGTGCTGCTGGATTCAGTTTGCCAGTATTTTATTGAGGATTTTTACATTGATGTTCATCAGGGATATTGGCCTGAAGTTTTCTTTTTTGTTGTGTGTCTTCTCAGCTTTGGTTCGGAATAATGCTAACTTCATAAAATGAATTAGGGAGGAGACCCTCCTTTTCAATTGTTTGGAATAGTATCAGAAGAAATGGTACCAGCTCCTCTTTGTATTTCTAGTAGAATACAGCTGTGAATCCGTCTGGTCCTGGGCTTTTCTTGGTAGGCTATTACTTAACTTCAGAGCTTGTGATTGGTCTGTTCAGGGGTTCGACTTCTTCCTGGTTTAGTCTTAGGGCGTATGTGTCCAGGAATTTATCTATTTCTTCTAGATTTTCTAGTTTATTTGCGTAGAAATGTTTATAGTATTCTCTGCTGGTAGTTTGTATTTCTGTGGGGTCAGTGATGATATCCCCTTTATCATTTTTTATTGTGTCTATTTGATTCTTCTCTCTCTTCTTAATTAGTCTAGTTAGAAATCTATCTATTTTGTTGAATTTTTTTAAAAACCATCTCCTCGATTCGGTGATTTTTTAGAGGGTGTTTTGTGTGTCTATCTCCTTCAATTCTTCTCTGATCTTAGTTATTTCTTGTCTTCTACTAGCTTTTGAATTAGCTTGCTCTTGCCTCTCTAGCTCTTTTAATTGTGATGTTAGGGTGTTGATGTGCGATCTTTCTAGCTTTCTGATGTGGGCATTTAGTGATATAAACTTCCCTCTTAGCACTGCTTTAGCTGTGTCCCAGAGATTCTGGTACATTGTCTCTTTGTTCTCACTGATTTCAAAGAACTTCCTGATTTCTGCCTTAATTTCATTATTTACCCAAAAGTCATTCAGGAGCAGGTTGTTCAATTTCCATGCAATTGTGTAATTTTGAGTGAGTTTCTTAATCCTAGTTCTAACTTGATTGCACTGTAGTCTGAGAGACTGTTCATTATTATTTCAGTTCTTTTGCATTTGCTGAGGAGTCTTTCACTTCCAATTATGTGGTCAACTTTAGAATATGTGCCAGGTGGCACTGAGAAGAATGTATATTCTGTTGACTTGGGGTGGAGAGTTCTGTAGATGTCTACTAGGTCCACTTGATCCAGAGCTGAGTTCAAGTCCTGAATATCCTTGTTAATTGTCTGTCTCGTTGATCTGTCTAATACTGACAGTGGGGTGTTAAAGTCTCCCACTATTATTGTGTAGGAGTCTAAGTCTCTTTGCAGGTTTCTAAGAACTTGTTTTATGAATCTGTTTTATGGTGCTCCTGTACTGGGTGTATATTTAGAATAGCTAGCTCTTCTTGTTGAATTGTTCCCTTTACCATTATGTAATGCCCTTCTTTGTCTTTTTTGATCTTTATTGGTTTAAAGTCTGTTTTGTCAGAGACCGGGATTGCAACCCTTCCTTTTTATTGCTTTCCATTTGCTTGGCAAATTTTCCTCCATTCTTTTATTTTGGGCCTATGTGTTTGCATGTGAGATGAGTCTCCTGAATACAGCACATCGATGGGTTTTGATTCTTTATTCAATTTGCCAGTGATTCTTTAGTGAGCCTATGTGTGTCTTAGCATGTGAGATGGGTCTCCTGAACACAGCACATTGATGGGTCTTGATTATTTATTCAATTTCCCAATTAAATTGTGTGTTTTAATTGGGGCATTTAGCCCATTTACATTTAAGGTTAGTATTATATAGGTGATGGGGAGGTAGGCAGCAAACCACATTGCCATATATGTACCTATGCAACAATCTTGCATGTTCTTCACATGTACCCCAAAGCCTAAAATGCAATTTTATATATATATATATATATATATATATATATATAGGTTAGTATTGTTACATGTGAATTTGATCTTGTCATCATGATGCTATTTGGTTATTTTGCACAATAGTTGATGCAGTTTCTTTATAGTGTCATTGGTTGTTATATTTTGGTGTGTTTTTGCAGTGGCTAGTACTGGCTTTTCATTTCCATGTTTAGTGCTTCTTTCAGGAGCTCTTACAGGACAGAACTGGTAGTAACAAAATCCCTCAGCATTTGCTTGTCTGGAAAGAATTTTATTTCCCCTTTGCTTATGAAGCTTAGTTTGGCTGGATATGAAAATCTGGGTTGAACATTTTCTTTAAGAATGTTGAACATCGGCCTCCAGTCTCTTCTGGTTTGTAGAGTTTCTGCTAAGAGGTCTACTGTAAGTCTGATGGGCTTCCCTTTGTAGGTGACCTGGCCTTACTCTCTGGCTGCCCTTAACAGTTTTTCCTTCACTTCAACCTTGGAGAATCTGAAGTTTATGTGTCTTGGGGTTGATCTTCTCATGGAGTATTTTAATGATGTTCTCTGCATTTTCTGAATTTGCATGCTGGCCTATTTGCTAGGATGGGGAAGTTCTCCTGTATAACATCCTGAAGTGTGTTTTTCAGCTTGTTTCCATCTCTCTGTCTCCTTTTGGTACCCCAATCAATCGTAGGTTTGGTCTTTTTATGAAGTCCCATATTTCTTGAAGGCTTTATTCATTCCTTTTCATTCTCTCTATTCTTATCTGCATGTCTTACTTCAGCAAGGTGGTATTCAAACTCTGATATCCTTTTGTCCGCTTGGTCGATTCAGCTGTTGATACTTGTGTATGTTTCATGAAGTTCTTGTGCTGTGTTTTTAGCTCCATCAAGTAATTTATGTTACTATAAACTGGTTATTCTAGTTAGTAGTTCCTCTAACCTTTTATGAAGGTTCTTAGCTTCTTTGCATTGGGTTAGAACATGCTCCTTTAGCCCTGTATAGTTTTTCATTGCCCATCTTCTGAAGCCAAATTCTGTCAATTCATCCATCTCATCCTCTGTCCAGTTCTGTGCCCCTAATGGAGAGACGTTGTGATCATTTGAAGGAGAAGAGGCACTCTTGCCTTTTGGGTTTTCAGCATTTCTTTTTTTCTTGATTCTTTCTCATCTTTGTGAGTTTGTCTAGTTTTGGTCTCTCAGGCTGCTGACCCTTGGATGGGGTTTTTGTGGTAACCTTTTTTTGTTGTTATTGATGCTGTTGTTTTCTGCTTGTTTGTTTTTCTTTCAATAGTCAGGTCCCTCTTCTGTAGGGCTCCTGCAGTTTACTGGGGGTTCACTTCAGGCCCTATACATCTGATTCACTTCCATGCCTGGAGATGTCACTCAAGGAGGCTGGAGAGCAGCAGAGATGAGTGCCCGCTCCTTCTTCTGGGACTCTGACGTCAAGAGGCACCAACCTGATGCTAGCAGGATCGCTCCTGTATAGGGTGTCTGACAACCCCTGGAGGGTCTCACCAAGTTGGGTAGCACAGGGAACAGGACCCATTTAACAAAGCACTTTGTCACTTGGTGGAGGGGGTATGCTTTGCTGGGGGAAGCCTACTCATCTGGGCTGTCCAGATTCCTCAGAACTATCAGGAGGAGAGGCTAAGTCTGCTGGTCCTCAGATACTGTGCCCACCCCTATGGACTCAAGCCCAGGAAGATCCGTATTCTGTCCCTGAGCTTCTGGCTGGAGTTATTGGAGTTCCTGCAGGGAAGCTCCGCCCAATGAGGAAGAATGGGTCAGGGTTAGGCCTGAAGAGGCACTCCCCCAGCAAACTACCGTACCACAGAGGGTGTGTTGGGCTGTGAGGACAAGTCTTGGGACCAGCCCAGATTCCCTGGCTCCAGCAGGGAAAAAGTGCGGCCTGGAGCTATAGAAATGAGTGCCTTCCTTTCCCCGCCCAGGGAGCTTAGGGTGTTAGGCAGCAGTCAGTCCCAACGCGGGCTGCTGTCCCTCCCACCAGGAGCTCGAAGGGCTAGACAAGCAGGCAGCTGCAGCTGGGGCTGGTTGCCCCTCCCCCAGGGGTTCACTAGGCTTAGGCAGATTCCAGCTGAGACGCTGTAAGAATCTGCAGGTTCCAGGGTTGGGAGGCTAGGCCCTGGTGGCGTGGGTTCACAAGTGGGATCTTCTGATACGTGGGTTGCACAGTTCCGTGGAAAAAAAACACAGTTTGAGGGGTGGGTAGTGCGCTCACTCACCAGGGGGTCCCCCTGCCCCTTGCGGCTCTCAGGTGGGCTGTTGCACCATGCTGTTCTTCCTTCTCCCTGTGGGTCACACCAGCCCTCTAGTCAATTTTGATGCGAGAACCTGGATACCTTGGTTGCCGAAGGATTCACACGCTTATTATGGGTTTTTTCCCATGGGAGTCTCCAAATGCTGCTGCTGCTAGTTGGCCATCTTGGCCCTATTCCTGGATCCTTTCTTGAGATTTTCAGGACTGTTTAAATCATTATATTCTCTTATATCCTTTTCTAAGCATAAAATTAGAGACTTAGGGTCCTCTTGTGCATGATTTCCTGATAAAACCCCTCTCTTTGTTATAGAGAAAACAAATCGTTAAATACATGAGATATCAAGAAAGATATAAATTGGACCAGTTTACTCTGTATTTATATAAACACTTGGAAAAATGAAAGTGCCTGAGGCCCAAAATTATTCATGCCTATTTTAAAAGGTTTCCGTTTGTGAACAAGAGAATGTTTTATAGTGGAATAAAGTATCACTAGTTTTAAAATAGTCCATTAAAAAATCTTAAATCTTATCTTGATTACAAATTGTTGAAAGGAAGGAATTATGCATATTTCTGTTGATATAAGGACTGTGAAGTACTTAATGATCACTCACACAGAAAGCCAAAATATTGAAACTATGTACAATACCTGACTGCAGAGCCGCAAGAGGAAACATCAGACTACTATTCTGGTGCAAAGCAAGGCGTTTTAAACTATGAGTTTAGAAGAGTGGTTCCTGGCAATTTTGTTCCCCCAAGGGACATTACACAAGGTCCAGAGATATTTTTCATACTCATAATTGGGAGGAGGAGTTGGTACTGACATCTGGTGGGTAGAAGCCAGGAACGCTGCAAAACGTCCTACGAAGTGCAGGACAGGTCTCCACGACCAATCAATCTGGTCGGAAACGTTAGCCGTGCCAAAGTTGAGACACACTGGGATAGAACCATTAGGTCTCCTTCATATGAGGTTTATTTTTTCAAAATTAAATGGACATATTTAGAAACATGTTTGTGTTTCTCTCATTAACAAGAAACTATTTACCAACCAAATACAGATTTCCTTTAAAACCAATGCTTTGATAAGAAGACAACTAGGATATAGTGGTATTAATACAATGTTAAACAATATGTATAAACTGAATTTTGGTCATATGCCCCTTGAATATCCAGGATAGACAGTAGCTCCCTGCTATGAAAGAATGAAATCATAATGAATGAAAAGATGACTGCCAATTTGGAAGGGCGCTGGGAAAACTCAAGCAAAACATGTTTGATTGGCTCTTAGTACAATCCCTATATAAGACAGGTTCTGGAGTATCGGGAATATAAAACACCTGGAAGGACTGAGGTGAACTCGGGTCTGGAGATGTGGGTTAATAAAGCACACTGCCACACAGGATACAGGACTACATAAGGCAATCCACAGAAAGAGCTCAGCACAGCGCAAACCCAGTAAATGTTTAAAAATATATTTGCTCCAATGATGATGATGATGATGAATACCAAATACACACAAGAAGAGTTCTGGGCAGGCATGGTGGCTGCTGCCTGTAATCTCAGCACTTTGGGAGGCTGAGGCTGGTAGATCACTTGAGGTTAGGAATTTGAGACTAGTCTGGCCAACATGGTAAAACCCCGTCTCTCCTAAAAATACAAAATTAGCCAGGCATGGTGGCAGGTGCCTGTAATCCCAGCTACTTGGGAGGCTGAGGCGGGAAAACTGCTTGAACCTAAGAGGCAGAGGTTGCAGTGAGCTGGGATCACGCCACTGCACTCCAGCCTGGGTGACAGAGTGAGACTCTGTCTCAAAAAAAAAAAAAATCCATTTCTGAAATGAATACTGTAGTTTACCCCTAAACTTCTCCCCTCCATATGCTTCAGCTATGCACAACTAGAAAGGCATTAAGGAGAAAGTTGGCTGGAAACCCCAATGCACTGACAACTAAAGGAGGTCTTTTGTCTTAACTCCCCCTCTCAATATGGCAGAAACAAATGTTTTGCAACAAAAGTGAAAAGGGCTGGGGGGAAAAGAGTGCTACCAATTTCCACATTCAGATTCAACAGCCACCCTCAACCATATGTACTGGTTTGTTATCTGCCAAAATATGTAGTTGGCCATTAGGAAGGCATTGCCCATGCTTTCAAGTTGCCACAAAGCATATATTAATATTTATTTTTTTATTGCAGCAGTCATTCAGCATTGATTGAAGTCTATTATTTCATTTGCTCAGTCAACAAGTATGTATTAAGCATTGAACTACAGGTAGGGCACCGTGGGGGTTGCAAAGATCTATACAATGTTGTCTTTCCTTCCAACTTGCTTACAGTTGGAAGGAAAAGGTAAGGAGAACAGTTAACCTGTGGTTAGCAAGAGACAAATCTGGGTGTCTCCGGAGACTCATTTCCTTCCCCCTTTTGCTAGCTTAGCAGAAAGCTGGCTCAGCTAAATGAACAAACAAAAAAATAGGCTGATACCAACCACTGGGTTCCAGGGGCTTTCCCTCTCCAATAAGGCTGCTTCCCTGATCAGAGAATCTCCATTGTTACACAAAGCACATAGATGCTCCTGGCTACTGACCCCATAAATCAGAGAGCATTCTCTACCAGAGCTGTGGCTATGGTGCATACAGATATCCATGCCTAGCCTAGAGTGCAGGTTGAGAGTTCAAGGGATTGTGTGTGCACCGCTGGGTGCATGGTTGCTTATGACTTCTCCAAATAAAACCTATATTTTATCTGCATTGTGTAGCATTAGCATTGCATGCAAGTGACCCCTTGCACATAGGCAGAATTGACAAAAGCAGCACTTCCAGAGATGCAAATATCATGTTCACCACATTACCATTCTGACTTCATAAAGATTTTATAAAATTTTTAATGTTTCTATTTGTATAGTACAAATTTGATTAATCATTCACTGAAAGGTTTCCTAAATCAAAAGGCACGTAGGAGGGCTGAATGAATTGAAGTTCTGTAACATATGGAAGGTGTGATTTTGCCCAGAGCCAACCATAGGGGCAAGCTCTCTTTAAGGGTAAGCCTTAAACCCTGGCCAGGGTAGCCTTAGGAGGTGTGTTTCAAAGGAGAGATCATGTTCAATTCTACACTGATCTGAGGTCACATTAAGTTAGGTCTTCTGGGAGTTCTCTCTAATGGTCCAGGTTTTGTCAAAGAGGGATGGTCTGAAATGCATGAGGATTATCTTCTCTTCTCTTTTTACTTTTCTTTTCTTTGAGTGAGACAAGGTGTCACTCATTCACCCAGGCTGGAGTACTGTGGCACAATCATAGCTCACTGCAGCCTCACACTCCTGGGCTCAAGTGATCCTTCCACCTTGGCCTCCCAAAGTTGTGAGCCACCACACTCAGCCTATATGAGGATTCTTAGGACAAAACATGCTTTCTAAGCTAGAGGCAGGCTTATATCCCTCATTACAGCCATGACTAGCCATGCCTTCACCTCCTGGGTGAGATTACTGAGGCAGAGAGGTCTAAGATGCAAACTGTAAGAGGGCACTCCCACCTCATTCTTAAGGAGGCACTCCCTTTCAGGGACCTGCAAGTAGAGGGGTGGCTTGTGATAGTCCAGAGAGTGAGCACCTCCTCAGATTTCCACCTGAGGCTCCTCATAGCCTCACCGCCTCACCATCTCCCAGCCCTGTTCCCCTCTCCTTTTTTCCCTCCCTGCCACCTTGATGCCCCTTAATTTGTACATCATTCCTTCATGTACACTTTCAAGAACCAGGATCTAGCCATGCCTAAAGAAATCATCAAGACCAGATCCACCTTAAAAGAGGTATCATTTAAGTGCAAATTTGGAAAAAAAAAAACAAACAAATAAACAAAAAACTCTGAATTATTTCCTCACACAACTAAAAACTAGAATATATCTTGGAAAGTTCAGACAAGACTCAATTCCTAAGTAGCTCATTTTTCTCCCTATCCATGACAACGACCACAAAATCCAGTTATAAAGCCATTTGGCAATGGTTGTGATGTCCAAGTTAAATCCCTTCCAATTAGCTCCTCCTATATGTTTTTTAAGCCTATTATGTCAACCCAATAAGTGTCACACCAATTTAGAAATTATTAGGTGTCAGAGCGTATTTTTCCTTTACAAATACTATAGAAATAGAACAATTGTAAAATGATTTCATTTTATATTCATTTTTCCTTTTTTTTTTCTTTTTTTGAGACGAGGTCTTGCTCTGTTGTCTGTGATGGAGGTGCAGTGACACAGTCTTGGCTCACTTCAGCCTTAACTTCCTGGGCTCAAGTCATCCTCCTGCCTCAGCCTCTTGAATAGCTGGGACTACAGGCATACCCCACCACACCTGGCTCATTTTCATATCGTGTGTGTGTGTGTGTGTGTGTGTGTGTGTGTGTGTGTGTAGAGACAGGGTCTTGCTATGTTACCCTGGCTAGTCCTGGCCTCAAGCAATCCTCCCACCTTGTCCTCCCAAAGTGCTGGGGTCACAGGCATGGCCACCATGCCAGCCCCAGTCTGGAGTCTCTGTAGTAACCTGAGGCATGTATTAGTCTAATGTAATTTGCAATTTGGTTCTTTGTTTACCAAAGAAGCATTTCCATTTAAACATGCAACTGTATTTTGTGCTCAGGATCATATTTGACAAGTAAAACAGTGCTAAGTGGCAAGGTTATAACACATCTTAAGGATTTTGAAAGCTGCCTTACAAACCTTAGCTTTTGCCATCTTAAAACTTACTTGAAGGCTGGGTGCGGGGTTCACGTCTGTAATCTCAGCACTTTGGGAGGCTGAGGCAGGCAGATCACTTGAAGTCAGGAGTTCCAATATTAGCCTGGCCAACATAGCGAAATCCCGTCTCTACCGAAAATACAAAAGTTAGCCCGGTGTGGTGGTGCATGCCTGTAGTCCCAGCTACTTGGGAGACTGAAGCAGAAGAATTGCTTGAACCCAGGAGGTGGAAGTTGCAGTGAGCCGAGATCATGCTACTGCACTCCAGCCTGGGCTACAGAGTGATCCTCCAAAAAAAAAAAAAAAAAAGTGGAAAAAAAACCCCTTACTTGATTAGTTTAAGAATTTGAGAGTTTCATAAACATTATCCCATGAAAACAAGCCACAATTTCATCATCTAAAAAATGATGACAACTACAAATGCCAAATAATAAATATCAAATGGTAAATCTTGGTTTAAAGCAACACAAATGATAACAGATGAGCCACGCTAATCTAGTCATGCCTCACTGACCTTTCTTCATCTAAGAGTTCATTAGTAACTTACTGCTGCTGTAAGAATGACCACAAACTTAATGGCTTAAACTAACAGAAGTTTAATATTTTATAGTTCTGGATGTCAGAAATCCAAAGCGGATCTCACTGGCCTAAAATCAAGGTATCGGCAGGACTGTGTTCCTTCTAGAGGCTCTAAGGGAGGATCTGTTTCTGGCCTTTTCCAGCTTCTAAGGCCAGCCACCTCCCTTGGCTTATAGGCCGCTTCCTCCATATTTGGTATGGTTTGGCTCTGTTTCCCTACCCAGATTTCACGTTGAATTGTAATTCCTACTGTTGAGGATTTTGGTGGGGGGTGATTGGATGATGGGGGCTGATTTTTCCCTTGCTGTTCTTGTGATAGTGAGTTCTCACGAGATCTGGGTGTTTAAAAGTGTATAGCACATCCCCCTTTGCTCTCCTTCTCCTGCTCAGCCATGTAAAGATGTGCCTGCTTCCCCTTTGCCTTCTGCCATGATTGTAAGTTTCCTGGGGCCTCCTGGCCATGCTTCCTGTACAGCCTTCAGAACTGTGAGTCAATGAAACCTCTTTTCTTCATAAATTACCCAGTCTCAGATAGTTCTTTATAGTCATGTGAGAATGGATTAATACAATATTGAAAAAAGTAATGTCAGACCGAGTCATCCTCACAATGCCATCTCTCTTGTTCTCTCTCTTCTGCCTCCCTCTTATACTCACAAGAACCCAAGTGGTTACATAAGACTCACTGGGATAATCCTGTACAATCTTCCCATCTCAAGGTCAGCTGATGAGTAACTTTATCATTTTATTTATTTTATTTTATATTTGAGATGCAGGTCTCCCTCTGTTGCCCAAGTTGGAGTCAGTGACACGTTCATAGCTCATTGCAGCCTCAACCTCCTGGGCTCCAGGGATCTTCTCACCTCTGCATCCTGAGTAGCTGGGACTATAGGCATGTGCCGCCATGGCTGGCTAATTTTACAGTTTTTTGTAGGGATGGGGTCTTGCTGTGTTGCCTAGGCTTGTCTCAAACTCGTGGCCTCAAGTGATCCTCCTGCCTCCACCTCCCAAAGTGCTGGGATTAAAAGCGTGAGCTATGACACCCAGCTAATAAGCAACTTTAACTCCTCTTTGTCATGAAACCTAACATATTCACAGATTCCAGGGATTAGTATGTGGACATCTTTGGGCAACCATTTTTTTGTTCTGCCCAGCATGAGGAGTTTACATGAAATTTTCCCTGTTGAGGCAGGAGCTTATAAGATTCATAACACTGCCAGTGTCAGATCTTTGGCATGTATAGTCTGAAGTTTTCTAACAATCAGAACTTTCTAAAAGGTATCTACCAAGACAGTTGTGGTTTGTGGACTCCAGCAGATGGTAAAAATCACAAATCCTGTTTTCATTCTATTGTTTTTTAGACCTTTTGAACTTTGCAAGTTGGTTTCATAAAATATTGAGTTGATTCCTAATGGACCAAATGTAGTCAATGCCCAGGGTTTGTTGATTTTGCCCATTCCAAAATAACGTCAAGTTGGAATCTCTCCACATTCACATTTGTGAGTCTATGAGGATTGCCAGCTTGTCTTAAGGAACTGTGCTCACTCCCTGCCCAGCTGTGCAATACCCAGAACTCTGAAGAAACAACAAGGCTGGGCTCATTGCAGACCTGTCTGAATGGGTGTGGGACAACAGGTGGAACCATGGTAAAATGGAGAGCACGTGAAAGTATTTCAAGCAAGCATTATTTTAAGAAATAATAACAACTATGCTCAACCAAACAAAAGCAACTGCAGGTCAGAGTTAGCCTCCAGGCCATGTGATAGCTCCTCCTCCTCCTCGCTGTTGATTCTATTCTAAAACTGGCTCCAACACCTAAACTCAAGAGGACTCCACCACTTTGCTTCTAGACCTCACCTTATTTGCCCTCTCAATTCTATAGGGGAGACTCTCCGTAAAGACTCTATAGTCCCACCTTGGTCCTTATTTATGTACTGGATCTCTCACATGCTAGCTTGGCTTTTGACACATTGCTATCTAGACCTGAACTTCTGTGCTTTCCTCCCCAGTCTTGGCAGCAGGCCCATGACCCCATGTGGCCCCTTGCTATGCACATGACTTGCTACTGTAGGTGCAGGGAGCTGGAGGGAGACTGGTTGGAAGCCCCGATGGCATCTAGCTGACATTCCATTCTTCAAGTACAAAATATCTGTCTTGGCCAGATGATTTCAGACTGGCCCACAGAACTCTAATGGGAAATATTTTTTCTAAGCATCAGCCAATAAAAGCTATTTACAAAACAGAAGAACTATCAGACTATGGCAGGAAACTTGGATTCTATTCCCAACCCTCTTGCAGATTGGCTGAGTAACCCTAGGAAAGTTCCTCACCTCCAGAAAAATTAATCTGTTTCCTCACAAGTAAAATGAGGAAGGTTGGGAAATTGTGTCCTGGTTTCATGGACACAACACTAAGTAAAGTAAAATTAAAACAAGGTAATACCTTAACATACTCAGGCAGTATGTTGTAATTCTCTATTCTAGTACTTCTCCATGAGTTTCCATCTCACCTCCATTCAGGGGGACTGGTTTTTAAATGTGACTCTGATACATTATATACATACATAGATACATGCATACACACATATGTGTGTATAATCTATTCTGAAATCTCTTAGATTATGAAAATCTATTCTGAAATCTCTTAAAGTAGATTGTAGATATTACTACCATACAACATAATATATAATGCTACTATACAATATAATTTGTATTTTATATATAATAATATATGGTGAGATCTTCTCACCTCTGCATCCTGAGTAGCTGGGACTATAGGTGTGTGTCACCATAGATGGCATAGTATAATATGTAATATATTATATATACATATATATAATATATATATAATATATACGTATATATAATATATATATTATATATATAATATATATATATATTATATATATGATTATATCATAGGGTATGTTTACATCATATAATATGTACATATTACACCACCACAGAGAAAAGTTGTAACGTGACGGAGGTGAATCACTTATATTAGGAATTCCTAAGGAACATTCTCAATCCCTGGTTGAATAAGAGATGTTCTGGAATATATCTACTTTAGAACGTTTTAGGAAGTTTCAGAACAGATTGTACTTTCTGGAATGCCAGACTGACATTTTTTCAACACAGGGTGTTTATAACACATATGATATCTGTTTTTCAAATTCTAAGACAACTCCTTTTTGGAACAGAGTTGAGGTGTGGTAAGGATAGGTACCCTTTACACATTGTGACAAAGATTCTATTGTTTTTCAAGGAATCCCACACAATGCTTCTGGATGAAACTTTCTGACCTATTTAAACAGAGCTGATTATTCCATTCTTTGTATTATTGTTGTATTTAATACCTACCGCCTCTATTATGATATGGATTACAATTATATTGTACTTAGTTGTTTATTCCTCTGCCTTTCCCACTTATCTGTGATCTCTTTGAGGATATTCATTAAATTTTATTCTTCTTTGTATCCCCAGCACCCAGTGGAGTACCTGGCACACAAAAGCCATTCAACAGTGGTTAGTGAACAAATGACTCAATTAATGGTTAAGAAAAGTTACCTGCACTCTAAGCTACTTGAAGCATTTCTATTATTTTCTGATTTTATAGCAGAGAATGAGCAGTAGAAGAATACAGCTATTAGCTAACACATTTTGTATTATTTGGTAGTCACATAACAGGAATAATTCCTTTATATTTGGAGCATGTATATCCCAATTTCATTTGAACATGTGAAATAATTTCTGAGCATCCTTTAAAAATAAGGTCCTAAAGTTGAAGTACCATGCTTTTGAAACTGTCTTTCTATGGGCATCAAACCTGCAGAGCTGCATTTAAAATCTTATGAAGTTAATGTTTTTGCTGCTGAATGAATTCCATCAGTCACTCATAGGAAAGCATCTATCATTTTGGAATCATGTACCTTAGCAATACGTGGTACCTGGAAGAGTCTTCAATTTTGTTTGGCAACTGTGCATATTTTTTCTGAATTCAAAGGAGCAGAGTGGATAGGTTGTTTGCAAGATTTGCAAATGTCCAAATTTAAGGATTGAAAAGAGGAGCAGGGAGCAGGTGAGGAAGCTAGGGCAGAATTCCAGAGGAGGGGCCTTAGAGGCTGGTGTAGGGGCAACAGCAAGGTGGTAGAGAAGGGAAACACTGGGAATATACTGTGAAGCGAAAACCGACAGGACTCGCTAATGGATTGGAGGTAGGATGTGAGAAAGGGGCAAACCTGAAACCAAGGTGTTTGACCCAAGCAACGGGAAGAATAGAGATACCACTTTCTGGGATGGGAAAGACCACAGGAAAAGCAGGTAAACCCAGATCTAGACATGATTAATTTGCCTATTAAGCAACCAAATGAAGACACTGAGTAGGCAGTTGGAATTCAGGAGATAGGTTGAGGCCAAAGTTATAATTTTGGGAAAAACATTAGAATACATTGGATATTTAAAGCCTCAAGGATGGATAAGATAAATAAAAGAATGCATATAGACAGAAAGAGAAGATGTTGAAGGATTGAGTGCCGGGTCTCCAAGATCTAGCAGTCAGAAGATGAGGAATCATTGTAGGTATCTGAGAACTAATTGCCAAAAAAGCCAGAGGAAAGCCAAGAAAGTGTGTATCCTTGAAGCCAAGTGAAGAAAAGTAAAGAAGAATGATCAATTGTCTCAAATACTGCTTATAAGGCAAGCAAGATCATGGACCACAGCAATATGGAAGTCATTGGCAACCCTGACAAGAACAGTTTCGCTAGATTCTGGGGGCAAAGGCGTGATTGGAGTGGACTCAATAAAGGGTGAAGAGAAGTAGAAGGCAGGGAATAGAAAAACTCTGAAATGAAATTTTGCTATAAAAGCCACAGTCTCTTAGATGAGGGTCCCCAAAGAATCTATGGATAGAATTCAGAGAGCTCAGGGATTTTGACAGGAAAAAAAATTCCATCTTTATTTGACTCCTCTCTAATGTAGCATTTTCTTCAGCTAATAATAAAATAGCAGCATCTGTTACTTTGTAGCCTACAGAAATTGTGGATATTTTCATATTACATTATAGTTAATACAAATATCTCAAAACATCATGCTCATTACTATTTCAAATTTACAGTAATTACTGTATCCATCAGTAGGTCTCATGTGACTGTGCTCCAATGGAAGGAAACTACTTACACTGAAGAGTGACAGTATATGTAGGATATAAAGAAGGACAGCGAATGGACTGCTGAGGGGTAACGCAACTGGTGAACAGCCCTGGGATCAGAGACCTTGGCTTAAATCCTTGACTGCTACTTACTAACTTTGCCTTTGGGTGTCTGACTAATTCTCTAAGCCTGAGTTTCTTCATTTGTAACATGCTACAATATCTCAACAGTGGAAAGTTATTTTGATCAGTATATTCCAATGTCCTGTGTTTCTTTTTTAGTCTTATCTTTCATTTTAAGCACTTTAAAACATTATTTTGAGAAGGAGTCCATGGCTTCACCAGACCATTAAAGGTCTTTATGGCAAAAAAAGTTAGGAATTTTTTGGGAAATGTTTCTGAAAATGTAAGGCAGAAACAGATAGGAGAAGGAGAAAGAAACAGCCACAGAGGATTTTCTAACATGGGAGAAATAAAAGGATATTTGTATTGCAGATGAGAATGAGTCAGTAGAGAGAGGGTAAGTTGGTGATGCAGGAATAGGGAAAACTGCTGAAGCAATGCGCTTGAGTAGGCACAAGGAGATGAATCTAACATAAAAGGGGACAGGCTGGGCTAAGATAGGAATGTGGGCCACTCAGGCACAGTTGCGGGAAAGAAACACAGAGAATAACGGGCAGAGCCACTCACTAGGAAAATGTGGTGATAAGACCCTATGCAGGCTCTATTCTGATTGCTCCCATCTTCTCATTAAAATAAGAAGCAAGGTCATCAGCTGAGAGTGAGGATGGGGGAAGAGGTGCTGGAGTTTGGGGAGAGAGCAGAAGGTATGAATGAACTGGCTGTCTAGAAAAGTAGGACAGTGAATGGGCTGGTGAGGGGTAACATAGTCGGTGAACAGCACTGGAAACTCACTTGAGATGAATGATCACGAACTGCAGGTGAGTCAGCGTGACTGTGCTTTACCCGAGTCTTACCCAGCTGCAGTGACTCAGGTGCTGAGTAGGCGGAGGGTTGGATATAACTAGGGTTGTGCAAGTGAAGACAAAGTAAAAGAACAGCACGATTGCAAAGAGTGGCTGATGGGCTGGAAAATGAAAAGCTCTGGCACAGTAGTGGTGAGCTTGACCAAACAGACTTATTTCTGCTTTCTGCTTTTCCCCTCGCTCCTGCTTTCTTGAGAGTCGAACATAGGAAAAAGGAAAATATTTGGGCAGGCAGCAACAGAAATGGAAAGGCCACAGAATGGAGAGGCAGGAGGGGGCTGTGAGTAAGCACAAGCTGGAGCTGGGTATGAGGCAGCAGAAGCAGCAGCAGACTTGGTCATGTGAAGGACTGCACATCAGAGAGAAGCTCCATCAGCTCGTGCTGCTCAGGACATGGCAGGAGAACCTGCTTCCTGGGGCCGCTTTGAACTCATAGAATGAATAGAAAGCTGTCCCTATTAAAGGGTATAAAAGCAAATGATAGCCATGTATTGCCTAATTTTAAAAGAATACCTTTCTATTAGTGAATGACTATTGACTTACAAACAGGAGCTTTTGACCAGTTTGATGCTCCCTTTTACAGCACTTTCTACATTTTGTGTTAAATTGTAGATACTTGCACACTAGTCTAAATAAAAATGTCTGAATAACTGTAATGTAACAGAGCCAAAAGCAGCCCCAAGAAGGCAAGGGCCATGCCTCATTTATTCCTGTGCCTCCTAGGACATCCATTTGTGTTTGGTAGGCAGCCTACAAAGGACAGGTGTGATAACTCTCAGGGGTTAACACTCTGATTATATCTCACTCATTTCTCCCTCCTTGAGAAACCTAGTTGGTCAGAAAGGTAGCTGGAAAATCAAGTTGTGGATATGCAATCTCTGTGCTTCAATTGGTAAATAATTCCAAACAAACAAACAAAAAGGCTGAGTGTAGTGACTCATGCTTGTAATTCTAGCACTTTGAGAGGCCAAGGGAGGCACATCACTTTGAGCTCAGGAGTTTGAGACCACCCTGGGCAACGTGGTACCCAGTTGTCATCTCTACAAAGTACACAAATTAGCAGAGGATGGTGGTGCTGTGGTCCCAGCTGAGGCTTGAGAATAGCTTGAACCTAGGAGGCAGAGGTTGCAATGAACTGGGATCATGCTACTGCCCTCCAGCCTGAGTGAAAGAGTGAGACCCTGTCTCAAAAAAAAAAAAAAAGCAATGCAAATGGACTCACTCACTACACAGTCTGAACTCAACAAACAGTTTTTTCACTTTCTGCCTCTTTTCAGCAAGCTGGTTCTGAGTTCTAGCTTCTGGAGAGTCTGCTGAATGTATCGCATTCCAACCCAGAGCTTTGGCTACCTACCGTCATTCCATCTAAAGGCTGAAAACCCATCACAGTGCTTACGTAATTCTACTCAGTCCTCCTCCTACTCAGGGAGAAGCAAGGAGAGTTGGAACCAAGAGCAGACAGTATCCTCTAACTTCCAGAAGAACAGGAAAAGTATTTGTAAGTTTCAAAAATAAAGCACTTATATGAGTACATTTCAAACATTTTTTACTACCACTTACAGTAAGAAATTTTACCCTATGACCCAGCAAATGCACACACATACATAAAAGGTAAGACTCACAACTCTTACTTATGTAATGCTCTCTAATATTTTTCAATTTTACTTTTGCCTCACTTTTTTAATAATTCTGGTCGTAATATACTAGAAGGCTTTAATGGCCCACAAATGGGTTCTGACCTGCAGTTTGAAATCATTAGCCTATGTGAATTAGAAAACAAAAGATACCATTGTCTTTGTTCTGTAATAGCACACAAAGTTTATCAACATGGAAAATTAATCTCCATAGTGGAAAAGAAGGGGCAACAATTACCATTATTTGCAGATAATATGACTGTATACCTGGGAATTCCAAGAGCATCAACTAAGAAAACTGATTAAGAATTGAGTAAAGTATTGATTACTACATTTATATGTTAAAACTAATAGTTTTCCTTCAATCAACTAATAACCTGACAGAAGACAAAGAGAAACAAACAACCACCATTTTGGATAAAAACAAAATAGGCAGAATACTTGGGGAGAAATTTCCAGGCTCTATTTGAAGAAAACCAAATCTCTCTCCTGATAATAATCAAAGAATTGAATAGAAGGTCATACTTTGTTCTAGGGTGAGAGGACTCAGTATTATGAAGATATAATCTTTCCCTTAACATAATCATAATCAAAATACAAATAGGATTTGGGGAAAATTTTCACAAAATCATACCTACATTTATACAGAAAAATAAATTTGTGATAAAGACCAGGAAAACTGTCAGGAAAGAATAACTGAATGGGAGAACTAACCCTGCCACATATAAAAACACATTATAAAACTACAGTAATTGAAACAGTTCAATATTAACCCAGAAACAGACAAAATAACCATAAACAGAATTCAGAGAAAGTTCTGCATGTCATATATGGATATCTTAAATATGGTAAATGAAGTTCTTCAAAACTGGAGTGGGGCAAGGAGATGACAGACTGACTAATGACAGATGTTGGAAAAGCTGGCTGGCTTTTGGGGCAAAAAAGTTATGGTGGATTCCTACTTTGTTATTCTCCTAAAGAATTAAAGGGTAAGAAAATTAAACTAGTGTCAGAATAAAGTATATAAAGCTTTAAATTTTTGACATGGGGAGTATTAAGCATGATCCACAACCTTGAAATCACAAAAATCATGAATGAATTTGTCAATATAAAATTTAATACACATGACTGCACAAAGATAGTTGTGTAAGGATGTTATTTGCAATATGGGTTGTAATTGCAAAACACTGAGAACCGCATACATGCTCATTAGTAGGGGACTGGTGAAACAAATACTATGATACAACCCAGCAGAGGATTGCTAGGCAGAAATGGATAAGAATGGGGTAGATCTAGATGTACTGATATGGAAATGTGTTAAAGGTACTATTGTTTAGTGAAAAGGAAACATTCCAGAACACTCTATACTCCTTTATTTTTTTAAACCCATTTATTTTTACATATATATGTATATATACATGCATATATTTACATATAGTATATATGTATGTAATATTTACATTATAGTTCATTATGTAATATATGTAGCATAATGCTCTAATATTCTACAACATACATTTGCTCACTTAACAATACATTATGAAGATAGGAAGTGGTTGTTATCAACTACTTATGAGAATTACAATTATGGGACTCTAGATCTTTACTTGATAGTTTATAACTTTCTATACTATTTGAAGTTTGTTTTTATCATGATCTTTAAAAAAGTAGAAAATACAAAACATGCCAGTACCATATCCAAATAAGCCATACTCCCTCTCCCCCTATTTTCTGTTCTTCATCAGTTCAAATATATAGAAACTCATTTCCTGTGGTTGAATTCTCAGGTTATTTCAGGTCACTGCAGTATACTAGCTGGTTATTGACCAAGAATTGCTAAGGAATCTGTCCTGTGCTTGCTCTAAAAATAGAACCAGTTTGTATGAGTAATGCTAACTAGTGACTGGAATACAGTATCTGGAAGCCTAGTACTGATATTTCTATAGACAAACTAAGCTCTGAAGTTGCCCTAAAGTGACAGATAACGTTCATTTAAGCTTAGCTTTAAAATCCAGGTTCCCTTTACTGTGTTCTAATTATTTTTCCTGAAGAGCATGCTTGTCCAGTCTAGTTGGCAACAACATGTATGGTATGTGACACATAAAGGCTTATTTTTAGGCTCACAAAAGGAACACGGCAACACCAAATTAGTGAAATTCATACATCATTAAATTACAGGCTCAAAGAGCCCCCAAAGGACATTTGGAAGCTCCCCCTTGGTCTCAGAAACTCTGTCATTTATCTAAATGAAGGCATAAGGCAAAAAGTGGCAAGGGGTGGGTGACCTCTTTCATCACTCTATGAAATCCTTCCCGATATTCCTGTAACTGTTAAGAACTGCTATTTCAGGGTTTTTTTTTTTCTTGAAAAATAATAATGGTTCAAGTTGCATGTGAGCAAACAAAAAGATGAGTTCCACCTCTTCTCAACATTTCATACAGCTCAAAATGGAAAAATGACAATCTAAATTTCCATTAGTAACTGAATGACTGAAAAACTATAGTACACCAGTGTATGATGCAACTATTTAAAAGAGAGATAACTCTCCCTCTATTGACCTGGAAGCAAGCGAAGTACGAATATGACACAATACCATTTTCTATAAAAATAACCAAAAATACGACAAGAGGTATTTGCACACGATTGAACATGAATAAATACACGGAAGGAGAGACACCAGGCTGTTAATGTTGACTTTGACACTGGGGAAGATAAAAATGGAAGGAAGCTAGGGAGACATGGCTAACTTTTGCTTTTGTATATCACTGAGTTGTTACAATAAGCACACAAAATATAAAAACATTTTTAATCATTTTTATAAATTGTAATAAAAAGGTATCATATTTTAAACTATCACTAAAATTAAAAATCATAAAATAAGAATATTTTAAAATATAACTAAAATTAAAAATTATAAAATAAGAGTGGGGGAACTTCTAAAAGCCAGTAAAATGGGCCACTGAGAAAGTAACACATGTTGGAAGAAGGAATCTGTGCCAGGATGACCACTTTTTACCAGATCTGAAGGCTACAGATGAAACATGACCCGTAAACTCTGAAGTATCCAATTAATAGCAGCCAATAAACCCACAAGAGGGAAGGAACTTCACCACGGGAGCTCAAGGTTATAGACAATGCTAGAGAACACGTAACTGATACAAGTTGAATTATGTCCCCTGAAAAAGATATGCTGAAGTCCTAAACCTCCAGTATCTCAGATGTGATCTGATTTGGAAACAGGCTCTCTATAAAGGTAATCCATGTTGAAATGTGGTCACTGGGGTGGGCTCTAAACCAGTATGACTAATGTCTACAAAAAGGGGAAATTTGACCAGCCTGGCCAACATGACAAAACTGTCTCTTCTAAAAATACAAAAATTAGCTGGGCATGGTGGCGTCCAACTGTAATCCCAGCTACCTGGGAGGCTGAGGCACAAGAATCGCTTGAACCTGGGAGGCGGAGGTTGCAGTGGGGGTTGAGGGAATTTGGGCACAGGGACAGACATTAGAGGGAAGAGAATGTAAAGAGGCATAGACAGATCATCAATATGCTGCCACAAGCCAAGGAACACCTGGGCTATGAGAAGCTGTAAGAGCAAAGGCAGGCGCCTTCCCTTGCAGGCTCTAGAAGGAACATGGCCCTGCTAACAACCTTGATTTTGGACTTGGAGCTTTCAGAACTGTCAGACAACAAATTTCT
>NW_016107342.1:3473064-3480359 GCF_001604975.1 Cebus imitator | reverse complement strand
TTACTAAATAGTCAACACTGTGCTGTGCATGCATTATTTTATATACACCTCACCACAACCCTCGAGGGTGTTGGTTTTATTGTAACTGCCATCCCCCTTGTGACAGATAGAAAAACTGTGGCTCAGAAAGACCAACCAACCTACTCAAGATCACACAAGTAGAAGCCTGGACTCAAAGCTGGGTCTGAGCAACATCAAGTCTTCCGTGTGAACCGCCAGACCCTACTGCTTCTACGCAGGCTTCCCCTCACAGGCCCAGAATGTGGTGATGTGGTCAGTAAAGCAGAGCTTTGCGATACTTTCATTCTTTAATCAAGTTGTACTGGCGCTTGAAATCAAATTCTATATATTTTGAGGATTTTTTTTAAAGTTCCACTAAAGCAACTATTGAAGCAATTTTTAAAATGATAGGTAAGATTTTTCTAAGGCAGTTATTCCTAAGACATAGCAACTCAAGATACAAAATTTCAACAATCAAACTCATTAAAGCAGAAACTGCTGTAGAATGTGAAATCTGCAGTCTCGTGGCTATAGAATCAGAAACCCTGAGGAAGGCAACACCCTGGCAACACTCCTGTCCTACTCTGAAGAGAGTTATAAGGTGCCTGAGAAGGAAGGAACAGTTCAACTATATAAAGTTTGCAAACTGCAAGAGAAAAAAAATTTTGGCCCTAAGGGAAAGACCAGCTAGCTGCTTTGTAGGTTTAATAATAAGAGCTTGAGATCACACTGTCTCCACCAGTGTGATCACAGGGGACAAAAGGGAAAGGGAGTGTTACCTACGTGAAACCAAGACACTATTCTGCTCTCTTCCTATGTCATGTAAACTTTATAAATTTGGGAAATGTAAAAATGTTCAAGGAAGTGAATGTCACCCCTTGGTCAGATTTAGAGGCCAGTGAGAGTTGAGGTGAGGCTATGCCTACAGACAGATACACATCCAGTTGGATACACAGGTGAAGTGGGCAAAGTACAGTGGAGTGCTTTATTTTTCAGCCAACCACTTACCAGATACTGTTCTAGGTGCTTAACAGCATTGTCTCGTTTGTCTCATTCCACGTTACAGAGGTTCAAAGACATAAATAACTCAGCTAAAGTCCAGAACTGAAGAATGACAGATGTGAGACTCAATGAAAATCCTTATTTACAGGCTAGGCACGGTGACTCACGTCTGTAATCCCAGCACTTTGGGAGGTGGAGGCGTGTAGATCACAAGGTCAAGAGATCGAGGCCATCCTGGCCAACATGATGAAACCCCATCTCTACTAAAAACACAAAAATTAGCTGGGGGTGGTGGCGCACGCCTGCAGTCCCAGCTACTCAGGAGGCTGAGGCAGGAGAATCACTTGAACCTGGGAACTGGAAGTTACAGTGAGCAAAGATTGTGCCACTGCATTCCAGCCTGGCGACAGAGTAAGACTCCATCTCAAAAAAAAAAAAAAAAAAAAAAAATCTGTATTTACTGTTTCTGTGATCCACATTCCATACAGAAATTCAGTAATATGCGTTAACTTTTGATTAATTCATGTTATGACTAAACACATACATCTACTATGAATATGCCACACATATTTGCTCCATGCTTTCCAAGTAAAGGTAGTAGTAATGCATTTCTTTGTATAATTAATACAGAGATCTGTGTACCTCCCTAGAACTCACCTGGAACATCGCAAGTGAGTTTGTTGATTGGCTGATTAACTAAGGTAGGACTCTTAGAACCATTAGTACTTCAAACTAATGCCTTCATTCATCATTTGCATAGCGTTATATAGCTTGAAACAAGGCTTTCTTGTGCAGATAGAAGGAAGCTTCTTAAACTGAAGAGTGACAGGTTTTGGAATCAGAGACATTGATTTAAATCCTTGACTGCTACTTACTAACTTTGCCTTCAGATATCTAACTAATTCTCTAAGCCTTAGTTTCATTTGTAACAAGGCAATTCCTATTACATGTATATAACACAAAGGATTTCTGGAGCTAAAGTGAGATAATGTATCAAAGCCCTTAGCATGAGGCCAAATTAATGGAAATTATCATGTTGTCTCTGAATATGTGATATTTATGCTTTGATTTTTAGTCTGTGTAGACTTTCCTATTTTTAATACAAGAACAGCCTAACTACAACCTGGTTATCTGAACCTAGCGAAGGACGCTGTGTTACTATCAGTAAACTTTTAGAAACAATCATTACAGTAGTTACAGACAAATCCATACGTAGATAGAAATTCACTTTACTTGAATGCAGATGCTGAACTCACTCAAAAAAATTCAAGTTATTCTATGGTTATAGTCTACAAATTATCAAAATGTGATGTCAATATAAACATGAAACTTCTGATAACATTTGAAGAAATAGTATTGATATTCTTTATCGATACTTTTGATACTAGTATTGATATTTGTCAATACTATTATCAATACTTTATCAATAGTATTGATATTCTATTTGATATTCTTCAAGGGAGGATGTATTCTTTCATTCAACTTATGTTATCAACTGTTCAAAAAGCTTTCCCTTCGAAGAATACGAAATGCCTAGACAAAGGAGATCCAGATTGCTTTCCAAAAGACTGTAAATCCTTTTGTTATAATTTTCCTTACAACTGAATCCACCCAGTCTTAGACTTCAAATTCCCAAACTAGCATAGGTTTAGTTTTCAAGTGCTGGTAAATGAAGGAAGTCTTAAACCAGCTCTCAAAAACAAAACTAACAAATAAACAAAACTATATCAACTTTAAGATTCCCAAGATTTGGTCAACTAAGCAACTCAGTCTATAACAAATTTAAGCTGTAAAGTGCAATTCATAGATTTTTCTATGCTGTTTGAAACAGAAATGTAAACAGCTTTTGCAGAATGCAGAGTCTCAGAAAGCCCACATTAATTTCCCAAGGAGCAGAAGTTAAAACAGCCAGCAGATATAATCCTTGACTGGAGAATTCTGGGGAGCAGCCAACTCTGTTTATTATAGAGAACAGCAACGTTTTTGCAAGGAAAAGTCATGTTTGGGATCCCATGAACATCCAGAGATAGCACATTCTGCTTTTGCCACTCTTTAGTGAATCTCACTCAAAGACCTTGGCCAAAGAAGCATGAAATGGTAGTCAGACCTCGAAAGAAATTTTGTGCAAATAATTTTGCTTAAATTGTTCCCACCTTACAAAGAATAGTAAAAGGCTGTATCATGTTGTGAAAATGATTGCTGAAAATGAATCATGTTGTTTAATTTCAGCTCTGTGTATTAACATGTTCTGTGCCTTGGATGTCCTGTGGTATTTAATTCCTTGGTCATTTGCATATCAACTGCTTCCTTCAGGGATAAAAGGCAGCCTTGCAGGAAGCAGGTCTACAGAGGTGAAACTTCCCTCCTCCTTTCACCTTTCTCTCCCAGTAATATGTGGTTGGGAATGCCCTAGGGCCTGGACCACCTCTCATTAGAAAATGCCTATTACATCATAAGTAAAAATGAGAGTCTCTCCCTACAGACCCCTTGATTCTGTCTAACATGAACCAGACCTGCCACTACAAACTTCGAAAAGCCCTTGTATGTTTCAATATTATAAATGCTCTCTGGGCTCTCAAAGCATAAATCATTGAAGTTGCTTTCGTTAATTTATGGAGGCTATTTCATGAGAAATGTATTTGGTATCTTTATACGTCCCACTGAATAAGTTTTCTTTGTAGGAATCAGAAAGGTCTTCTCAGAGGAGACATGCAGTAGTCATGAAAAAGGCACAAATTACCTTTCAACCCAGTTTCAGCAACAAATAAGTACCACTCCACACTCATTGTTTTCTCATCCAAAGCCACTGAAATTAACACATTTTGGTGAATTTCTGTCCAAGCAGGCCTTGTAACTGGCTGCATGAAATAACTTTCTGTATGCCAGGAAGGCTCCTTTCCAATTCCCCTCTCCACCAAATCTCTTTCTGCCAGTCCCAGGATCAAGCTCTACCATCGGTGAAATATTCTTTTTAAGTGTTAGAGTTTCATTTAATGCTGCCTTACACTAAGAAAATGCAAAGAACTCTGGGAGAGGTATTATATTAAGCCTTTTTTCAGCTATCAACTCAGAGATTGCTTCCCGGCTACCTGGAGAAAAAGGGAGGGATCTGAGATGCCAAGGCCTCCCAAATAGAAGGAAACCTTTCTCAGTTTATTTATATTTGACATGTGCTTCTTCATATTATGGATAAACAGGATATTTTGAAATGGTACCAGCTCAGAAGGCAGAGAAAAAAACTGGCAAGGTTTCTAAGGAACCCGTGTATCATATCTGCATCTACAGTCTGGGAATGTCCTGCTAGGGGTCATTCATGCTCCCCTTTTCTGTAGACAGTGGATATGTGGTGACTTCCAGAATTTGCAATGGAACAATGAAATCTTATGCCATGGTGCCATATTTGATGGCTGCTAAATGACCACCAATGTAATGGTCAATTTCC
The DNA here is from genome assembly GCF_001604975.1 of Cebus imitator. Classification (NCBI taxonomy): domain Eukaryota; kingdom Metazoa; phylum Chordata; class Mammalia; order Primates; family Cebidae; genus Cebus; species Cebus imitator. The sequence goes on along the minus strand of NW_016107342.1, from coordinate 3,475,915 downwards.
AAAGTCCGACTTCCAACTGACACACGATTACCTAATTTCAAGGTTGGAGGGCACTTTAGAGAGCATCTAGTTCATTTGCTAATTAAAGAACTGAATTCCATCTATATTATAAATGCCAAGTCATCTTCCAGCTTTTGCTGGAACATCTGCAGCGCTGGGGAACTCACCCATTCCATTTTCAGAAAGCTGTGAAGTTTTATTCTTATATTTTATAAAAATCTGCCTCCCTAAGACTGCTATCCATGGGTCCTAACCCAATACCTTGAGTTCCCACAGAATAAGCTAAACACCCTTTACACATGACAATTATTCAAACAGCTGAAGACAGCTGTCATGCCCTCTGAGTCTTTCACTCACCAGAAATGGTGAATAATAAACACACTGCTTTTGACGTAAAGAAACTATAGCACATTCTCAGCAACTGTTAATTAATAAAGAGAATAAAAATCTTGCCAGAGGTCTTCTCTTCAAGTGTAATGTGCTAATACGGCCACCTGGCCAACCATGTCAACTCCGTCTAGCAGACATGGGCATATATAGCATGTATCTGCCTATCTGAAAAGGGTCCATGCAAAATAAATGAAAATGGCCAAGGACTGTCCTTGAACAAATGACAAGGTCTGGAAGTCTTCAGACAAGTCAACACCCATGACCATTTCTGTGATCTCCCTGTGTCTCTGGGCGGTGCTCTTCTCTCTGGCAGGTGAGGAACTTACATCCATAGTTATGGGCACTGCATGCTAGAATGAGCCCACCAAAGTGACTACCCATAACCCAACAATTTGCTGAGTGCCTTCCAAACTGCTCCATGTGAATATCCCTCTCTCTGCAGTAATCTAAGACAGTTATTTACTAGCACCCCACACTACCCAAAAAACTGTTAAGTCTAGACAATGGTGAAATTCACCCTGCTATAAAAGTTCTTTGGGAAAGCAAAAACAAAAGCTATACAAATGGAAGGAATTAAGAAGCAAATAAGGAAAAAGAATTAATTCATATTTCTTAAAGCAAACAAACAAACAACAACAAAGAAAGAAAGAAAGAAAGAAAGAAAGAAAGAAAGAAAGAAAGAAAGAAAGAAAGAAAGAAACGCTAGCCTCTTTGGCTTTTTGAAGAGCCAGGCTGAGAAGTATATCAAATTTTATATCCAAAAATCTACCTAACTTCTAAATTTTACTCTTGTTAGTTTTGAAATCAATCTAAAAAAATTGTTCCAGCCTAATAAAATTTGCCCAAATAATGATTCTGAGTTGATCTACATAGTTGGCAGTGTTAACATAAATATATATGCACAAGCAAAAAGCAGGTTAATAATAATGGAATCAAGTTTTCTTAAGAGGCATGGCTCTTTCTAGTTAATGTGACATTTATAAACAAATCATGTTCAGAGTCCTTACTCTATATGCTGACATGAGGTACAAGGTGCTAACTTCAAACCAAACAGCATGACACAGGAGCCTTCTTGAATCTCCAGAATCTCCCCCAAAGAGGAACCTCTGAACTTCAGTAGGATTTATACAGAAAATGAGTAAGTGGTACCAGAAGAGAGAAATGGTATTAGCAAAGGTAAAAAGGCAGGAAAGGGTTAGGTGTTGAGGAAATGGAAAATCGTTGCTAAAACTGCTTCTCTGAAACAGCATTCTGGATTAGGAAGCTGTATTTCTGACCCCTTATAACTTGGGCAAATCCGAGGGCCAGTAGTTTCTTCAGGATATCCAAAGACTTGGGAAGTTCAGAATTGAATTTAAGTCTCAGGTTCAACATATGCTAACAGTTGGGCTCTGGGCAAGAAATTTGTCCTATCTGAGCTTCAATATCTTCATGTATAAAATGGGGGTAATACTACCACCACTTGACTCACTAAATCTTTGAGGTGGAGATCTTTTGTCAACTATAGAGCATTAAGGAATGCAAGGGAGGTCATGTGATATTAACTGTCTGTAGCAGGCAAAAATACCTTTGCCAAATGGTGGTGTGAAAAGGATCTTGGAAGAGAGATGCATGAATATATTGTCACCAGGGTGGTAGTGCTCTTCTTTTAGGCAGTCCAAACAGACTGGGAAAACAGCTGAAACAAAGGCTCTCTTGTCCAAGTCAGTCCTGGTCTGGCTGAGTTCATTTTTAACATTTCCTTGGAGGTAGTAAATGGGAATGTACCTTGTAAGTGCTACTTGCTCATCCGGAAGAACTCTCTGTCTCTGTAACACAGGAGTGTCTAATACTTTCAGAATAAGGCTTCCTAGAGCCTACAACTAGAGTTTCCAAAAGTAAAAAACTGGCTATATTTATTAATCCACTTCAAAGGATCTGGGTAATTAGTCATTAGTTATTAATTAGTCACAGCATGCTACAGAGGAACCATCAGGTAATTGTTAGCAAATGCCTATTTGAGCATCACTGTATGCCCAGTTCAGTTCTGGGTGCCTCATATTAGGAAGAGCCCGCAAAACTGGCAAAGCCTCCAGGAAATAGCCAGGAGGGTAAAGGATTTTTGATGATCATTTGAAGAAACTGATTATGCATCATTTGGAGAAGACAACACATGATAGCTATGTGCAAACATTCAGAGGCTGGCAGATGAAAAAATGACAGAACAAAGGCTGACGTAAAATTATTATAGAGACTCCAATTTTATCTACATTCAAGAATGAACTTTCTGACAAAATGTGTAAATTAAATGTGTTTCCATAAGTTGCCTTTCATTGGAGGTGTTAAAAATTGCCCCTGAATGATGATTTGTGTGGAATATTGATTATTGAATACAGGATTATTCTTTCTTTTCTTTTCTTTTCTTTCTTTCTTTCTTTCTTTCTTTCTTTCTTTCTTTCTTTCTTTCTTTCTTTCTTTCTTT
>NW_016107342.1:3419334-3471909 GCF_001604975.1 Cebus imitator | reverse complement strand
TTACAACTGAAGGCCAAGTGCGGTGCCTCACACCTATAATTCCAGCACTTTGGGAGAGTGAGGTGGGTGAATTACCTGAGGTAAGGAGTTCGAGACCAGCCTGGACAACATTGCAAAACCCGTCTCAGCTTAAAATACAAAGTTCAGCTGGATGTGGTGGTGTGTGTCATAGTTATAGCTACTCAGGAGGCTGAGGTAAGAGGATCACCTGGGACCCAGAATTCGAGGATCCAGTGAACCATGACTGTGCCCCTGCACTCCAGCCTGGGTGACAGAGTGAGACTCTGTCTCAAAAAAAAAATTAATTAATTAAAATTAAAATTAAAAATGGGTTAATGTTAGTATATACCCCATAGGGTTGCGGAGAGGAACAAATGAGTTAATGTATGTAAAGTAGCCAGATGCAATAGTATGCATCTGTAGCCCCAGATACTTAGGAGGCTGAGGCGGGAGCTGAGCCCAGGAGTTCAAAGCTGCAGTGAGCTAAGATCACTGCACTTCAGTCTCTGTGATGGAGCAAGACGACCCTTCCTCTTAAAAAAAATTACGTGTGTGTGTGTGTGTGTGTGTGTGTGTGTGTGTACAAAGAAGTTAAAATAGCCCTGGCACAAAGCACCATAGAAGTGTTAGCTATTATTATTATTATTATAAAATGGCTCCCAAGGCCAGGCACAGTGGCTCATACCTGTAATCCCAGCACTTTGGGAGGCCAAGGTGGGTGGATCACTTGAGGTCAGGAGTTTGAGACCAGCCTGGCCAACATGGCAAAGCCCCATCTCTACTAAAAATACAAAAATTAGCAAGGCATGGTGGCAGGTGCCTGTAATCCCAACTACTTGGGAGGCTGAGACAGGAGAATCACTTGAACCCAGGAGATTGAGGTTGCAGTGAGCCAAGATCACACCATTGCACTTCAGCCTGGGCAACAAGAGTGAAACCTCTGTCTCAAAAAAACAAAAAGGGCCTCCCAATGAAGCTTCAGTGACCAACCTTCCTGGTTTGCCTGAGACTTCAATGTTTCCCAGGACACAGGACAGTCCCAAGCAAATCCTGACGGCTGGTCACCCTAAGAAGCCTCAAAATCCTATATCACTCACTCCATTGAAAGTTGCTACTGAGATGCAGATGTTATCAGAAGGCCGTTGGATGCACTTTAAAATATTAGCATTCCTTAACAACCTATAATGAGATCAACTTAGCAAAATTCTGAGAACGTGAGCCACAGGAAAGATACATTCTGATGGACATCCAGCAGGCAGAAAAAGATCCGAGTTTCAACATGTGTCCTGAGCAGCCAAGGGCTTCAGCAGGGCATGAAGCATCTGGCACAATGGGGTGGAAAGGGGCCAGCATGTCCTATGGGGAGGAGAGAAAGAAAAAAGAAAACACCATCCCAGGGATATAAGCTGTTTCTCCCTTACAATTCATCAGAAACCATCATTAGGGAGAGGGTACTTTCCTAGCAGTGTAAGGATCTCTTTAAGAGATCCTTATGGAAGGAATATTGTTATGACTCTGAAGGACGGTGGTGATTCTGAGTCCTTCAGAAAACAATATCTGAGCAAATTCTGGTGTCCTGTGCCATAAATCCTGGTGTGACATGTGCTCACAGCCTGAGATTTGATTTTAGTCCAATCCCCTAAGGAGAGACACCGGATGAAAAACATTCTGTGTATGGTAGATGTGAAAAAAAAAAAAAAAAAAGAACAGTCATCAGAAAAAGCAACCCCACTGAAAAGAATGGATTAAACCAGATCTCCAGAAGGAGAGCCCTCCACAGCCTATAGAAGGTACTTCATGGTTGGTAGTGTCATCCTGGAACACAGGGTCACCCAGGTGATACAAAAGGGATGGAGCTACGCAGGCATGGAAACAGATGTCCAGAGCTTGCTTGCCTTTCAAGATCCACTGCTCTGTAAACCTGCAAAACAGTGGTTCTGGAACTTCAGAGTGCAAAGAAGAATTACGTGGGGTATTTAGTAAAAATGCTGCTCCCTGCTGTCCCTGTGGATCCAGAAACTGCATTCCTAACCAGTTTCCAAGGGGTGGATTCTACTGCAGGATGGCCTGTGGACCACACTTTAAGAAACACTGCTGTAGGAATTCTGGATCACACGTAGACTAAGTAACTTCAGAAACGAGTTCCAAGGGGCCTGAGAATGTCTATGCACTTTTCAAAAGGGCTGCTGGAAACGTTTACTGCAGGGCTCCCTTGGTAGGGAGAAGGTTCTTTCATTTGCAAAAAGCTGTGAGGTCTTCTGGTCTGGCAGCAAGGCTTCTTTTGGGAGTGAACACTGCCAGTTCCACTTGCCTCTTCTGAGCCCACCCAGCACTTCCTGCAGGTACCTGCCCTGGAGCCCAGCAGAGAGACAGACAAGATCAGATTTCACTTACTATTCTGAGAATGTCTATTTGTTGGCTAGTAAGTCCCTGGTTCATAAAAACAAGCAGCAGTAGCTTAAAAAGGGAAGAAAAGGAAAACCAGAGTGCAGAAATGGCAGCATACTGAGGAGCCTTTTCTTGGCTGAGGCTGCCGGAGGTAGGTGAGGGCATTCTGGTGCTCCAATGAGAAGCTCAGGCCTCCAGGATGCCAGTGACTCACTTGGTGGCTTTCTGGGGCTTTCAGTTTTTGGCATGCATAAGGCAATGTGGGTATAGATGGTATATAGGTCATTAGTGTATTTATTGCATTTAGATTGGATGCCTTAAAATTCCTCATGAAACTAGGAACAAACCGTGTATCTTTTTTCTTAGAGATCTACATTTAAAAAGCTTTGCTACCCCAAAGCCAGCATTTCCTAAGTGAGCCTTGCAATTTAGCTGCAATCAAAAGGCAATGGCAACCCCTAGCAAAGGTGCAAATTATATAACCTGGGGCAGTTAAGCAAAAGGCAGAAGACAGCCACTCCCATTTCAGTCTGGACATCCCTTTCTGTACTCTGACCTGGAGGTCCTAAAAACAGTCCAGACCAGGCATGGTGGTTCATCCTTGTAATCCCAACACTTTGGAGGCCAAGGAGGGTGGATCACTTGAGCCCAAGAGTTTGAGACCAGCCTATCTCAAACACAGGGACCAACACAGGGAGACCCCTATCTCTATTAAAAAAATATGAAAATTAGCCAGGCTCGGTGGTTCATGCCTATAATCCCAGCACTTTGGGAAGCCAATGTGGGAGGATCACAAGGTCAGGAGTTTGAGACCAGTCTGACCAACATGGTGAAACCCCATCTCTACTAAAATACAAAAATTAGTTGGGCATGGTGGTGCTCACCTGTAATCCCAGCTACTTGGGAGGTTGAGGCAGGAGAATTGCTTGAACCTGGGAGGTGGAGGTTGCAGTGTGCCAAGATTACACCACCACACTCCAGCCCGGGAGACAGAATGAGATTCCTTCTAAAAAAATAATATATATATGAAAGGATCCAAAATGGCTGAATAGGAACAGCTCTGGATTGCAGTTCCCAGCCAAAATGCAGAGGGTGAGTGATCACCGCATTTCCAAATGAATTTTTACTGCCCACAGACCAGGAGATTCCTGGGCAAAAAAGCACTACGAGTCTCCAGTGCAGCTGTTTCAGCCGGTGTAGCAGGTCTCTGCACAAAAACTCACATAAAGCTGGGTGCCACTTCAACTGGTGACTGGAACGCCTGGGAGACAGAGTCGCCCGTTCAACTGAAAAAAAGGGGACTGAAACAGGGAGCCAGGTGATCTGGCTTAACTGGTCCCACCCCACAAAGACCAGCAATCTGAAACGCTCTGCATTGAGAGTTTCACAGCAAGCACAGCTGGACACGGGACAGTCCAGCTCTGCGCAGGGAAGGGTGTCCACCATTACTGAGGCAGACCGCCATTACTGAGGCAGTTCTAACTATACCCCTATAAATAAAACTACAAGGAAGTTCACACAGCAGCTGGGCAGAGCCCACAGCAGCTCAACAATGCCTCTGCTGGCAGACTGTGACTAAGCTACTTCCTTGCTGGGCAGGGCATTTCTGAAAAAAGGCAGCAGAATGAGAGGAACTTATAAATAAAGCCCCACCTTCCCAAGACAGAGCACCTGGGAAAAAAAAGGCAGTTATGAGTGCCGCTGCAGCAGACTTAAATGTACCTGCCCAGCAGCTCTGAACAGAACAATGGAGCTCATAGCTTAGCATTTGAGCTCCTATAAAGGACAGACTGTCTCCTCAAGAAGCTCCCTGACCCCCATATAACCAAAGAGACACCTCATAAAGGAGAGGTCAGGCTGACATCTGGCAGGTACCCTTCTGGGAAAAGATAACAGAAGAAGAAACTGGCAGCAACCCTTACTGTTCTGCAGCCACTGCAGGTGATCCCCAAGCAAGCAGGGCCTGGAGTGCACCTCCAGTAGTCCTACAGCGGGGGTCGGGGGCTGACTGTTAAAAGGAAAACTAAGAAACAGAAAGAAATAACTTCATCAGCAACAAAAAAGACATCCACTCAGAGACCCCATCTGAAAGTGACGAACCACAAAGACCACAGGTAGATAAGTCCACAAAGATGGGAAGAAACCAGCACAAAAAGGATGAAAAATCCGAAAACCAGAACGCCTCTCCTCCTTCAAGGGATCACAACTCCTCACCAACAACAAGGCTGGATGGAGAATGAGTCTGATGAATTGACAGAAACAGGCTTCAGAAAGTGGGTAATAACAAACTTCTCTGAGCTAAAATATCATTTTCTAACCCAAGGCAAAGAAACTAAGAACCTTGAAAAAAGGTTTGATGAAATGCTAATGAGAATAAACAGCTTGGAGAGGACTATAAATGAATTGATGGAGCTGAAAAACACTACAAGAGAACTTTGCGAAGCATACACAAGTTTAAATAGCTGAATCGACTAAGCAGAAGAAAGGATATCAGAGACTGAAGATCAACTCAATGAAATAAAATGAGAAGGCAAGATTAGAGAAAAAAGAGTAAAAAGAAATGAACAAAGCCCAAGAAATATGGGATTATGTGAAAAGACCTAATCTACATTTGATAGGTGTAACTGAATGTGACGGAGAGAATAAATCCAAGCTGAAAAACCACTCTTCAGGATATTATCCAGGAGAACTTCCCCAACCTAGCAAGGCAGGCCAAAATTCAAGTCCAGGAAATACAGAGAACACCACAAAGATATTCCTCAAGAAGAGCAACTCCAAGGGACATAATCGTCAGATTCACCAGGGTTGAAATGAAGAAAAAAATCTAAGGGCAGCCACAGAGAAAGGTCAGGTTACCCACAAAGGGAAGCTCATCAGACTCGCAACGGATCTCTCAGTAGATCCCCTACAAGCCAAAAGAGTGTGGGGGCCAATATTCAACATCCTTAAAGAACAGAATTTTCAACCTAGAATTTCATATCCAGCCAAACTAAGCTTCATAAGCAAAGGAGAAATAAAATCCTTTATGAACAAGCAATTGCTCAGAGATTTCATCACTACCAGACCTGCTTTACAAGAGCTCCTGAAAGAAGTACTAAACATAGAAAGGAACAACCAGTACCAGCCATTCCAAAAATGTACCAAATGGTAAAGAGCATCGGCACAATGAAGAAACTGCATCAACTAATGGGCAAAACAACCAGCTAGCATCAAAATGGCGGGATCAAATTCACACATAACAATATTAACCTTAAATGTAGATGGGCTAAATGCCCCAATCAAAAGACACAGACTGGCAAATTGGATAAAAAGTCAAAATCCATCCATGTGCTGCATGCAGGAAACCCATCTCACATGCGAGGATACATAAAGGTTCAAAATAAAGGGATGGAGGAAGATCTACCAAGCAAATGGAGAGCAAAAAAGCAGAGTTACAGTCCTAGACTCTGATAAAATAGACTTTAAACCAACAAAGATCAAAAGAGACAAAGAAGGGCATTACATAATGGTAAAAGGATCAACGCAACAAGAAGAGCTAATGATCCTAAATATATAAGTGCCCAATACACAAGCACCCAGATACATAAATGAAGTTCTTAATGACCTACATAGAGGCTTAGACTCCCACAAAATAATAGTGGGAGACTTTAACATTCCACTGTCAATATTAGACAAATCAACAAGACAGAAAATTAACAAGGATATCCAGGACTTGAACTCAGACCTGGACCAAGCAAACCTAATAGACATTTACAGAACTCTCCACCCCAAATCCACAGAATAGACATTCTTCTCAGCACCACATCACACCTACTCTAAAATTGACCACATAATTGGAAGTAAATCACTCCTCAGCAAATGCAAATAAACAGAAATCATAACAGTCTCTCAGACCACAGTGCAATCAAATTAGAACTCAGAATTCAGAAACTAAGTCAGAACCGCACAACTTCATGGAAACTGAACAACTGGCTCTTGAATGTTGACTGGATAAACAATGAAATGAAGGTAGGAATAAAGATGTTCTTCGAAACCAACGAGAACGAAGACACAATGTATCAGAATCTCTGGGACACATTTAAAGCAGTGTCTAGAGGAAAATTTATAGCAATAAATGCCCAAATGAGAAGCAAGGAAAGATCTAAAATCAACACCCTATCATCAAAATTGAAAGAACTAGAGGAGCAAGATCAAAAAACCTCAAAAGCTAGCAGAAGACAGGAAATAACTAAGATCAGAGCAGAACTGAAGGAAAGAGAGACACAAAAAAACCCTTTAAAAAATCCATAAATTCAGAAGCTCGTTTTTTGAAAAGATCAACAAAATAGACAGACTGCTAGCCAGATTAATAAAAAAGAAAAGAGAGAAGAACCACATAGATGCAATAAAGGGGATATCACCACAGATTCCACAGAAATATAAACCACCATCAGAGATTACTACAAACAACGCTATGCACATAAACCAGTAAACCTGGAAGAAATGGATAAATTCCTGGACACTTGCACCCTCCCAAGCCTAAACTAGGAAGAAGCTGAAACCCTGAATAGACCAATAACAAGGACTGAAGTTGAGGCAGCAATTAATAGCCTACCAACCAAAAAAAGCCCAGGTCCAGATGGGTTCACAGCCGAATTCTACCAGATGTACAAAGAGGAGCTGGTACCACTCCTTCTGAAACTATTCCAAACAATCCAAAAAGAGGGAATCTTTCCCAAACCATTTTATGAGACCAACATCATCCTGATACCAAAACCCGGCAGAGACTCAACAAGAAAAGAAAACTTCAGGCCAATATCCATGATGAACATAGATGCAAAAATCTTCAATGAAATTCTGGCAAACCAATTGCAACAGCATATCAAAAAGCTTATCCATCATGATCAAGTAGGCTTCATCCTGGGGATGCAAGGATGGTTCAACATACTCAAGTCTGTAAACCTAATTCAACACATAAACAGAACCAAAGATAAAAACCACGTGATTATTTCAATAGATGCAGAGAAGGCCTTTGACAAAATTCAACAGCCCTTTATGCTAAAAACTCTCAATAAACTAGGTATCGACGGAATGTATCTCAAAATAATAAAAGCTATTTATGACAAACCCACAGCCAATATCATACTGAATGGGCAAAAACTGGAAGCATTCCCTTTGAAATCTGGCACTAGACAAGGATGCCCTCTCACACCGCTCCTATTCAATATAGCATTGGAAATTCTAGCCAAAGCAATCAGGCAAGAAAAAGAAATAAATGGTATTCAACTAGGGAAGGAGGAAGTCAAATTATCTCTATTTGCAGATGACATGATTATATTTAGAAGTCCCTATCGTCTCAGCCCAAAATCTCCTTAAACTGATAAGCAACTTCAGCAAAGTCTCAGGATACAAAATCAATGTGCAAAAATCACAAGCATTCCTATACACCAATAACAGACTTAAAGAGAGCCCAATCAAGAACAAACTGCCATTCACAATTGCTACAAAGAGAAAAAAAGACCTAGGAATACAACTGACAAAGGATGTAAAGGACCTCTTCAAGGAGAACTACAAACCACTGCTCAACGAAATAAGAGAGGACACAAACAGATGGAGAAACATTCCATGTTCATGGTTAGGAAGAATCAATATCGTGAAAATGGCCGTACTGCCCAAAGTAATTTACAGATTCAATGCTATCCCCAACAAGCTACCAATGACCTTCTTCACAGAACTGGAAAAAAACACCTTAAACTTCATATGGAACCAAAAGAGAGCCCACATAGCCAAGTTAATTCTAAGCAAAAAGAACAAAGCTGGAGGCATCACACTACCTGACTTCAAACTACACTACAAGGCTACAGTAATCAAAACAGCATGGTACTAGTACCAAAACAGAGATATAGACCAATGGAACAGAACAGAGGCCTTGTAGGCAATGCCACACACCTACAACCATTTGTTCTTCGACCAACCTGACAAAAACAAGCAATGGGGAAAGGATTCCCTGTTTAATAAATGGTGTTGGGAAAACTGGTGAGCCACGTGCAGAAAGCAGAAACTGGATCCCTACCTGTCACCTTACACTAAAATTAACTCCACATAGATTAAAGACTTAAATATAAGACCTAACACCATAAAAACCTTAGAAGAAAACCTAGGCAAAACCATTCAGGACATAGGCCTAGGCAAGGACTTCATGACTAAAACACCAAAACCATTGGCAACAAAAGCCAAAATAGACAAATGGGATCTAATTAAACTCCAGAGCTTCTGCACAGCAAAAGAAACAATCATTAGAGTGAACCGGCAACCAACAGAATGGGAAAAAATTTTTGCAATCTACCCATCTGAGAAAAGACATATCCAAAATCTACAAAGAACTAAAAGAGATTTACAAGAAAAAAACAAACCCATTCAAAAGTGGGCAAAGGACATGAACAGACACTTTTCAAAAGAAGACATATATGAGGCCAATAAACATATAAAAAAATGCTCATTGTCACTGGTCATTAGAGAAATAAATGCAAATCAAAACTACATTGAGATACCATCTCACGCCAGTTAGAATGGCGATCATTAAAAAATCTGGAGACAACAGATGCTGGAGAGGATGTGGAGAAATAGGAACACTTTTACACTGTTGTTGGGAGTGTAAATTCGTTCAACCATTGTGGAAGACAGTGTGGCAATTCCTCAAGGACCTATAAATAGAAACTCCATTTGACCCAGCAATCCCATTACTGGGTATATATCCAAAGGATTACAAATCGTTCTACCATAAGGACACATGCACATGTATGTTCACTGCAGCACTGTTTACAATAGCAAAGACTTGGAGCCAATCCAAATGCCATCAATGATAGACTGAACAGGGAAAATGTAGCACATATACACTATGGAATACTATGCAGCCATAAAAAACAATGAGTTTGTGAACTTTGCAGGGACATGGATGAACCTGGAAACCATCATTCTCAGCAAACTGACACAAGAATAGAAAATCAAACACTGCATGTTCTCACTCATAGGTGGATGTTGAACAATGAGAGCACATGGACACAGGGAGGGGAGTGTCACACACTGAGGTCTGTGTGGGGGATTAGGGGAGGGACAGTGGGGGGTAGGGAGTTGAGGAGGGATAACATGGGGAGAAATGCCAGATGTAGGTGATGGGGATGGAGGCCGCAAAACACACTGCCTATGCAACAATTCTACATGTTCTTCACATGTACCCCAGAACCTAAAATGTATATATATATATATATATATATATTCCATCCCTGTAATCCCAACACTTTGGGGGCCAAGGAGGGTAGATCACTTTTGTGATTATCCAGGCACTGTAGTCCCAGCTACTAGGGAAGCTGAGGTGGGAGAATCATCTGAGCCTGGCAAGTCAAGGCTCCAGTGAGCCAAGATCTCACCACTCCACTTCAACCTGGGCAACAGAGTGAGACCCTGTCTTAAAAAAAAAAAAAATTCTAAAATGACATATATAATGGAAGCAGCAATTCCTGTCAAGTGCCCTGTACCCATGGGGTTTTGGAAACTAGTTCCCCTGCCCCTGACGACAGCACAGAATGTAAGTGGAATGAGGCAGGACTGGGAGGCATTCATTCCCAGGATTTAAGCCTCTGCTTCTCCAGCCTCTCTCCTCCACACTTCTACTATGCAAGCACACAGTTTAAAGTAATAATATGAGATACAGAGAATAAATGGAATGATAGTATTCTGAAAGGAAACCACTCCAAAAGAAGAACTGGAAAGAATGGGACAAAGCCAGAGGGAGAGAGATGAATGAAGAGGTTATTTCCATAATCCTAGTGGGAGATGGACCTGGGGAGACATTAAAAAAACCTCTACCCCTACATATTTTTATTGCTCAATATTCATCTTTATAAGGCATCCTAATATACATTGTTAGGCTTGTTCCAAGATGCATAGAGTTTCTATAGAGACAGTCATATATCCTTTCCTGTCTTCATCAATGCCTGCTCTAAAGATCTCTGTCAAAAGTAATGGCCCATACTTCAGCGCCTGTATAAAGTATTTTGGCAGTGTCACAGAAAGTGAAACAGAGAGTAATCATATGATTTGACTCCTAGATGTGCCCAAAATAACTGAAAACAGGAACTCAAACGAATACTTGTTCATGAATATCCCTAGGAGCACTATTCACAATCACCAAAAGGTGGAACAAATCTAGATGTACCTCAGCAGATGAACATGGGCTATCTATCCATAATGGAATATTATTCAGTCATAAAAAAGGAATGAATTACTAATACATACTATGACACAAAAGAACCTTGAAAACATTATGCTACATGAAAGTCTGACTGAAAGGTCACATATTGTCTGATTTCATGTATGTGAAATATCCAAAATAAGTAAATTTACAGAAACAGAAAGCAGATTAGTGATTGCCAAGAGTGGAAGGAACTGCTTAATGAGTACAAGGTTTTATTTTGGAATGATGAAAATCTAGATCAGAACTAGTGAGAGGTGGTGGTCCGTCAATATTCTGAATCTACTAAATGCTACTGAATTGTTCATTTATTTATTTATTTGAGAGGAAGTCTTACTCTGTCACCCCCGGCTGCAGGCTAGAGTGCAGTGGCACAGTTTCAGCTCCCTGCAGCTTCCGCCACCTGGGTTCAAGCAATTCTCCTGCCTCAACTTCCCAAGTAGTTGGGACTACAGGCTAATTTTTGTAATTTTAGTAGAGACAGGATTTTGCCGTGTTGGCCAGGCTGGTCTTAAACTACTGACTTCAAGTGATCCACCCACTTCAGCCTCCCAAAGTGCTAGGATTACAGGCATGGGCCATGGCATCCTGCCTGAATTGTTCATTTTAAAATGGCTTACTGCATGGTATGTAAATCTCAACTCAATTTCTAAAAATTAATTTAAAAAAACCTAATAACCAAATATTACCTTCTTCTTTCCCCAACTCAATTCCCTCTCTAATTAACCTCCTGATGACGGAAGTGCTAGAAGGCTGGCACTGACTGAGGAAGCCCTCCAGAGCTGGCACACAGCCCCAGACGACAGCACTTTCCAATTTCTCTTAAGGATGCTAAGAATTTAAAGGAGCCAATGGCATCAGAAAGGTCAGTGAGAATAGGTTTCAGTGTGCTCCTCTGAGTGCACTGTGGAAACTATCAGTGGAATCTGACAGTTTAACAGAATGAGATATATCATAAGTCAGGGCAATAAGATGAGATCCAGGCCAGGGAGACATGGGAAGAAAGCTTAGCTCCCACCGCAGAGGCCCGCCTGCAGGCTTCAAGGAAAGGAGCTTGGAAGATGCCTTCAGACTGCAATGGTTGGCTTCTGCCACGGATGCACCTCTGTTTCTTCCTAACATAAAAGACTAATGAGGAATCTGGAGTCCTCTGCACAAGAAAACTGATTAAACCCCTTCTTCTGGTCTTCGAGAAGTAGGCTTTCTGAGAGATCTTGTCAAGTAAACAAAGCTGCAAAAAATTCCTTAGGCATACTGAGAACTGAAAAAGGGCTTTGGAGGGCTTGGAAAGTAGTAAGGCATAATCGAAAGGCCTGGAAGCTCTGGGTATGAACATTAATTCTGCCACATACTGTGTGTCATTTACCTGCTCTGTGCCTCAGTTTCCTCAATTGTAAAATAGGGATAATAACACCTACCTCAACTGCTCTTTTGAGACTTAAATGAGATATGTATATATGCCATCTGGGGTATTTAGAATAGTGAAGGACACTACTCAAATTATTTAATAACTACTGTCATACAAATATCAATGAATTAGAATAAACAATGATCTAAGCCATCCACTCAAAATGGAATCAGGTACATCCTACCTATGTGCTGCACAAATAACATACAAATCAGCCCTGAAACAGTCCATGGCTCACAGAAAGGCTACAATGGAAAGTAATGATTTGGAAGAGACCACGAGAAATAGGATTCTGAGGGTTATTATTTCTACAAAATACAGACTACTCTTAGATAGCTCAAAAACAGACAGACAGACAAAACCAAGCACAGTCCAGAAAAGATCTCTGAAGGTCCCCCTTACGGGTGGTCTCCTCTTTCTCTGTCACTTTATTACACTCCCCTCTGTAGAGAGGTGACCTCCAGGAAGAGTGGCAGAAGGATCCTGTTTCCCAGGTGGTTAAAGGAATGCACAAAGAAAATGTAAATATGGGCCAGGCGCAGTGACTCAGGCTGGTAATCCCAGCAGTTTGGGAGGCCAAGGTGGGCAGATCACTTCAGACCAGGAGTCTAAGACCAGCAGCCTGGCCAACATGGCAAAACCTTGTCTCTACTAAAAATACAAAAATTAGCTGGGTGTGGTGGTGGGTGCTTGTAATCCTAGCTACTTGGGAGGCTGAGGCAGGAAAATCACTTGAACCCAGGAGGTGGAAGTTGCAGTGAGCAGAGATCATGCAATTGCACTCCAGCCTGGGTGACAAGAGCAAAACTGTCTTAAAAAAAAAAAAAAGTAAATATGACCAAGGTATATTTAAAACTGGCTAATAATGTGTGTTAAAATGCTACAGGCTCCAAATAACAGGACCTGAGAAGCAGCTAGCACAGGACTTAATGGGCTGCCCCAGAAGGAAACAGGAGCGAATACACAAGAATGCAAATCAATGCCCTGATTCCTTCATTGAAAAAGGATTGCGACAGGAGAAAAATGTCAGCTGAACTAAAAGCCTGTTTTATGATATAATTGATTCATATTCTGCCACTGTTACTCAAAAACATTTGAAACATTTTTATTCCTGGGAAGAAGGGGTAGATTTCAGGGAATCGTGTGAGAAGGATGAAAACCGGTGTCTAGCTTTCTTTGCTCATTGTTTTGCTGGCACGGTCTTCGAGCGTCCAGACTGGGCTGAATGAATAGATGAGTAAGTCAGAAAGAATGGCCTGTGGAGAAAAGAAGACTGGATGTATGTTTACAGAGAAGAAACTGAATACTGGGTAAGGTGTTAGGAGTGCAATTTCTGTCCTAAACTTAAGAAAATTAGGGATGACTGAGCTGAGCTGAGTGATTTTGTCCTGACACAGAAAATGTATATGAAGTGGCTCAGTCATCATCTGTAGGAATTCAGAAAGGAAATGGAGGCAGTAATGTGAGACTAACATGTTCCCAGGACTCTTTCAGTGCCAAGGAAGCTTCCTCTTGGGAGGCAATGGCTCCCTCCTGCCTACAGGATCCGTCCAACACCTGCTGTGTGGGTCCCATGCCCAGGCCTGACACAGCAGGTCCCCATCCTTACTCATGTGCCAACACTTCGCTTACTTCTTCTCTTGTTCTGTTTCTTCATTCAGGCTGCCATGTTCTCCTTTTGAGCCCTCACTTCCCTGTTTTAGGAAGAGAGTCTAGACTGAAACACTTGGGTTCCACTCCTGGCTCCACTGTTTCCTAGCTATGTGACCCTGGACAAATCACGTAACATTTTTTTAATGCCTAGAAAATGTGTGATAAAAATATCTACATCATAAGGTCGTTGTGAAAATTAAGGGAAAGAATTCACGTGGAGCACATAGAACCACTCTGGCCCTCAACAGATAGTGACCATCATGAGGATTACATTAGTGTGGCTTAAATATGACTTGAATAAAATGTTACACAGCCTAACTCCAAGCCCCTAAATCTTCTTTTGATTCCCAATTCTTTTTGTGTCTATGTTTAAACTTCATACCAAACCTCCTGATCTTAGTTTCAGTCACCCTAAGTTGTCTTTCAATTATTAATAATAATACCTAAACTTTATTGAACCATTGTGTGTCAGGAACTTTAACTCTACGTATGTCACCGAAATTGATTTCATCACCATGATGACCATGCAAGAATATTATTATCCTCATCTTACTGATAGTGAAACAGATTCAGTAAGGCAAACAGTTTGTCCAAATCCAAACAGTAAATGTAAAACACTGTAAGTCCAGTTCTTTTTGCAAACGTAAAGCCCATCCTCTTACTCCGTGCTCTCTCCTAGCGGTTTCATGTGTATGGAGAAAAGAAGTGGTTTCACCTGCATAGATCTGTTCCTTCTGATTTCACTCTAAGCATTTTTCTACTAGGAATATCTCCTATTTCTGTGATTCTTATAAGAGCTATCATCTCTAGCACAGTGTTGGAAATTCCATAGGTACTTGTGAACTGTTCATTTAGATGCTCAGAAAAGAATACATCTATAAACAGTTCTTTGGTAACACACTGACAAATGTGTTCACCCCGATGAAGGCCACCAATAGCTATATCAAGGATCCATTTACAAGGCTCAGATGTCTTCACAACAGGGGCAGGGCGTGGTGGCTCATGCCTGTAATCCCAGCACTCTGGGAGGCCGAGATGGGTGGATCACCTCAGGTCAGGGGTTCAGGACCAGCCTGGCCAACATGGTGAAAACACATCTCTACTAAATATACAAAACTCAGTCAGGCATGATAGCACATACCTATAGTCCCAACTACTTGGGAGGCTGAGGCAGAAGAATCGCTTGAACCCAGGAGGTGGAGGTTGCAGTGGACCAAGATTGTGCCACTGCACTCCAGCCTGGGAGACTGAGAGACAGAGTGAGACTCCATCTCAAAAAATGTCTTTGCAACAAATTCAGTCTATTTGTTGAACAAATATGTCAATATATTTGCACAGTAAGAATTTAAGGAAGTCACCTAGCACTTTGGGAGGCCGAGGTGGGCAGATCATCTAATATCAGGAGTTCAAGACCAGCCTGACCAGCGTGGTGAATCCTCATCTCTACTAAAAATACAAAAATTAGTCAGGCATGGTGGCGCGTGCTCTGATCTTAACATGAATGACCATGGGGACTCAAGGACACATTCCTGTGGAAGGGATCTGCCATTTATCTCTTGTGACTATGACCAGGGTTATCACTGTGGCCCTGAAGCAACAATTGCAGCTTTACTATAATGTGCACTCTGCCTCTACAACCTTCAGCAAGCCCCTCATTCTAAACCAGGGTAGAATGGTTTGTCACTACCAATGGAGACTGTCCTAGTCCTTAGTTCTTTTCAACATCACACAAAAATTAAGGCTATGAATTAATAGAATAATTTTATTTAGGCAGTACTATTTCCAAGGAATGTTTCATAACTAGCTCATAAAGAACAAACTGGGGTGATTTGTTTAATTCTCTCATCCACAGGAAAATATCTGAAAAGCAGATTTTATAGAGAAATTTTCATTACCAAGAGCGAGAAAAACTAAAATATTTTTGTTCTGTTTCAAGTTATTGTATCTTTATGTGTCTGATTTCCTGTAATTTGTTGTGTGTTTGTTTCCTTTTGGTTGTGGAGATTAACATGAAAAGGTTCCTTTGCAGGGTTCATTCAAATAACTAACCTTGTCTGCAAAGTCACAGAGATTTCAGATACAGCCATCACAGACATAATGACTCTGATAATAACACAGTCACTAAATTATTATCTGAGCATGGAAATAAAAGAGAAGAATTTGAAAGAATCCTATTTTCAAGATAATATCTCTGAATATGTCCTTGCAAATGAGAACAAGTAAGAAGAAACAAAGAGACTATAGGATACACAGACAAGATTATTTCTAAATAAAATGCCTTTCAGAATTTTCTGTGACAAGTCAGCAACTTTTAAATAAGCCCCTCACAGTTTCAGAGCTGCACCTGGTTTAATTAATTACACTCGTCATTTCCTCACTGGTTGGTGCAAACCATTCCCATTTTATAGTGCACTGAGAATATCAATATCATAGAGCTGTAGCATTCACTCACTCATTCAATATTAACTTATTACGTATTGCTGTGCTACATGTCTTTCTTAATTTATTCTCTGCCCTTGCATCATTGGGGCTAAGGGAAAGGAGGCAGAAAAGAATGGTAAGATTTGATCCTTGCCCTCTAGAGTCCTATATTTGCAGAGATAAGATGCAGACACATGAAATGGTGAAGAAGTCATCCAATGCTGCAGGTGGCTAATGCCCAAGTGAGTGGGCAGATGCTATGAGAATTCAGAAGAGGTTGGAAAAGCTGAGAAGAGCCTCAGAGAAGAAGTGGAATAAGATTTGGACTTTGATTGGGTGCAGTGCCTCACACCTGTATTCCCAGCACTTTGGGAGGCTGAGGAAGGAGGCTTGCTTGAGCCCAGGAGTTTGAACAAGCCTTGGCAACATAGTGAGACCCCATCTCCACGAAATAAAAACTTGGCCAGGTTTGGTGGTACACGCCTGCAGTCTCAGCTACCCAGGAAGCTTAGGTGGGAGGAGTGCTTAAGCCCAGGAATTCAAGGCTACAGTGAGCGATGACTGCTTTACTGCCCTCCATCCTGGGCTGACAGAACAAGGCACAGTCTCAAAAATAAAAAATAGGAAAAAAAAAGTTGGAATTTGAGCAATTCAAAGTCTAAAGAGTCTATAAAGAGGATGTGGGAGAAAAAGAGAGTCTCAAAAGGGGGGAGTGGTGTCCACAATTCATGTACTTGGGACCAAGCATTGCTTAGTCGTACAAACTGACGAGCAGGATTATATGGGAATAGCTGAGATATGGCCATTCAGGCCAGTGGAATGGAATGGGAATCTAAAACACCTTGAATCTTCAATATACCTTTAGTATACATCAAATCACCAAAAACTACTTACATTTTGATGTGACTGGTGAAGAAAATTGTGACCCACACATACCCAAGAACTCATACATGAATGTTCACAGCAGCATTATTCGTAACAGCCACAAAGTGGAAACAACCCAAGTGTCCGTTAATGGATGAAAGAATAGATAAAATGTGATATATCCATGTAATGGAATAATATTTGGCAATAAAAAGAAATGAAATGCGGATACAAGTTGTACCATGGATGGATCCTGAAAACATTATGCTAAGTGAAAGAAGCCAATCACAAAAGGCTGTATATTGAGTACGTACGAAATACCCAGAAGAGGTAAATGCACAGACACAGCCTAGGTGAGGGAGTTGGAAGGAAATGGGGAGTGGCTGCTAATGGGTATGAGTTTTCTTTTGGGAGTGATTAAAAATGTTCTAAATTGGTCATGGAGATGGTTGTAGCTGTACCACTCTGAATACAGTAAAACCCCTGAATCGCACACTTTAAATGGGTGAATTCTATGGTACGTGAATTATACGCAGTGAAGCTGTATTAAGGAAACAAACTACTAAGCGTTTTCTCTAAGGAATAGGGTCTAGGATTGTAAGACAGAAAGTAGGTGTAACACTACCACCAATTTTTTTTTACAATCAGTATAGCTGACTGTCTCATCATATTCTGGCTCTTTTAATAATATAGGCTTTTTAATTTCCAGCTGGGTGTGGTGGCTCATGCCTGTAATCCTAGCACTTTAGGAGGCTGAGTGGGGTAGATCACCTGAGGTCAGGAGTTCAAGACCAGCCTGACCAACATGGTGAAACCTCATCTCTACTAAAAATACAAAAAGTAGCCAGGTGTGGTGGCGCATGCCTGTAATCCCAGCTACTTGGGAGCCTGAGGCAGGAGAATTGCTTGAACCTGGGAGATGGAGGTTGCAATGAGCAGTGATAGTGCCACTGCACCCCAGCCTGGGTAACAGAGTAAGACTCCATCTCAAAAANAAAAAAAAAAAAAAAAAAGAAAGAAAGAAAAGAAAAGAAAAGAATACAGGCCTTTTAATTTTCTAAACCTGCTAACTCCCAATTTTAAATTCACTTTGATTTTTTTCAAAGAAAAAAAAAGTAGAGTGGCTGGACACAGGTGGGTGGGTGGGGGGTGGTGTCTTGGGAATCCCTAATAAATATATTGTGTTCAATCATTTCTGACCATTCCCTAGATTCCACTTGATTCCTGAAGGAATTAAAGTTATTGAATTTCAATTCATTCCAGCAACCATTTATTGAGTGCCTGTCTTGAGGCAAGCACACAAGGCAAGCAAGTGTAGGGTAAGGATAGGGAGATGAATAAACCAATTAAATTTTATTTCAAGAAAGACATCCACACTTCAAAGTGCTTACCACCCCAAATAAGTGCACAGCAACCTAAAAGAACGGGGAAACTAAGTGCTGTGCACTGTCACAAACTCTCAGGCTGAGCAAGACAATAATTTGACCCAGTATTTCTAAAAGAATTTACATGAAAATAATATGGGGAGTGTTTGCCAAAAATACGAATCCTAAGCTTTACTCCAAACTAACTGAATCAATGTCTCCTAAGAGGGAGGTCCCAGAAATATACTGTATCTATATAACATTAACTTCATCCCACAAAATTCTCCAATCTACAACACTGAGATGGTTTGCAGTAATTATGAGGCCTGGTGTAAATAACTAAACCAGCATTTCCCTAATTGTATTCTGCAGTATACTAGTTATTCAAGTACTTATTAGGTATTATTTAGGGGAAAAAATGGATTCTGAGATCAAATAAGTTTTAGATATCTTTTGGTTAGATAAAATTTAATTGGTTTATTTATTGCAGAATGCTAAGAGATATTAGTGGGTGACTGGGTGCTGCAAATCTTTTGAGAAAGGGACAGAGTGTGGTGACTATCAAACTTATTTGACTAGGGACCTGTTTTTTTCACATGTATCAACAGGCACAGGAAATATAATGCTAGAAACTCATCTATCACATATAAGAAGTATGAGAGACTCTGGAAAATGAAATTATCTACTTCTAAATAGAAAAAGAAACTTTTAATGTAAAAGGATAATACATGACAAGCTTCCTCTATAGTTTCCAAACATGGCATACCAGTATATAGAAGGATGGGTACAGGTCCTGATAGGATAGAGCCCTAACATGATTATTTGGCAGCAAGTTCCTGGTCACTGGGGGTCCCAGCTGTCTAGAACGAAACCATTACATGATCTTGGGATGAAGTCAGTAACTTTCTTAGCCAGAAACCAATGGCTGAAGGATTGAGACCTTCAATCCTGGACCTGGCTTCTAACCTGAGTTCCCCAGGGTCAGCGGAAAAAATATCAGAAAAAATGGCCTAGTTTCCCAATCTCAGTGGCATCACTGTCCAACCAGTCACCTAAGCCAAAAGTGGGAGTTCCTCTTCCTTCGTAAGCTAATTAGTCATTAAACCTGCTGCATTTATGACTTAAATATTTTTTCAGTTCACCTCCTCCTGTCTATCCCCACTACTACTGCTCTAGTTCAGGCTTCCATCAGCTCACACCTATACTATTTCATAACATTCTAATTGGACTCCCTGCCTGAATTCTTCCTCTCCTCAAATCCATCTTCTACCCTGACCAACGCACAGCCGATCAAACCACTTTCCAGTTTTAAAATCTGCCAATGGCTCCCAATTACCTACTGCAAATAATTTCTTTCACAGTATGTTCAATAAAACATCAATACAGTGTGTGATCCACAAAAAAGGGCTCCTTTCACATGGGAGGCTAGGTGTTTTTAAGTATAGGTACAATGATGAGAACTACCTATCAGTGTCTGATCTGTCTCCAGTATAGCAGACAGATCCAGTGATTTCTTGGAGACTAAGGACACAGAGGAAGGCCCAATCAGTAAACTGGGAAATGCTTCCAAAGTCTATCAACATCCTTGTCTAGAGAATCTCGGAAGTCATTTAACACAAATGCTGACAGGATAATGGATACTTTTTATACTTCTAAAAAAAAAGATATAGTTTATAGCCAGGGCCTGCTGAATGTCCTCATTTTCTGCAGGAAGGTAATCTGGAACTTCAAAACTATACATCTTCCATTAAATACATGGAGGTGAGGCTTTGTGTTCACAGCATCTTTGCAAGCTCTAAATTAGGAACTGGAAATTCAAATACCCTAAGAATCAGATGAATCACAGCTGACAAAATTCTGGCTGAGTTTCCAGAACAAGGTGTCCCGTGTGTACCCTTCCCCCAACCTTCTCAAGACATCTTCTTACAAAACTAGTCACTAAGTTAGACTCAAATCTTCCACATTTGAGTTGGCTGCTGGCTGGCATCAAAAGCCAGCTTCTCTATGTAAATACAGCACTCAAATAAAAAATCTAACAGCTAGTTGTACATCTTACAGCCAGAACATATTTTAGTTAAAAGCAATATAAATCAAAACATTCATAGAATCTAGATTATGCATTTCACATCCTTTTTCTATCTTATTTGTATCCTTTTTTTTTTCTCGCTCTTACATTTTAAGGCTAAATTTATCCAACTTAAATTTGGAATGTTGGATGAATAAATTTTTTTAGCTACTTTTATACCTGTGTAATTTCAAAACCAAAGCAGAACAATATCATATTTATCAACATACTATTCAATCCTAATAAAATCTTGCTATAATATCTTGCATAATTTGCATAGTTCTTCATATTGTACCTCTGATTCAAGGAGATTCACACACACATTCATTCATTCATTCAAAATATCAGAGCTAATGAAAAGCATCCATAACAAATGGTAACAGTGTGCTTCAGTTATAAGATCTGCCTCACCCTTCTTATAACACTGCGCTCTACACTAGTAACAATTCGAGAATTTGAGCTATAAAAATTAGAAATCAATTTTAAGTCTATTATTTTATAAGTACTTAAGTTGTGAAAATGAAACAATCCAAGCAATGTTCACGTAATACGTATGGTAGCTTAGCTTTCATAAAACCCCTTAGGTATATTTAAGACTCATACAGTACCTCTCTAGAGAGTATCTCTGTATACCATATGCCAAGCACACACCCTTCCAGGAGTAAACATCTGAACCTTTGAATCTTATCAAAATAAACCACAACTGAGACTCATGGCAATCCTTTTATTCCTTATTACTGGAATTGGCTCTCTGCTGTGGCCATTGGCACAGTTCTGTAAGCATAAGGACCAGCTCTCACCACTGAGAACAGCCTGGCTTTGACCCTACAAATACTGCTAAATGTGGGGAGAAAATCAACTTCCCCCAAGTTCTCCTTACCTTAAGGATCATGGCTACTCAGAGAGGTGAGGCATCTGCTGGCTTGGGCATGTGACCACCATCACTATCTGTCCCAGGGAGGGCAGTGAAGGAAAAGGTGACCATAAGCAACACCAAGGAGAGCACTTTCTGTTTCAGAGACTGGAGGGTCATGCTCTTCCCATGTCCCAGTGATGGGTCACATGTCCCAATCGTTGGCCAATTGGTCCACTAGCCAAGGGTTAGTGCTCTTTCAGCACTCAGGATTACAGCATCTATTGAGTACGTGAATCTACTCCCTTCTACATTTTGCAAGTCTTAGCAATGGAAAGTAAGGGCCTTCATTATATCCATCCTAATCCTGATCACAGCTTTCAGAATTCCACTAGTTTCACTGGTTTCCCCAAAACAAACTCCCAAAATTTCTAATTAAAGTATAACACATGTATAGAAATGTGCACATATCACACGTGTACATCAATGGATTTTCACATATTTTACACACTGTGAAACCAGTGGCCAAAGTTGATTTTTAAATAGAGACACACAGGGTCTATTTTAGCTTTACTAAAAATGACAAGACTTGGCCTCCAAGTTAGTATCATCCATGTAAAGGAAATGCTTCTCTTAGCATCCCCACACCTGCCCAGTCAATGTATCCTTTAATAGGAAGGCTGTCATCAGAACTGCAAAATCTCACAGCTAATCCGTGTTCCCACCACCCTGTTCCCAATGTTATATGTGGTGGGAATCACAATGTGATGACATTTGGAGCGATCCTGAAAATTATTCTGGCCTGGCCATGACAATGGAGCAGATCTAAGCCACAAGTTGGTCGCATTCACACTTTCCTATATCTTTTCATTCTCCGCAGAGACGTTTAGGCATTTGAAGGCAATCATGAAAGCCCTCTTAGCTTAGCTTCTCAAGCTTTCTCTACACAAGTAACATTTAAATATTTTATTTGCTCCTATTGCTAGACATTTTGTTGAAGTACTTAAGGTCTTCATCAAAGCAACAGTACAGGAATTAAAACCCAGGAGACTGATTGCAGAGTAACTATTCTCACGTATGAAAGCCAACACACATCTCCAATGGAAGATAACCAACAACAGCTCCTTCAGAGTGTCACCAGCATCTTCAGAGGTGTGCTTTAAGAATGGCTTCAAGCTAAGTGCAGTGGCTCATGGCTATAATCCCAACACTTTGGGAAGCTGAGGCAGGAAGATTACTTGAGCGCAGGAGTTTGAGATCAGCCTGGGCAACACAGTGAGATCCCACCTCTACAAAAATAAAAATAAAAAATTAGCCAGGCATGGTGGCAGTCACCTGCAGTCCCAGCTACTCAGAAGAATGCGGTGGGAGGATCACTTGAGCCCAGGAGGTCTGAGACTGCAGTAAGCCATGATTGCGCCACTGCATTCTAGCCTGGGCAACAGAGGAAGACCCTGTCTCAAAGAAAAAAAAAAAAAAAAAAAAAAAAAAGAATGTCTTCAAATTGTATGCCTTCATCTACTTATGTGAATATACACTCAGACAATACAGTAATACAGATGGAACCAAATCACCTCTCCAAACCACCCTCCGCCCTTCCCCACTCTGCTCTTGCACTGCGGGGCTAACCTGTAAGTTGTGCTCTTTGGCTGCTGGTTGAGTTTGGCCAAAAGTTGCCCTAGCAGGGATCAGACTAAGGGAGAATAGATTGGGGTATTTCTTCTCTGGCTTCCTCCTTGTGAGATGCTCCAAAACTGGCTGTATCCGTCCAAGGGAAAGCTGTGTCCTTCTCAAGGCCACACCCTTTCTAGGGGTGCTCACAACTCTGCAGTTACTAGCCATGGGGGTACAGCACTAACCCTTGAGGTTTCCCTGCACCCTACCAGTACCTTTCCATGCTATTAAACCCTCTCAATTTATCCTAATTTGAGCATGTCATCAGGGACACTCTCCACCCCCACCCCCAGAACGTATAGTTGCTCGTAACTTTTACAAATACTGCTGCTCCATTTACCTTTTAAAAATTATGCAATATGAATCATGCAAATGTTTCTTTGAACTGGAAGCTCATGGAGATGAATCGTAAATGAGAAAAGCAGAGAATAAAAATGAAATTCGGATGCTCATGGCTAAGGCCAAATGTAGCAGTAACTTGCAACTGTCATCAAGGCCTGCATACAAATCATGAGAGCTCTAACATTTCCCTAAAACACAAAACCTCTTTGTGACATTCTCTAGCATTGAAATTTTATGTTCATTTAAGTTTTATGGGTGTATTATCATTCTAATCCATCAACGACTTGGGACTTCAAGCTGTATCATAAAGCAACATCAAACAAAATCTTGAAAGAAATTGGGAGGCAAATCTGGTCTCCAAGTTCTCACCATTTGGGTCAGAGAGCAATCTGATCTGTGTTTTGGAGATTAGCCCAACTCCCAACTGCTTTGTAAGCTGTCAAGCATCATACAAATAACAGGGTTATACCACTCTTCAGGTTTATTCCAGTTTTTTAGAGTACTAACCCTTGGAATTTGGCATCATAAAAAGAATATCGCTCTAGAAAGAAATGTGAGGAAGGCTCCAGATCCAGCTCTACTACAAATTGGGTCATTCTAAGCAAGTAGCCTAATTTCTCTGGGCCCCAATTGTTTCATCTTTGAAATGATGAGGGCATATAAAACTTTCCCAGTTTTTGTGTGTTATTTTTAAACCAAATTATTACAACGGAGAGTAAATAAGCTCTTCCTATAGAATCTAGAGGTCATATTGTAAAGTTGCTATCCACAATCAAGAAACTTCTTTGAAGTCTTATATTTCAAGTTAAAGAGGCTGAACTAAATTGGTTCTTTTCTGAACCAAAAAAAAAAAAAAATGTATCATGTAAAAATGTTTTACAATGCTCACCGATATATATACATCTTAAAATGTGTTACTCCTTTGATCCAGTAATTCTACTTCTAAGAAGCTGTTTTAGAGAAATGCTCCATGTGTACACAAAGATTCATGTAAAAGAATGTTGGGCCAGGCACAGTGGTTCATGCCTGTAATCCCAGCACCGTGGAAGGCTAAGGCAGGTGGATTACCTGAGATCAGGAGTTCGAGACCAGTGTGGCCAACATGGTGAAACCCCATCTCTACTAAAAATACAAAAAATTGCTGGGTGTGTGGCACACACCTATAATCTCAGCTACTCAAGAGGCTGAGTCAGGAGAATTGCTTGAGCCCAGGAGACGGAAGTTGCAGTAAGCCGAGATCGTGCCACTGCACCCCAGCCTGGTCAACAGAGCGAGACTTTGTCTCAAAAAGAAAAAAAAAAGAGAGAGAGAGAATGTTAACTGTAGCATTTATCTGTAGGACTGAAAAATGAAAAATAGTCTAAATCTCTATCAGTGGGAAAAAATCATCATGGCTAAACCACACTGCACAGCAATTATGTCACCTTTTATTAAAAATAATCAATTGATATTGGAAAAAAAATCCACGGTACATTTTTAGGTGAAGAAAGCAAGTCACAATAATATTTATTATGATCTTATTTGCATTTTTAAAGGTTACAAATATGATATGTTTGCTTATAAGTACATTTTTCTAAATATTCCTGTTTGCCAATGCATAAAAATGGATAACCACTGAATTGTTGAGAATGACAACCAGTGGGGAGGGGAGCAGATTGGGAAGTCATCAAGGAAGACTAATTTTTTATACTCTGTGGTTTTGTATTGTTTAAAAATTTTTCCCCAAATACTCCCATTTCACTGAATTTGAGATATCAATGATTTTAAGTTTCAGTATTAGATTATGTATCACTAAGGGGAAAAAACCGCCAATAAAACTGCAAAACAACATCAGCTTTAAGATGGAGGCCTGTGTTAGTCGTGTTAAATATGGGAGGAAAATTGTGCCTTTGGACAAATAAAGTAAAAAATATGCCTTTAGGGATTTTTACAATATAGAAAAATACTGTCACTGGCACTCTAAGACTATGCATCATGTTTTATGTACCAAATTTTTGGTTTTCAGTTAACTAATATGAAACGTGACTATCATGTGGTCTTTTCTTTTTGAAATCTAATGTCTAACTAGCCATAATTTGTGTGCTTTCATTCCTTACCCTGTTCTGCAATATCCTAGCACCTCACAAAGGGTCCTGTGCATCATAATTAAATGTTCTGTCCTCACCTACCTTATCAACTTCACCTTGGTCCCGTTCCTATATTCGAAGTGTTAACAACATGATCAAGTGAGATGATTTGAAAATGTGATAAATAGGTTCTTAATCCTATCACTTGAATCAACAGAGCCATTGAATCAAGTAAAGCCCAAGACATTAACTCTAGGACATCATTTGAAGTTAGCTGAGGTGGGGCCTAGCGTGGTGGCTCACACCTGTAATCCCAGCACTTTGGGAGGCCGGGGCAGGTGAATCACAAGGTCAAGAGATCAAGACCATCCTAGCCAACATGGTGAAACCCTGTCTCTACTAAAAATACAAAAAAATTAGCTGGGCGTGGTGGCACACGCATGTAGTCCCAGCTATTTGGGAAGTTGAAGCAGGAGAATTGCTTGAACCCAGGAGGCAGAAGTTGCAGGGAGCTGAGATTGCACCACTGCACTCCAGCCTGGCGACAGAGCAAGGCTTCATCTCAAAGAAAAAAAAAAAAGAAATTAGATGATGTTAAGCTATCAATAATAACTTTTTGGAAATAAGCTAGGGAACTAATTTGTTTATGCACTAACCATTTTAGCATGACATTCGCCATAGTTTTCTAGCTTGACGATAAATATTTGCCCCCGACTCTTACTTCGTTCAAACATTATTTAAAGGGCTGTTTGAGAGATTGGGCTCAAGTCAAGATTGTCTTTTTCTCTCTTATCTTTGCATCCTTTCACCTTATCATAGATGGAACTTAACCAGGCGAGGCACAATTATTCCTTTTAAGAGTCATGAATGACTTTTAAAAGTAATGACTGTCTCCTAGAATCGATTGTATTCCTGGGGTTTTTCAATGATGAATTATTGGTTTTAGAACATCCCAAAGGATAATAATAATGAGCTGAAGAAAATTCTGTGGAGCAAGAATACACTGAACAACAAATATTCTTGATGATTAGGCAGTATCATCACAAAACAATGATTTAAAATGTTTTTATACCAACAGTCTGGTAGTGTACAGCTCAGATACCTTAGACAAGAAGGAAAAATAATTTAAAGCAGAATTACCTTTCCTCAATCATCAGTAAGAGTTAGGAGAAATTTGCTTCTCAGAAAGCTTTCGCTTTTAATTTTTTTTCTTAGAGATGAGACTCAAGTGTTTCCAAGCTCAAATCACTGTGGGCTGGAAGTGCACCATGGGTATTGGCAAGCAAACGAGCAATAGACAAAGCATCCTTTTTGGCTTCAAAAATTAAAAGTCTTAAATAAAACATTTTCCTTTTCAAACATCTACCCCAGTCAACGAGATGCACCACACATACCTTCTTCCTTCAAAGATTCTGAAAAGGACAAACATCCAGACTCAAGGTCCAAACACTGACACTTTACTCATTATGTATAAAACACCTTGGTAACTGATTGCTTCAAAAAGCAAATGGCATATGGTGACATTTTTATCTTAACTGAAGAAACGGCTTATCAGGAAAAAGTACAAAAGTTTGGATGTGAAGAAACCTTAGAAAATGATCTACTCAAACTTATTTATTTTATAAGAGGGAAACATTGAGTCAGAGATTAAGTGACTTGCCATTAGGAGAAATACTTAATGTAGGTGACAGGGGGATGGATGCACCAAACTACTGTGGCATGTGTATTCCTGTGTAACAATCTTGCAAGATCTGCACATGTACCCTGGAATTTAAAGTTAAAAAAAAAAAAGTGGCAAAGACCAAGATTTCCAACTCCCAGCATTCTTTCAATTACATTTTACCACCTGCTTTCCTAAAACAAAATACAATGACCTAACCATAGGGCCTTAGGGGATTACTGAATTCCTTTACCTGTCAACCACTATAAGATTTTTGGAAATCACTGTCAAAAGCCATGTATGGGCTCTGAAAATAAAACAAAGACGTTGGTGGGACTATCAGAACCCATAGAGGAAGGGGTATGTTTAGTTACTGAAACTGTTAACTACATTCATTATGTGTATAACAATAATGGCAGATAACATGTATCTGCTTTTAAGGGTTTTATACACATTAACTAACTTAATCTTCGAAACCACCCAAAAAGTAACTTCTATTATTATTGACAGGGATGAGGAAACCAAGACATGGAAAGTTTAAGAAATATACTCATGCCAGGCGCGGTGGTTCACGCCTGTAATCCCAGCACTTTGGGAGGCCAATGTAGGTGGATCACGAGGTCAGGAGTTCAAGACCAGCCTGGCCAACATGGTGAAACCCCGTTTCTACTAAAAATACAAAAATTAGCCAGGTGTGGTGGCAGGCACCTGTGATTCCAGCTACTCGAGAGGCTGAGGCAGGAGAAATGCTTGAACCCAGGAGGCAGAGGTTGCAGTGAGCTGAGATCACACCATTGCACTCCAGCCTGGGCAACAGAGCAAGACTCCATCTTGGGAAAAACAACAAAAAAAAGAAATATGCCCACGGCCACAAGGTAGGAAAGGAGAAGTCAGAATTCAATCTTCAATCCCTGGCAATATGGCACTGTCTCCACATTTTTTTTTTTTTTTTTTGAGACAGGGTCTCATTCTGTCACTGAGCCTGAAATGCAGTGGCATGATCACACCTCACTGAAGCCTCAACCTCCTGGGCTCAAGGGATCCTCCTGCCTCAGCCTCCTGAGTAGCTGGGACTACAGGCACACACCGCCATGCCCTGCTAGTTTTTTTTTGTTTGTTTGTTTGTTTTGTAAATACGGGGTTTCGCCATGTTGCCCAGACTGGTCTCAAACTCCTGAGCTCAAGTGATCCACCCACCTGTGCCTCCTAAAGTGCTGAGATTACAGGCATGAGCCGCCATGCCTGTCTGTCTCCACTTTTGATCATGACACTATTATACTACACTATTTTTTTCATAATACAAAGCGCAAAAAGTAAACCTGAAATTCTCCTGGATGACAGATATGCCCAATAGAAGACAAAATTTAAGTTTTATGGAGATTAAAAAAGATCTAAAAACAATTTCAGCTACAACCTTATCACTCACCAAAATTTTCAACAAAGCTGCAATAGTAATAACACTGAAGGTCAGAATCTTTTCCCTATATGATGCTCAAGCTAAAAAGAAAAGAGAGATTAAGGAATAATAGGCATAAGAAAGGCAAAAAAGACAACTGATTTTTTTTTTTTTTTTTTTACAAACTACACAGACAAGCTCCTGAGTAATTGACAGTTGCCAATCTCCATGTCTGAGTGGATCCTTTAGATCAACTCTGAATGAAAAGGCTAAATGCAAATTCAAAACATCCTGTTTTAAATATAAGACTTTTCAATATTTCTGATGACAGACACAAGAGAAAAAAAAAAAAGAACACAGGAAGTATAGATAACATGGCACCATTTAAAAAGAGAGGGAAATATTTATAACTAAAACTATGCAGCCATGTTATAAAGAATATAAAATGTAGAGCAAGAGCAAGTATCTTGAGGTCTATTTAGATCTCAAAGATTGTCGCGTGAGCTATCTGGGCTACCTTCTTTTGGCATACCGATATGTACTGTAAAAATAGCCACACAGTTTTATCTTAGACTCATGCCCTTCAAAGTCTTAAAAAGCTCAAAGTCCAATGCATAAAAATCTACAACTCCCAATCTGCTGTCATCATTTTATATGAACTGTAAACTCCCTTGGGTTTTACACACTAAGTTGTTCTGAACACTAGCTTTACTCAGCAGTGCCCCAGCCTCATGTGAGAGCTCAGGCATCCACCCAACGAATGTCTTTTTTCCAGTGTGGCTTTACAGCTGTTGCTGTTTTCACAGCCACCATAGCCTGGTGCAAACACATGAAAAGCCCCTAAATCAGCCGATGAAGACGAGAACACAGAGCTTGTATCTGTAGAGCTTCCTTGGTACAATTTTTAACTTAACGTCATGGATATCTGAGTTCATGGCCTGATGATTACTGTAAAGGACTAGTGGGAGAAGGAAGAGAAGAGAATGAACAATGATAATCAGTCCAGTTATATCCTCTTGTCCTCCTTAGGTGGCCTTGTTCACCTGGGTAAGAGAGAGTAAAGGGGACATAGTGACCGGAATGGGAGAACTGTGGACATAGAAATAAGGTCCAAGCTGAACCCCATAGAAAGAGAAGAGCTAAGGCAATGGGATGCCTCCCCACCTTCAGCCTAAAAGAATGGTTTTTCACCGTTATTGCTGACCTTCATATAGAATGTCTTACACCACAGAATAATGGAATGTTCATTGAGTACATACAAAGGGAGTCATAGGTCCATATTCTAAATCCTGGATTGACTCATCACAGTCTAATGATAATAATAATAATAACAACAACAGCAGAAAAGGAGACATGGAAGTACCCGGCAAGGACTGATCTGAATTCTTGCCTCTGTGACCCAAAAAAATGGAAAATTAACAAGAAAGCAGCAAGATCGACAAGTTGGAACAGCAAATTCATGGGATCTGATCAGATTCAAGGAATTTCTCTCTTTAGCTCCATGCCAATTACATCTAGAAATAAGTTCAATATATATTTTAGAAAACCATCATTGCTAAAAATTGACCGACTTAAGTGAAAGCTCTGTTCATCATTTACTTAACACACCCTAGCCAAATACCAACATAGCTCAGCTGAGTAAAACGAGTTGATTTTCTCAGTCAAATTTCTTACACAAACCAGGAGCAACATTTGGTTTTCTTCTCTGGTCAGAGATGCCAGTATCCAGTCCTTGGATTCTCTTACAGATCAGTCTTCATTCTCTATAAATAGGCCAGAAAGACTTTCTGACCCTAGAAAGGATGCTCTGATCTACCAAACCATAGAGACCTCTGGCGTTCTTGTTTCCAAAAGAAATCTAATCCTTAAATCCCTAGAGTGTTTTCTGAAGGCCCGTAAACACACAAATCCTTCTGTCTGAAGTTTATCAGCCTCCCTAGCAAGCACAAGGACCTATCTTCATATTTAAAATAAGTTTACTATATCTTTAAAAGGAGCAATTCTTTATTCTCTTGTGGCTGTGTTGCCTTTCAACTCTCTTGAGTATCTTTGTTCACATCATAAGCAGTTAATTTTCCTTCTCCAAAAGCTCCACAGTAGAAATCTCCCACTTAGCATTAACCATCAATTAGTAAAGCATGGAACATATCTGTCTACGAATGCAGGTGAAGGTATGAGGGTGAACAGTACACACGCATGCAGAGGTGCACAGACATTGAGACAAAGATACATAGTTCCACAGCTTATAGAAAACAAGTAGTTTAAATAAATAACTCAAAACTATCCTTATAATAATGTGTAGGTACATGTAAATTTAAATATGTGCTTTTATTTATACACTCAGATACTGTTATACATATACACTAAGTTTGTAACATTTACCTTTGCTGTAACTTTTACATACATAAAATTTCTAACAGTATTAATCAATATATTATGATTCCTTTCTATGATTGAAAAACACTTAAAGACTATATTTTCCTCTCTGGAAATTGCCTGAATGATGATCTGATCATCTTTTTCACAGGAAAAGATCAGGTATCTGCTTCTATATGCTTTAGAGTTTCAGCATTTTGAAATGGAAGCAATTGTGTCAGGGAAATGAAATATTAATTCTATGTGCAACTAACCCCGGCACCACTTTACAAAATACCCTAAGAATCTGTATTTCAAGTTGCTCACAATTGCAGAAGGTCCATGTAGGAGCACTAAATTTTGCAAAGCGTCTCCTGTGCAGGCCAGTTCTAGTCCTAGTGTGCTCAACATCTTCTCAAGTGAGAACAGCATCAAACAGAATAGGATGCAATGCACAGTAGCAGGTTGAGACTGACCTATTTACATATATGTGCATTGATCATCTGAAAGGGTATGTAGCAATATATTAACAGCGACTATTTCTGGGCGGTAGGTTTTTGGTAACTTTCTCTGCTGCTTCCATGGATCCCTATAAGAACATCCCTCTGTTTATGTAATAAACCTGATGAATGAAAAAATAAATCTATTCCCAGAATAATTCCGCAAACATCAAAATACACAATGAATCCATTTATGAAATACGTGTACGCACTAAAGAGCAGATCTAATGAAATCTACTGTAAATCAGATGAAAACACATAGTATAGTGTACATGAGGGGCTCTGTCCATGAAAAATATCTTGACCACCAGGACTTGTATTAAGACACAGCAGGGACAGTGAAGTTAGAATAGGCAGCTCTTATACAGCAGCCAGTGTAGGAAGAGTCGATGTGCATGATCCACTGGAACCAGCCGGGGCTAGGTATGGGCTCATCTGGAAGCACACACTCCGTCATCCACGTCAAGGTAACACAAGAAGTGATGTGACGTTCTGTGCAAAATCTCCTATTCAGAAGCAGGGCCCTGCTGTGGGGCGCCGAATGATCTTTTGCACTTCCTTATAATCCAGATTCCTAACTACCCTCCTGCACATCAGAACAGAAGTTAATGGCCTTGCCCAAAAAGGTTCCACAGGACTCAAGAATCTAAAACGCCAGACTCAAGTGTGTTCCGGCATGTTTCTTTTTCCTCTCGCTTCATATATACAGTATGTGAAACACAGAGGTTACAAACTAAAATCTAGGGCACTGGGAGCATAATATCTACTTTTGGACCAGACTCTTAGGCAAAGCCTTGCATCACAGTACCAAAATCCCTCTCCTACTGTGGGGATGTGAGGCGCTAACAGTGCATAATAATGCTTTATTCTTATTCAGAATAAAATAGTCCCTAGGTGAGATGATCTTATTACAAGCTTACTGTGTGAAAACATTGAAAATAATCACTTAACACAGGTTAACCCCGACAGACCCCACAAAGACATTTTCAACAGCACAGAGCGGCAGGACATATACGGATGGGTTCCCCAACCCCCACCCCCAACCGAAGTGCCGGTCTCAGCTCTTAGTGCCTGTATATTCTCGGACTGCAGCTGGCCAACTGAGAAAAGCCTCTCCACGCCTATCCACCAGACCTGTTCCGAGAGCTCTGCTTCAGTCTAGGCAACCCCCACACTTACAGCCATAAATGCATTGGCACTGAGAAAGACTGCTGAGGAGGTGGCACTCCAGGTGTGGCTTTATGTGTCACTTCACCAGGTCAGCTATTTAGGCCTAGTCTTCTCCATTGGCTTGAAGCTCTGTTCACACCATCTTGGGTAACACATCACATTATTCTTCCTTATAAAAACAAATAAACTCAAATGAGCATTCAGAGTCAGTTCACCCCTCCGAACACCTCTGTCTTCCCCTCTGATTTATGTGACACGGTTTCAGTCCCTCCCACCTGAAAGCCTCCCATACTCTCACTCAGGATTGGCCAGATGCCCATCTCTACTCCTCAGGTTTCCCACCTTCCTCATCTCCACGGATGTGCACAGCCCGGAGGATGTCAGCCTGCTGGCCACCACTGAGTCACCAGGAGTACAGCACTGCAGTACCTAGCACTACCCTCCATCAACTACCGCCACTGAGTCAAGTCACTGCACCTTCACTTCCCACCCTACAGGAAAACTCAACTGTCCTGTGAGACTGGACCCAAAGGCAAAATTAAAAAAAAAAAATGTTTTCATACTTATAATGGCTCCCCTCTGAACCAGTGCATCTGAAATTTATACAGTTCTGGAGAACAAGGAGCTGGATACCTTAGTTCCTATCCAACTCTTCACAGCAGCCAGTTTCTAAAGGCATTTCTAAACGATGCCAGTTCACTTCAGTGCAATATCCTGCCTGCCCAAGTTGAAAATCAATGGCTGAAAAGAAAACTTAGAATTCGCAAGGTATCATAGGTTTCATAACTGAGTGTGAAGAGAAGGGGTAGAAGAAATGATCAGGCCTTCTGAAGAGCCCAGCCCGGGAAGCTGGCTTACTCAACTCCTGTAATTGCCTTTGCCATTTCCCCATCCCACCTGCAAGTGTGGACCTTCTTGATTTCAGCCGCCAATGTTTTGAACTACAGTCCCTTGCAATACACTGACAGTCTGATTATTTACGAGCACGTTGAGCAACATGCAGAGAGACTTTGTGGAAACAGAGTTAGAGTTAGAGCAAACACACAGACAGGATGGAAAAATGGAATGCCTTAACAGAACTGAGGATTTCTATCTTTCATGGATAGCGCATCATTTGACATATACGTCTGCATTGACGTATACCACAGGGGTTTTGTTGTTGTTGTTGTTATAACCTGTGTATTTGGTGGTTTAGCCAGAGAATCTTATATAACACACTCCTGTTTCAAATGTAGCAACATGTATGGCACTGCACTCACATAAAATTCAGACTCCCCACAGCACTTCCCATTAACCACCCCCAACCATCTACCTTGCAAGGTTTCTGTGTATTGATGAAAAAAATAGGAACTACCACCAGCAAGAGTCAAAAGAAAGATTCCATTAACAGCTTTACCTTATATTCAAAAGCTAGCATTCTATGGTATGATTTTATGGATTTCAGAAAATTATTTTATCCTGATTTTAATAGATTGCATGAGCCTGACCTAGGGGGGAAAAGGAGCCCAGTTCTCTAAACCAAAACACACGTGAGTCTACTTCACTCTTCCAAGGTGGAGTATAGGAACACTGCCCACTGCCTCTGCACTGGGGTGCCTGATGGCCACAACCCTTGCATCTGATTTCCTTAACAAAGAAGCAGTAGATCTGCACTGCTTGTTTGGCCAGAAAGTACATAATAATACAGCTAGAGCTTAGGAACTTCCATTCATGCTAGCTCAACAAACAATGTATATTATATAATGAATAAGGCTTTTCTACGGACCCTGCTATTGGAAAACACAGGCACTTTCTGCATAGTTTAAACCAGTCTACAAGGAGCAGTTACCCCTGGTGAGATCAGACGTGGACCCGGTAAGGTATAAATTCAAGCAGCCTACACTCTTAGATGCTTTGCCATCGCCCTCATTTCTTTACTGCTTGACAATAAATAATTTCAGTTACCTATAAACTACATAGAGAACATTTACAAAGCAGTCAGCAAGCCCCAGAATGATGTTAGCTTTCTGCTCCATGTTCCCTGCGTTGCCTAAGAAATAAGGGAGGGGGGGTGGAGGGAATAGTGGGAGGAGGAAGAGGAGGAGAGAGGGAATTAGCTATCTATGAAAATACTTACAGCCTCCGAGTCTTCAATTCCATGCAGGTACAAATTGTCATACATGGAGGTCTGATAATCCAGAACACCTCTTTCAAGGCAAAAACAAAATTGCTGCAGAAACCACAGCTAGAGCTTAAAGAGAAAAGGCCTGTTTGGGAAAACTGCGCCTGCCTTATCAATTCCTGTGGATTTACCAGGCAAGATGCTATTCATTCACATCCCACAGGGTGAGGTTATCCCCAGAGGCAGTCCAGACCTGGCATTTTATCTGCCTTCCCAGTACAGAGCACAAAAAGCAAAACCCTTCCTCAACCACAGACTGGTGACTGAGCTAGGAAAGCGGCCGCTGATTGGCTCGGCTTCCCTGCTTCAGTCAGCTGAAGAGCGTTCCCTCGGAGAGTGGAGCATCCTACCCAGCAAAGAGCTGCTTCCTGTTTCGCCTGTATTGTTAGTTCTACAATAAACACTTATCAATATCCAAACGGCTGTGTGGAATGTTTGGAAAGGCAGACTATTGAATACTCCAAACACAACTGCTCATCTTCTTAATTAAATTCACAATTGGAGAGGGAAGCAAAGGGAAGATTTTATTTTCAGAGAAATCATGTAAAGACAGGTAAACAGATACTCATCTCATCCAGCATCTGTAATTAACAGACGCATTTAAGTCAAAAGGGCAATGAGTCATAAAAAAATTTTTTAAGCCCAAGGTGAAGAAAAAAATGACTAGAATAAACAGATGGTAAGATTTCTTGTGGGAATTTCTATAGTCAAAGTTTTCAATATTCTCACTGGCGTCTCTCTGCCTCACTGGTAAAAATATAGCTCTGTGTCCCAACTGGTGAAGTTTGAAAAGGGAGCCAAAAACCTCTCAACTTTTAGATGCAAATTTTTTAGTGCTCTTCAGTTGAATTTTTAATCAACTTTAAGCAACGGCCAATGTTTTCATGTAAATTCTTTATCACCTTCCCACGCATAAATCTTGATGATTCTGAAAGGGCATTGATCTTTTCTCCAAAACCCAAATAGAAACGTCCTGCTCCCTCCCCCTGCTGCTGCCACACCACAACTCAGGTTGACCTAGGACAGGTCCCACATCGCAGCAGCCTAGCATGGAGTTTCTCTAGGTACTTAGAGCTTTCTGGTCAACCAATAAGAAAAAGCTACAGCTTTGAAACAGGAAAGCTTTATAGCCCACTCTAAAAGAAGCCAGCTAAGTTCAGGGGGACAAAGAAGCCGGTGAGGGACAAAGAACATATTTTAGAGAAGCTGTGTGACTGACTGGGTAAGTCATGACCCAGAAACTCAGAGGCTCTGAGTCCCCTGTATCAGCTTCACCACTAATTGGTCAGATGACTCTAGACCAGTCAGTCACCACCCCGATGAGCTCTGGTTTCTTCACCCACCAAAATGAGGTAAGAAATAACTTAGGGAAAGAACTCTGCAAATCTAAAGTGCAACATAAACACTTACCATTGAGAAGCTGCTTTGTCAGCCAGAAGGCATTGGCTGCAGTTCATGGGAGCTCAGCACAGGAGTAACTGGCTGGCCTTGGACCTAGGAAAGGAGGCCTGTCCTTCCAGCCAGTAGCTCTGAAAAGCGTAACTCTTAAAGGAACAAACTTGAATCAAAAATAATAAACAACACAAGGGCTACAACTGCTGAGCAGAGCACAGTTCTTCCAGGTCTGTGCTGACCCGTTCATGTCTTTCCATCAGAGTTGCACACCTTGGGAGTGGCATCAATACTCAGTCCGCTTCCAAATACAAATGATGACCAGGAGACTCTGCTGTCCTTCAGAATCCCAAAATGTAGAGTTCATACAGATTGTCACCTCTGAGACTGTGCCCCCATGGAGGGAGGACAGCAGCAGAGGTTGAGTGCAGTCAATGGGATTCCATAGAGAGAAACCCAGTGCTGGCTCTACCTGTCAACAAGGATGCATGTCGGAGCAAGTCCCTACCCAGGTGGAACCTCGGTTCCCTCTCCCATACAACAAGAGGACCGGATCAAAGGGCTGCTGTGCTCAAATTCATGGGTCAGACTCTTATTTCAACTAACTCTCTAATACAGCCAGATGATATTTCATCCAGAATCAACAGAAAACTGAGACAAGGGGGTCTCTTTTTCTCTTAAATTCTCCAGACCATTTCCCTACTTTACCACCTCAATTGCAAGTACAGGTGTTCCCCGATTGTGTTAAAATGGACATCTAAATTAACGGGAGAAGACACAGGCAGCCCACTTTCACAATTCATCAAGATGAGAGAAATTGTTCCCAATTGAAGAAACTACATAGCTCAGCTCTTCTGTGGATGGCTGCTGTGGAGTGCTCTCTATGGCCAATCTGAGGGCCTAAA
Organism: Cebus imitator; assembly: GCF_001604975.1. Classification (NCBI taxonomy): domain Eukaryota; kingdom Metazoa; phylum Chordata; class Mammalia; order Primates; family Cebidae; genus Cebus; species Cebus imitator. Next base: position 3,435,042 of record NW_016107342.1, on the reverse strand, counting down.
GGAAGTTTTAAAGAGCAGGGGCTCACTTTACAGTACCCTAATGCATGAAGTCAGTCAGTGACTGGGGCAGGATGTTAGCAGGGAGGCACTGGATCACATACTAGCCTGTGGGTGCCGCTACACCCAACCCCCTCTAAGAACAGATGTGAAGCAGGGGCAGCCTGGCTCTGCCTGCTTCCCAGGAAGTCAGAAATATGCTGGACTCAGCATCACAAACTGTTTAAGAGGTGGGAGAACACCAAGAGTCGCCTTAGCTGGCCCTTTCAGTGCCTAGAAAGGTTCAATTACTTTATTCAAAGCCATATGTCCTATACTGGAGTGTCCCTTCCCCACTTCCTCCTTGATAGAGTTTTCAAGATGAGGGGCAGTAGGAGAGTTCCCAAGAGGAATCTGGTGAAATACGGAGAAGTCACTTTGGTGGGGAAACTCCTATTTTTCTGACCCCTTTCCATTCTAAAAAGTTATCCAATCAGAAGTCATTTTGTTCACCCACAGCTGATAACTAAATATCAGATCACGAGTTGGGCAGTCTTCTCTTAGAGTCTGGATCTACACAGAATCAGCACCTCACCTGTGAATTACCTAAGGGTTTCAACCCAATACTCGAGCTAAGGAACCCCAGTGAGACACTCAGCTCTGAACCTCTGCAAACAAACTCTAAGAAGTTCCAGAAAAGTGAGCTCAGAACTCTAGAAAGATCTTAGCACTGACTATCTCTGTCCCAAGCTTCTCTAAACTGAGACCAGGCTGAGAAGTAGTGAGAGGTCCCTGGGAGTTTTCCGGCCTGTTTCAGATCACCTCCAGTCCCCAGGTTTTAGTAAAAGGATCTATGGATTCCAGCAGGTTCAAGTTTCTAGGGCCAAATTTCATAATTCACTGCAGCAGGAGGTGAAAAGCAACCAAGACACTGGCACCCTCTTGGTTTGGACTTTAACAGTTCTCCAGTTGAATGATGGTCAAGAAGACAAAAGAGAAACCACCCCGTTTCTGGCCTACTTCTCCCACCTGAGGTTACCTGAGGTTACAGCAAGAACAAGTCTTGTGTTGGTGCTTCCCAGAAACCCACCTACCTTTCATTACTGAATAGCCTCCAAAACTACATAGCCTCCAGGAGGCTGCCTCCAATTCTGAGGTTGCCCTGATGAATGTGTTTCTGACCCACCTCTTTTCCAGTTATCTCTCATTATGATCAACCATTCAAAGTCAAAACAGCCTATGAAAAAGCATCGTCTCTATGATTCTGTGTTTATAAATGCCACATGATTCATAATGGGGAAGGTGTCCTTGCAATTGACAAATGCCTCAACTGAGCTCAGTTTAGTGGAGGAAATGGCATGGCCCTCAACAAATTAGAAAAGCTCTATTTTGTATCACAAGGTAACATTATTTTCAGTTAGTTTTCATGAACTTCAAACTTAGGGATATAAATATATGTCCCTTTTCCTTACCCAGTGCTGGGTTTTGTCATAGAGCAAACCCATGAAATTGACAGTAGAGTACCAGGGATAAGTATTTCTGTTTTCCATTTGTTTGGGCAGAGAAGAGAGAAAAGCCAAAAGTGAGATGATTAGCTATGAGATTTAGATAGCCATGATCAAGACAACCAGTGAAGATTAAGAAGCAAAAGGCAATTTTGATTCTAATTTTCCACTTAAATTTCTCGGGAATTTAACTTTTCAAGGCTGATGTAGCTGTGTTCTATAGCAGAACTGCAAGAGCGCAGAGAAGAGACAAAGGAATAATGCTCAGCCTCAGCCAAGGCTAGCACTTTTGTTGGCTGTATGGGCTAGAACAGAAGCCCAAGGTCTTTGTTTGCCAGTTCAGCCTTGGGAATTATTTTGTTCTTTGTTTTTGTTTAAATTTTACTAAGTGACTACATTGTCCCAGATGACTTTTCTCATCTTCCGCTCTGCAAGTAATACCACTCCACTCCTTTGCCTCTAGAAATCTGTGTGGCATTGGAAGGATGAATATCATACCCCTGTTTCCTCCCTGGAGCCCATGAGACAGGTGGTAGCAACAGGGCAGACAAGTGAATAAAAACAAAACAAACACAAAACTACGGCAATAGATTCCAATTCTAGTATCCTCTGCTGTAGTTCTCTGAGGTTGAACTTAGACCTTACCACCTAGGCTGGCATGTCCGGAGTCTCTCAGGGCCCCATCTATACCATGGAGATAATAGTTTTGAAATTAGCGAGTTAAGATATGAAAGATACATAGGAGGCAGCATGGAAGAATTGGCCTTTTTAATTTTTTTAAGGCCAGTAGTATGGAATCAGGAAAGCCCAAACTGCGCAGCTCCAAGCACCCCATGCACCCCGTGTGAATGGTCCTCCCTATGATGTGTAACAGGAATACCACGAACCAAGGTGGTGATGAGCAGGGACCCTGGAGCTGGTTGCCTGAATATCCCAGCTGTGCCACTTCCCAGCAGGGTAACACTCAGCAAGCTACTCTGCCTTCCTGTGCCTCCATTTCCTCACTTACAAAATGAGGATTCTATCAAGAAGACTGCGCAGATTAAAAGCCTTGGTCTAATAAAATGCTCGGATGGGTGCCTGGCACCAACGGTGCTCCACAAGCACTGGGCTGCTGTGGTGATTCTCATGCTGCCTCCTATGTATATTTCATATCTTAACTCATTAATTTCAAAACCATTATCTCCCTGGTATAGATGGGGCCCCAAGAGACTCAGGACATGCCTAACTAGGTGGTAAGGTCTAAGTTCAGCCTCAGAGAACTACAGAAGAGGATACTAGAAGTGGAATGTATTGTCTGGAGTTTTTTGTTTTGTTCTCCGCCTGGGCTCTGGCCTGAAGCCCTCGTGCCCCTGCCTCTGGGATGGGATTCCTAACCCTTGCCCCTGATGCTGCCCTGGTCCTCTCAATCCCATCTAAGTCTCAGGTCTCAGCCACCAGAGCTGAGCCCAGCATCCTGCCTCCTGCTGCCCTCCTACCTTCATGCCAGCTCCTGCTGGCTGCCTACCTGCTCTATCTGGCCAGGCTGACTGCTCCTCGTGCCAAGGCTGTCATGCTTGCCCAGACCTCCTCCACCTCCTGACAGCTCCCCCGCCCTTAGCCGCCCCACTGAACTCTGCATCTTTCCTCTGTACCTGGGTGTACCCAGTGCTCTCCCACTGGCCTCCTCAATTGCTTGGCCTCTTGCTCCATCACCCCCTACCAGCCACTCCTGAACTCTTCCACCCTGTCACAAACCACTGCCCAGAACACCGTCCCCATGAAAATCCTGTAACCAAATGCTATGCTGGTTCATGCCAAAGAGGCAAGAAAAGAAGAAGAACAGCAGAGAGAAACAAGCAGAGACAGGGATAAAGAGGCAGAGACAGAAAACCCTAGCGATGCGCAGAAGAAGAGTGAATATATGGATCAGCTCCCCTCCTCCCTGCCACTCTTGATGGCTTCAGGAAAAATAATACTTCATAATTCATAAGACAGTGAGTGTAGGTAAGGTAAAAAAAAATTCCCATGGCCTATTCAACTTGCCAGAAAATGACAGATCCCTCCCCATGATTGATGTATTACTCAGAAAGCTCTCACTTTCTGAAATTTCAGTTAAAAAAAAAAAAAAAAAGAGCCAATCTTTTGGAAAAAACATTCCATAAAGCCACAATTTTCATGAATGCTACACAACTTTACTTTCCACTGTTCTCCAAAACGAACCTAGGACACTAGTTCAGCTGGTCACCTTCCTATTGCCTACATATCATTTAGCTGATATTACTATCAGTGCTAATATACCCATTACAGCTTTGAATTGTTGACTGGTCCACAATTCAAAGAGAGGCTGGGATGTGAAGATCATTGAGACATGATGGCATCTCCCTGGGGACAGACAGGGATGGCATGGCAGCAACACTGGAGATCCCAAAGACAGAAATTGAACAAAGGAGAGGGTTGCAATCAAAGTGCTCACATTTTGAGAAGCTCTGATGAGAGCCAGAGAGTAATTTGATTCCTTATCTGCAAAGCTTCAGCAGGAGTGGGAGGCAGGAAAGGGGGAAGGAAAGGAACAGTGTCGCTCACAGAGCAGGGCAGAAATGAATCAGCCACCAACTTACTACTCAGCCGTGGGCAAACCACCTCCTCAAAAGGTGGGACTCCTTCAGTTCCATGACTCCAGATTTGCCGTAAAGAGTAAACAAAACTGTTTAACGTAAAATTAGTTAAACTTTGTTTTCTATTTTGTTACTGCTTTTAGGTAACAATTTATGTTTTTTCCCTCCCAGGAGTTTTTCTCTCTGATTCGATAACATGATTAGTAATAAACATCCATAAATGCTTGTTTAGCGCCTAATATTTCCTATAAACAAAAATCAATCAGCTCCAATTCAAAATCTTTCAATGGCCTCCCACTGAAAAACCCAAATCCTTAACAAGGTCTGTTGTGCAGTGTGGCCCTAACACTTCTCTTCTCACAGCCCTTATTTTGCATGCCTTTCCCCTTCACTCTCTCCAAGCTGTCCTTCTTGGACACATCACACCCCTTCCCACCACTGGGCTTTGTTGCTTCTGAGCCCTTTGCCTAGAACCCCACAACTCCCCCGAGTCCACCCACATTGGCTTGCATTAGTGCAATTGATGAATTAATAGCTGTCTCTTAAATGTGAGCTCTGTGGGGAGAGAGACCAGGATATCTTTGTACACACCATTATATTCCCACTGCCTAGCACATGGGCTTTCCACAAGTACATGAATAATTCATGATGGCCCTGAGCTCCTTGGCTACTTCTGTACTTTGGTTGACAAAACAGCACAGCAACTGGCAAAAGAGCTCACAAAGTGAAATGTGGGTAGTTTTTTAGAGCTAAGGAAACCTAGAACATAAGCATCCCTAGAGGGTCCCTACCAAACTGTCCTCATGCTCTGGTTGGGACACAATGGTCCTGTTCAGGTTCAGATTTTTACAAACTCAATAATCTAGTGTGACATAGAGTTGTTTTAAGAGAGTCTTTATTTCAAGGGAAACATCATTTATAATGCATTGATAGAGTTTTTGGTTCTTGTTTTTTTGGTTTTGAGGACAAGACCCCATGATCTTTCCTACTTCATACTTTGCACAAGATGTCCCCTCTGTTGGGGAGGCCGCCTTCACTCTGTCCCCTACCCCTGACTGCTATTTGGTGAACTCATTCCTTCTTTAAGGTCAAATGTAACTGTCACTAACTTCCCCAACCTCTCAGACATTAGCCAATCCTTCTCCTATACTCCCATAACACTCTATCTCCCCTACCTCTACCGGTGGGCAAATCACATAATCGTGTAATTCTTTCATTACAAGATGAACAGCTCAAGAGCAAGAACCATGTCTTACTCAGCTTCACATCCCACATGCTTCATTCCCTAGAAGATCCTCAACAAACATTGGTGACAGGAATTGAACAGCAAACATGAAAAGAAAACTCACACACTGTGAGCCTTGGTGTCCTTGCCTCCATCATAACGCACACAGCCTAGTCTAGTAGATATTTGAGACCTTAGAGTCAGTCAGTGAGCCAAGGAATCTGTGAGGTCAATTTCAGAGCTGCTGTGGATTTAGAAAACAAACACAAAATGGAAACTGCTGTCAGGAATTCAGGTCTGAGTGGAACTCCTGTCGGTGGTAGGGGCTCTTCTTGGGTGGAATCTGTGGGAAGAGAGGATATTGGTAGATAATGGGTAGGTGGTAGTATGAAGATCCTGGGGTATTTTCCTCAGAATATATTTTTGGAGAAACATGCATTACCTTTGAAAGACTGTGCTGAACATGTGTCCCTTAAAGGCAGGAACTATGTTTTACTCATCTTGTTGATATACCCCTCTCTGATGCAGTGCCTATTGCAATAACTTAAAAATAGTTGAAGTTTAATAACTACATGGCAAAAAGCCAGCTAAGCGGTATAATATAATCTTCACAGTACAGCATTCACTGAAGAAACTACATGTCTCAAGTACCAGGCACCAGGCATGCTAGAACCTCAACAAGGGAGTAGAAAAATCTTGCTGACTCTAAAATACCGCACTTAGAGTAGTGACACTCATTCTAGATCCCTCCTAAAATCTAAAGCTTTTAAAGTACCGCTAGACATGGGTAGGATTGTCTCAGTCAATGGATTAGTCTAAGCCCTCAGGTTGCAAGTTTTCAGTTTCTGCAACATGGTGTCAGGTCTGGAGAAAATGAAGGTTTGAGCGCACACTGCTGAACTTTGAGCCCTCTGTTATTCTAGGTGGCAGAGATGACTAAAAGCCCCAGTATTCTTTCTCCATTTCCTCCATTTAGCAATAAGCCCTTCCACTTTCAATTTTAGCAAGGCTAAAATTTTGTAAGGTTCTTCAACTAGAAACTATACCTCACAGCTTCCCTTGCAACTAGATGTGACTGTGTTCTTGCCAATATAATAGGAGTGAAAGTTATGTGTCCAGTTTACACATTACATCCTTAACAAGGTACTGACTGTACTAACTACCTACCATATACTCTCTTCACATTCCTTTTGATGAGGTGCTGATGAAACAACTTCCACCATACAGATGAGGACCTCACCTTAAGGATGAAAAATTAGTAGGATAAAGAAGCTTCTGCATTCTGCATTGTTAGATGAAAGAGAAAGGCATTTCCATCTTATTTTGGCAAATTTATTTAGGCATCTCTTGTTGTAGTGGCTCAACCTGACTAATACCAGCTATAAAAGTAAAAATATTGAGGTCATTAGAATAGGAATAAAGGCAACCAGAGAAATAGTACAGAAGGTAAGAAGTGGACTCAGGAAAAAAAGACCTCACCAAGTTATATCATTTCTTCTAATTTTCCTTTCATGAAATGCTGACAACCCAAGATAGTGGCATGGGACAGCAAATCTCCACCTAAACCCATCATCCCCATTAAAAACAGAACACTGCTATGCACATGTCAGCCTGCTTACTTTCTGAAACCAAAGACTAGGGACCAAAACAAAACGTTTGTGAACTAAAAACACATACACAGATAAATCTTCAACTCTATTGAGTTTTTGAGTGTAAGTAGATCATTACAAAGAGAAAACTATCTACCACCTTTCAGCCAAGTCCATTAGTAATTCCTCNAACCCATCATCCCCATTAAAAACAGAACACTGCTATGCACATGTCAGCCTGCTTACTTTCTGAAACCAAAGACTAGGGACCAAAACAAAACGTTTGTGAACTAAAAACACATACACAGATAAACTGCCAATTTTACACAGCTTTTTCAAAGGCCAAATGAATTCAAAGAAAAATCTTCAACTCTATTGAGTTTTTGAGTGTAAGTAGATCATTACAAAGAGAAAACTATCTACCACCTTTCAGCCAAGTCCATTAGTAATTCCTCATGAAGATTTGGATTTTTGATGTAATTTCTCTTAGTTCTCAGTCTGTTTGATCATTTCCTTTGCAGTACTGGATGGAAAATTAGTTGGAGCACTAAGTAAAAAGCTTTTTCCCAAGAGGCACAAATGGAAACAAACTGAATTACTTGATCTAAATGCCAATTCTCAGAAGTGATTATTGCATCAAATATTCAAGGGAAATAACAATCATCTACATAGAAAACAATATAAATTTGCAGACAAATAATAAAAATAATATATATTGGTACTGATAGAAAATAGATGAGAATGTAAATCAATGATCTCTTATATTTGTAGGTATGTCTCATAAGTCCAAAAGTATTTTTTAAAAAAAAGTTAAGTAGGCCAGGCGCAGTGGCTCACACTTATAATCCCAGCACTTTGGGAGGCCAAGGCGGTGGATCACAAGGTCAAGAGATCGAGACCATTCCAGTCAACATGGTGAAGCCCCGTCTCTACCAAAAATACAAAAATTAGCTGGGCATGGTGTCTCACGCCTGTAGTCCCGGCTACTCAGGAGGCTGAGGCAGGAGAATTGCTTGAACCCAGGAGACAGAGGTTGCAGTGAGCCGAGATCATGCCACTGCACTCCAGTGTGGGTAACAAGAGCGAAAATCCATCTAAAAAAAAAAAAAAAAAAGTTAAGTATATAACTTTGGTCACACACACACACACACCCCACAGGGCTTTGCAAGTTGTTTAGTAATGCATTTTTCTTCATAACAGAAAATGAACTCTCAAATTTTTAAGATAGATTGAAGAATTTGAAATAGCAAGATCCAAATAAATCTTTCACAGCCACGTGTCTCACAGCACCCCTATAGTCGGTGGATTTCTGAACTTCGTGTGGGAGAGTCAGCTGTAAACACAACCTGATTCTCTGGTCTTTCTCTTTTAAACTGAGAACGACAACAGTATCACAATTTTTAAAAACACTAGTTTTTAAAAAATTATTTATAATAGCTCCTTCCTTTAAGTTATTCTTTCAACATCAAATTAGCTTTAAATAAATGCGTAACACCACAAGATAGTAAAGTAATAACTAGTTGGTCCAGAAGCATTATTGAATCATAATGCCCTCTACATTTCTTGGGCTCCTCTAACCAGACGTTGAAACCTACAAATTGCTTGAACACCGAGCAACTGTTTTAACATGGTTTGGAAATGCTAACGTGCAACGAAAGAGATGCTAACAAACACAAATGGTCCATTCCAAAAACCAAGGGGAAATTCATAAATACATTGTTACGGCTCTACACAGGCATAGGAAAAAGACTATTGATGGTAATCAGACGTACCTAACTTAATAAGAAATTATGAGCTTTTCTCAACCAAGTACTTTTTGAGCTTTCCATGAAAGTCTGGACTAAAAATGACAATGTCAGGCAGATGGCTTGTGGGCCTCAACTAATACAGGTTCACTTTTGAAAGAGATATCTTCTAGAATATTAACATGTTAACCAACACAGCAGCTTTGGGAATCGTTATCCTATCCCAACCAAGCTTATCAACTTCTAAAGTTTGGGGAGAAGAACAAAAGGCCCAGAAGAAGAAAGTAATTTCATAACCGGTAGAGTCGTCCATTTCCTTTCACATTCAGCCTTTGATAATTGGATTATTTCATTTGACCATATGCTAGATAAACATAAACGAATCATGAAGATCCAAAGGGTTAGGAAATTTTCCTAAAATCACACAACTCTGAAGCCATAAGAGAATTGATGAAATATATTTTTCATTACATCCATCCTCATCAACTTGCCTCCTGCCACCTCTACAACATACTTCTCATACTTCATATTTCAGCCACTCATTACACTTTCCTCAAAACACATGCTTACAATCTAGCTTCCTGTTTCTTCTTATGCTTGAAAACAGCTTAAGCATTTTTCTGGTCTACTGAAGTTCTTCCTCAAATCTCTTCCCTTCACAGACCCATTCCCCTGTGTGAGATCTTCCACAGCCAATTCTTCCACAAAATATTTGCCTTTAAAGCATTTCTCATGAGTGTATCTTTTTTGCTGATTATAAAAGTAAAATATGTTTTTTAAAAAATGGTACTGTAGAAAACTTGGAAAATTCAAAAGAGTACAAAGGCAAGAATTAAAATTTGTAGTCTTACTGCTAAAATATGGTTACTGTTGATACTTTGGTCTTTTTCTATCTTTGTAGGCATTTTGTTTTACATCTAGAATATGCTATATGTAAAATTTGCACTCTGTTAGCAATAACAAGATAAGTGATCCCCCGCATTACTAAAAACTCCTCATAATTTATTACAATTACAAACTATTGCAACATATGGATGTACTTTGCAGTTTCTATTGTTTTGCACATATAAACAATGCTGGAATTCTATTAGTCTGCAGTTCAGATTATTTTCTTGGGCTAGATCCCCATATACCCTTGGGTCAAAGTATATGAATGTTTTTAAGCCTCTTGATCACACTGCCAAAGGCTGTACAGAAAAATGCTGCCAGTTTACATACCCATTAGCTCAATGTGAAGTGCTAGCTCTTAGCTTTATCACCAGCAATGTGACAAGGAGGGACCTAAGGGTCTAATTTTTTAATCTGTTAATTTGATATGCAAAAAAGTAGAATCCTACCACTGCTTCGATTTTCTTTTTTTTTTATTGCCAATGAACAAGAACGTGAATATACATAACGCTGCATTTTTTCATAAGTATATTTAACCTACTGTCCCTGAGTGAGGAATGTCCATTCACATCTAAATAACAGACACTGTGATGTTCTTGCCTCGAATCTCTTTTTGGAAAGTCTTACGATATTGGCACCTAAGGTAAGTGCTCTTGACAACAGCAGAAAATCTGAGTCACCTGTGGAGCTTTTGAAAAATCCATTTACACTCCAGAAACTCAAGCTCAGTAAAGGTTCTAGTATCTATATTTTCTAAAAATTCCAAAATCATTCTATTAGGCAAATGAATGAGACGACTGAGCTATGACTACCACAGTTAGATATCCTGTCTGGTGGATCAAAAAGCTGCTACATGCACTTCCTCAGGCATATGAAGAAGAGCATTAGTCCCTAAACTATCATTGTGCTCTATAGTACTGACCTTACATCTAATAAAGCACTTATTGACCTTGTGTAATCTACTTTCACAGAGTGACACAACAGTGCCCATTGCTGTTAGTCTCATTTCTAAGAATGCTCTTGTTTCATATGAAAAGACAGTAATCTAAACACTGATATGCCTTTTACTTACATACTCAGCACCTGGAAGAAATATTTATATAGTAGATAGAATAAGCACCTGGTTTGAATTTCCAAAATGGCTCTTTCCAACTCAAGGAGCATCTCTGTCTGTATTTTATGGGTCAGTGATAAGTGTTCATATTATTATTTACCAGTTTATAGTGAGGTTTACCAAGATGTGAAATGTCAGCTAACCCTTCAACCCAGCCCCAATCCCACTCCCATCTCTAAACCACCAATTATTCCACTCCATATTATTAAGCACCATATTAGAATCATCCATAGCTATTGATATTGGGGTCACATTTAGCATACTCATCAACCTCATAGAACCTGGGCTTAGGAAGTACCCTTGTCTCACTTTCAGAGCTAGGTTAGTTAACATTCTAATGAAGAAAAATATAGAGAGAAAAAAGAAGGCCTGGTATTAGAGAGAAAAGATCCCTTCATATCAGACTCTGGTACAACCCCATCTGGCCGGGACATGCAAGCATAACAGCAGCCTGAGCTCAGCCAGATCCTCCCAGCATTGCTTGGACTGACTGCCACCTCCAGACTAATACCTTACTGGGGCTGGGGGGAGTCACACACTGAATTATTACAAATCTTCAGTATAGGAAGTTCAGCAGGAGTTGCTTCAGAGATTCTTTCCCTCTCAGGTGCTCAGAGTGGTCCTCTCCTACCACCATAAAGAGCCCCTTCTGAAAGGAAGAGATGGAAGGAGAACACCAAGTGCTGACAACCAGTATGCTGTTGGGTCAAAGGCAAGAAGTAAACGGAATTCCTCAACAGATCCATTAGTGGAAAACTCATTCCAATTTTCCAACAAGAAAAATAATGGATGGATTTTCAAAATTAGATAAAGTATGAATCCAAATGAATTATTGTATGTGTTCTGCAGACAACCTCTGCAACATATCAGCACTATCATACCAACCACCTTGAGCTCTTGGTACAAATTAATTGGCAATACAGGTAATGGATAGGCTACTTGAACTTCAAAAATTAAGTCTTAATATGGCGATGATACTCTTTATGGTATACTACCACAGCTCAGCGGGGGGCAGCACTCCAATCTCTGGGCTTGGTTGAGTTAAGAGAGCACTCAGTTTCATCTGTTTATCTCTCTCCAGGGGCTATTTTGCCTGCCTTTGGATTGTCTCTACCATGGACATCATCCTCATAAAAGCCTCAAGACAGAAAAGCCTGGACATTCCTGAGCATAATAAATTGGAACGATAGATCCAAAAGAAAGGCACTTTGTTGACATTTTGAATTAAGTAAAAGAAACAAGCATTAACAAGTGTACCAAACTTGGTGACTGGAATTAACAAGCCAGGACACATATCCAAAAGTGTAATCACAAGGTCACACGTTCACACCTCAGCATTAGCTGTGTGTCACTGTGAATCGCCATGCCAGCACTTTCCCTCCTCTTCATTTTATTTTATTTTTCTAAATTTAGAGTCATTACAAATGCTGCTAACTCAGATAACTTAGTACCTATGCACAAGGAGAATGAATCACAGTTTCGATGTGACCCACCAATTTCAATGTCTTCCATTTGTATCTTTCCATTTCCAATGACAATATCTCAGTCACCATGTATCATTTTCTGGTGTTCATTCTTGAGGATTTATGCATCTGCATGAATTTGCCTGAAAAATCTCTACATATATTCATTAGAAACCGTATCCTTCCTTTTGAAAATGATTCCATTAAACAATTTTTATACTCCCATTTTCTTACCAAGTAATTTATCACCAACAGAAATATGTTTTTTAAGATCTGAAGCTTAAGATGAAAACACATTGTTAAAATGATCTAGAAGTCAAAGTAAATTAAAATTCTAATGGGAAGTTGTTACAAGTGATTAGCTATAAATTACTGTTACTGTCTTTTTATTTTTTTTTTCCAAAGGAAAGTCAAAAAGTGGGTAACAGTTGCAGCAAAGGATTAGACAAACCAGTCTCCTTACCCTAGGACGTGACTTCCACTACTAATCCCTCTAAATTTCTCTCTCAATTATTCATATTCACTCACATTCTCTACCCACTGAGCTTTCTAGGCTCTAAATGCCTCCAATTTTACCTAATACATCTGCCTTTCCTGTGCTTACTTCAGTCATATCCTGGTGGACTCTAAAAACCTTCCCCACCCTACACCAGAGTAGGTAATCAAATTATATATATATATCATGCGGCTGAGTGTGGTGACTTATGCCTGTCATTCCAGCACTTTAGGAGGCTGAAGGGGGTAGATCACAAGGTCAGGAGTTCAAGACCATCCTGGCTAACATAGTGAAACCCCGTCTCTACTAAAAATACAAAAATTAGCTGAGTGTGGTGGCACACACCTGTAATCCCAGCTACTCAGGAGGCTGAGGCAGGAGAATTGCCTGAACCTGGGATGCGGAGATTGCAATGAGCAGAGATGGTGCTACTGCACTCCAGCCTGGGTGACAGAGCGAGCCTCTGTCTCCAAAAAAAAAAAAAAAAATCAGGTAGAACAGTCTGATAGCCTTGGGCCTCTACTGGTCTCTCAACACTGCTGTTTTAGTTAGCTTGAGCTGCGATAAAAAAAAATATCATGGACTGGGTTGCTTAAACGACAAAGATTTATTTCTCTGAACTTTGGAGGCTGAGAAGTCCAAGACCACGGAGTCAGGGTCTGGGGAGGGCCCACTTCCTGGTTTGCAGAACCCCAACTCTACTGACACCTTGGGAGTTAGGATTTCAACCTATTAACTGAGGGGAGGGATCCTCTAGTGGTAGAGAGAGGGGGCTCTGTCGTAGCCTCCAGCGGTAGAGAGAGGGGGCTCTGTCGTATCCTCGAGTGGTAGAGAGAAGGGGATCTGTCGTATCCTCTACTGGTAGAGGGGGGGGCTCTGTCTTTCATAAGGACACTTAATCCCATCATGGGAGCTCACCCTCCGGGCGCAATCACCTCCCAAAGGCCCTACCTCCCAATACCATCACCTTGGGCGTTAGGATTTCAACCTATTAACTGAGGGGAGGGAGGCATAAGCAACTGCCCAGCACCCCTTCCATATCCATTATGAGTGTTTTCCCTCAATCCACAAAAGTCTTCACCAATTGCCTCAAGACTCCTACCTCATCTCTCTTCTTTTACCATTAGCAAATTATCCCACCCCCTACTCCACAAGAGGTGAATATGGAAACGGACATTTCCTCAATATTCTGTTTCACCCCAGAAATACCTCTTTCCATTCCATTTTGGTGGAAGAAGTATCTCTTCTTCTTCTAAGATTGATCTTCTCCCCGTGTTCAGAATCCCAATTTCTCTGGTCTCAATATGAACCTGGTTCCATATACTCTCTTGACTATAACTTCAACCCACACCTCTCTTTGAGCTGTCTGCCTTAACACATAAACACTTCAAAGAATAACAACGCTCCCCGGCCTTGCCTCTTCCAGCTACCAACATTTCTATCTGTCCTTCAGAGCCAACACTGAGAGAGTGCTTCTACACTCTGTCTTCATTTCTTCTCCATTTTTCATGTTTCAACCATCTGGCCTTTAGCTCTATCTCTGACTCAAACTGTACTTGCCAAGATTGCCAACGACCTCTTTGTTGATATTTCTGATAGAACCTAGTCTTATGTGACCCCTGACACTACTGACCTCCCTTCTGTTAGAAACTCTCCTGCCCCCTGGTTTCTATGGCAGGGCTCTCCATGGTTTCTCTTCTACTTCTCGGGTCATTCTTTCTTTCTTTCCTTTGTGGGCTCTTCACCCTCTGGCCATCTCTCAAATTTCATAGTTTCAACTCCTCTCCCTTAGCTTCAACTATGTTCCATCTTCTGATTATTCATAAATAAATACATCCAGTTCAAATATAGGTCTGAAGTTCTACAACCACATATGCAACTGCCTACCAGATCTCTCTCCTCAGATGTCCCATGGTCCAGATGTATTAGACTCAGCATGTCCAATAGTGAGCTCACCTCCACCTCCTTTGAAACCAAGTCCCTATATTCTAAAATAGAGTGATTACCGCCCCATTGTCCAATTTGAAAATTTGGGGGTCACCCTTGACTCCTCCCTTCCCCTCTCCACTGACTTTGTGTTCTGTTGGTTTTCCCCCAACCCTAACACCTTTTGAACCTCTCCTCTTTTTTTTCAGTTTCTACAGTTGAGGCTCACCCAATTTGTTCTCCACGACAGGCTCCTTACCAGTCTTCCTGCCTCCCCTTGTGTCCACCTCCCAAGTCCCATATATCTTTCCATCTGAATACCAAAATGTTCTACAAGTCCAGTCAGATGACTCTGTCGACACGACATCCATGGCACCTCCCTTTCTTTAAGATAAAACTTGAATTCTTTCAGGGATAAAGTACCAGCCACTTCTGGTGAGCGCAGCCTCATCTCTTGCCATAATTCCCTCACACAGCCCCCAGCCCTACCTCATTGTATCAAATTCTTGCACTTCTTGTCCTAGGTTTCTGAACACATTGAACCTTGTTCCTCAAAAACTATTTCACTGCCTAAATTCCTGCACCTAACTTTCTCCTACTAGTCATTCGAAAGTCAGCCCAGACACCTCACTTCCCTGCCAAAAGCACAACTCTCTGCAGTTAGAGATTACATGTCCCTCAGGTGCCAGAATGGCTTTTCCCACGACGACGCGCCCTCCTCACTCAGGCAACACCGTGAGCTCCAGGGGGGACAGAGACCGGGTCTTATACACTGTTGCTTCCTTCACCACTACCATACAGCCTGTTACATAGAAACCACCCCCCAATTTTTTAATAAAGAGTTCTGCAAATTCTGGGATGAATCTTGTGTTCAGTGAACACATCCTGATGTCTTTTACCTTCTGATTCTATCTAAAATACCACGGGCACAACTCTGACCAGAAGCCACGATTTCAACTGACTGACCAAAAAGGACAAGGAAGCAGTCAGTTAATTACCTTGGAAAGAAAGCGATGTCTGTATGCAGAGACTCTCCCAAGGAATGTGAGAATACTCAAAAAGTAGTTTAGGCCGGGCGCGGTGGCTCAAGCCTGTAATCCCAGCACTTTGGGAGGCCGAGGCGGGTGGATCACGAGGTCAAGAGATTGAGACCATCCTGGTCAACACGGTGAAACCCCGTCTCT
>NW_016107342.1:3406751-3419154 GCF_001604975.1 Cebus imitator | reverse complement strand
AAAAAAAAAAAAAAAAAGTAGTTTAATAAGATGACAGATAAGCCCATTTAAAATCTTGCTAGTATCTGTTTGAAAGGTCATTTTAAAATGTTGTCTTCTGATTGGGAGATGAATTGTGGAAATATATAAAATGGCATTATCTGGACAAGTACAGTGGCTCACGCCTGTAATCTCAGCCCTTTGGGAGGCCGAGGTGGGTGGATCACAAGGTCAAGAGATGGAGACCATCCTGGCCAACATGGTGAAACCCTGTCTCTATTAAAAATACAAAAATTAGCTGGGTGTGGTGGCGCATGCCTGTAGTCCTAGCTACTTGGGAGGCTGAGGCAAAAGAATTGCTTGAACCCAGGAGGCAGAGGTTGCAGTGAGCCGAGATTGCACCACTGCACTTCAGTCTGGCAACAGAACAAGTCTCTGTCTCAAAAAAATAAAATAAAATAAAATAAAATAAAATGGCATTATCAAGCAGGAAAAAATTTGCAATGTGTTACATATGGAATACAAATTATACTAAATTTCATTCAACAAAAACTGCATGTCTAAGTCCTATTTATCTTAGACCTTCGGCTATATTCAAAATATCTCAGAGGAGACTGCTCCTTATAAAGCTCAGATTATCTCTAGCTTTCTCCCACCAAACTAGCAGTTATGAAATCTCTTTAGAGAGAGGGCTTGGACCTTGCATACTGGAGGCGAGCAGCTCATCACCTAACTCAGAGTTCAACTCCAGACTGGCCTTAGGACTCTGGGTATAGTAGTTTTGAAGATCCAATTTCATTCTTATTAATAAATAACAGTTAATCCAAAATCCAAATTCGGGAAGCCAGCCTGAAGAACCACTCTTCCCAGAAGCTGGTGTGCACAGTCCTGCTAAGCACACTGTGAAATCTCTTTTAATGTCGTTCTCTAACAAAACAACTAGAAAACCTGGGTTTAACTCTCACCTGAAGACAGAGCATTGAACCAGATGACTTCTCATTGTCTCTCCTTATAATTTTCCATTTGTGGGTCTGAACTGGGAGTAGCCATTAGGTGACGAGCTCTGAAAATGGGCCAAAAGACATGCCTGTAACTGCAACTGGGGTGTGAAGAATGTGTTTCTTGCTTTCTAAAGCAAACCACAGGAAGGCAGGCCTCCTGTATGTTTTCTTTTTCTTAACATGACAATAAGAAACAAACATCCCTTTTCTTCATCTTTCCATTTTTCTGGCTTCCATTTTTTTAAAAAAAATCTTGAAATACTATCTTTCTCTACATGGAGTTAAAAGGAGATGTGAAAAGACATGCTTCTAGTGATTTCTTTATCATTCTGTAATGACAATTGTCTTAATTTGATCCCCCTGGAAGCAGAACCTAAGATAAGAACGTTCAGAGGTTATCTTAGGAAACAGGAATGAGGAAAACAAAAGCATGCATCCAGGAAGGAGGAAAAGTCAATGCAGACTGCACAACTGATTTCCCACTGCAAAGAGGTAACTGGGACTCAGTCCCACTGAGAACTTCGAAGCAAGAATAAAATGCTCCTCATAACGGCCTCCCTGAAGGACAATTGGCTAAGGTACTTTATCACTGGCCCCCCTTCACCATTGGTACAGAGGCCATTAAGTGTCCTATATGTGGAGACAGGCCTGGATTGAGTAAACCACTTCAAGGGAGAACCCTAAGGCAGCAGAGAAAAGGCAATCAGGCTGAATGCATAAGCACTGCCCATCGCAGCTGCAGCTGAAGTCTACAGCAGGCCAAGGAGACGCAGCCTGGCGCCCAAAAAGTGCCAGCTATAGTTATGTATGGGTATACGACTATGCAGTGTGGCAAGCTACACCTACTTTTCAAAAAGCACTATTTCCTTCAGTTTATCACATGTCCTGGGTATTTTAATTAATAAACGGCGCTCATTTGCTCCCTGCATTATTAGTTTATCTTACAAGAATTAAGACTGAAATGGGAGAGCAACTATAGCTTTGGGACGTTGTTGGCATGTAACTATGGCAAGAAAAGAAGTATGATAACCACTGGAAGGAGCAACTAAGTGAATGCCTACTCTGGAGGGCTTTTACTTACCAGCATAAAGTTCTCGCTTTTTCTGTAAGCAGCATGGCTGTTGCGCATGTCATTATGACAGCTGCTGAGATGTGTGAATGCAAACCAGCACTGGGGGAGCAGGGCCAATTTAAGTTTTTGGGAAAGCTACAAGCTAGCCACCACTGCAATCAGGAAGCCATGCTTAGTCCCATTTCTCACTTCATTCCAACCGGGACCCATTTGGTCACTCCTAGAGAAAGTTGATGCTATGAGCACTTAGCCGATGGAAGCCGAGCGTTTCACATCCTTAGACTGGCTTTTACTCCTCCAAAGTCAAGGTTAAGCCATGTCACTAAAGAAGCTTTGGAAATAGCCCACTTCCTAAATTGCAAATAGTTCTTCAAGCAATGCAAACAGAAAATTTAAGTCCTCGGGACTGTCAAAATGACACCTTCATCAGCTTCCAAATCCAGTAATTATTGTCTTCTTCACACCCACAGACAAGGCTGAAACTGAGTGGATCTCACAAGGTTCTCAACTCTGGTGCCTTTTTTGGTAGGTGTGGAAAGAAGGGACAAGCAAACGTCTTGAATAAGGTCAGAGTCAGAGACAGTAAGCCGTGTTTTTTTTTTAACATCTTTTTTACTATCAAGGCTTTACCCACAAGCTTTCCTCTTGTTCGGAAACATATTTTTGATCACTACCTATATCTAGAAACACTCCTTGAGACAAAGTAATTTGTAGATGCCATTTTTGTTTGCCCCAAGAAGCCCAGACCTACTTTCAGGGACAGGAAATAGGAGCCTGGGGCCCAGGAGAAATGATATTCATGGTAGCCAATGAAAGTGGAATCAGATGAGAAGGTGAACAGGGCAAAGTGCCAAAGCAAGGATGAAATACACAGCAGTGAGAAATTCATCGGCCAGACGAGACAAATTACAAGAGGGGCCAGGCAAGTAACCAGAAGAACAGGCTCGTGCCAGAGGCTACTTCTCTGAACAAGGAGGCATAGGTTGGGGACCACATTTTCTTTTTCTTTTTTGAGACGGCATCTTGCTCTGTTGCCCAGGCTGGAGTGCAATGGCACAATCTTGGCTCACTGCAACCTCTACCTCCTGGGTTCAAGTGATTCCCCTGCCTCAGCCTCCCAAGTAGCTGGATTACAGGTGCACACCACCACGCTGGCTAATTTTTGTATTTCTAGTTAAGACAGGGTTTCACCATGTTGGTCAAGCTGGTCTTGAACTCCTGACCTGATGCACCCACCTTGGCCTCCCAAAGTGCTGGGATTACAAGTGGGAGCCAGTGCACCTAGCTGGGGACCACTTTTAAAGTTCAAATTGGCCAGGCACAGTGGCTCATGTCTGTAATCCCAGCATGTTGGGAGGTCAAGGCAGGAGGATTGCTTGAGCCAGGAGTTTGAGATCAGCCTGGATAACATGGCAAGATTCTGTCTCTACAAAAAATTTAAAAATGAGCTGAGTGTTGTGGTGTATTCCTGTAGTCCCAGCTACTTGGGAGGCTGAGGCAGGAGAATTGCCTGAGCCCAGGAGTTTGAGGCTGCAGTGACCTATACTGGCACCACTACGCTCCAGCCTAAGTCACAGAGAAAGACCCTGTTTCTTTAAAAAAAAAAAAAAAAAAAAAAATACTGAGGATTAAATTTTCCTATCTGGAATCCAGAAAAAAAGGGTCCCTTTCTTTTTTTTCAGACAGTCTCACTCTGTCACCCAGGCTGGAGTGTAGTGGCGCAATCGTGGCTCACTGCAGTCTCTGCCTCCCGAGCTTAAGGGATTCTCCTGCCTCAGCCTCCCAAGTAGCTGGGATTACAGGCATGAGCCACCACACCTGCCTAATTTTGTATTTTTAGTAGAGATGGGGTTTTACCATGTTGCCAGGCTGGTCTTGAACTCCTGGCCTCGAGTGATCTGCCCATCTCAGCCTCCCAAAGTGCTGGCATTATAGGCCTGAGTCACCATACCCAGCTAAAAGGGTCCCTTTTCCTTTTTTTGAGACACGGTCTGTCTCTGCCACCCAGACTGGAGTGCAGTGGCGCAATCTCGGCTCACTGCAACCTCCACCTCCTGGGTTCAATCATTTCTCCTGCCTCAGTCTCCCGAGGAGCTGGGATTACAGATGCTTGTCCCTTTTCTACAAGCTGCCTCATATAGGCTCCGTAAGCAAATGTGACTGCCTGCCCTGCCTACATCTAGGAAATACATCATGACATCATTTAGGCCAGGTTTTCCTTTTAGCCTCCTGATTTCTATCAGCCTTGCAAATACATTTTCCTTTCCTTTTCCTTTTCCTTTCCTCTCCTCTCCTCTCCTTTCCTCTTCCTTTCCCCTTCCTTCCTTCCTTTTTCCTTTCTTCCTTCCTTCCTTCCTTCTTTTCTTCCTGAGTCTTGCCCATGCTGATCTTGAACTCCTGACCTCAAGTGATCCTCCTGCCTCAGCCTCCCAAAGTGCTGAGATTACAGACGTGAGCCACCACACCTGGCTGCTTTGTCAATTCTTGCAATGATTTTTGTGTCCAAGTGAAAATAGAAAATAAGTTTAAACTTGAGGCCCATATGCTGATCAAACAAGGAATTAGATGTATTTGCAGAAACTTTAGTTTTTACATCTCTCAGAAGTTTATACTCAACAAGACATATTCCAAATTATTACTGGCCTACTGAGTTGGCAAGTATAAGTCCTAAAAAAGGTTGCAATCATAAATGCCCAAGTAACTGCCCACCCAAGACTATCCCTTAGACACACACCAGGAGTGTCTGGGGTACTTTATATGACAAAAGTAAAAATGTACCTCAAAATCTCTCCCAGACCATGACAATAAACCACAAGGCCAAGGTCACTACAAGGTAAAATGAGAAAATATCATGTAAATTTTTTGAGTGTAAGATTTACAGCTCATAACTGTTCAGTCATGTGCTTAGCACAAAAGGAAGCAGAATACATTACATTTAACAGGCATTAGCCAAAAAAAAACAAGGCACTACATTTATACACAAAATGATTCAAAGCATAATATCACTAACAGATATGCTATATTAAAGTCTGTCATTTGGAAGTCTGCAGAGCCTACCAGCATTGTCTGGCAGTTGGGCCTTACACTGGGAGACTCCCTACCAGCACCTGGTAAAGCTATCGACTGTTCCTGAGACAAAGCAAAGTGCTCTTTGGGCTGGTCGACTTCAATATTTACTCCAGCTCTCCAAATAGCTTTCATTCCCCTGAACTGGTGGAGGGCTGACCTTGCAAACAAGTTCAAAGTCTGCAAACAGAAAAATCTACTTTTAGATGAATGGTCAGAGAAAGTCCTAATGAAGAAGAAAGGCTGGCTTCTGTTTTGTTGTTATTTTTCTCATATAACTCTATAAACACCAACTCCAGCCACGGTAATCCTTCGGACAATTGAGTTGGATTCAAGAATGGTATAGCCAATAACAGATACTAGTATGAAATTTGAAAAATTTGAAAAATTTGCGTAGAGACTTCTCACCACTGGCTAGCTTAGAAACAACCTGAACAATACAACCACAGCACTCGTTTCTTTAACTCATTTATTGAATGAGGATCAAACACAAAAAAGTAAGTCAAGGCTTAACTTCTCCTGTGTGCTCATTTGGCTGTGAGTGTCAAGACCCTCCTATACTGCTTGGACAACCAAAGATTAATAAAGTGAGACCCCCTTGAGGCTCACTGTAATTCAGAAGCTCTGAATAGAGAATTCATCAAGGCTGCAGTGAGCTATGATCACGCTGCTGTACTCCAGCCTGGGCAACAGAGCAAGACCCTGTCTCTCAAAAATAAAAATAAAAAATAGAGAACTCAGAAGCTCTGAGTGTTAATGCTGGGTCAGCCCACGACTTGCCAAGTGACCTTACATATCCTTTTGGCTTCAGTTTTTTCCATTTACAAACTGAAGAATGTGAGTGACTCAAAAATAAATAGCCCAATATCCACTCCTTTTCCCAAGGTTTTTACCTTTCTTTCCAATCTGGGCTGAGTAAACCTGCCATTCCTTTCCATGACTAAAGAAGGCAGAAACCTCAGAACATTTTTCTTATATTCTGTTGGCTTGATTTCCTTCCTTTTGAATAGCAGTTTCTAAGACTGGAAATCCAAGTATTTTGCCCAGGAAGCTAAAGAAAAGGAGGGAGAGATGGAGTCACAGGAAATGTCATCGCAAACAGACAGAGGAAAGGCTCAAGAGAAGCTCCTGCTTTCAAACTGGCAGCTGCTACCTGTTGGTGTTTAAGAAATAAAATAACATAAACTAGTCCCTAGCAATGAGGTGTTCCAGTGGTTGTATAAATGCACCACTGGGTAGCCGAGCCAAGGGATTTTTCATTTCACTATGAAAAAGTAAGCAAATAAAACAAATGCACCCTGTAGTGAGTTGAGTGATGACCCCCGCACCAAAAGATACTCCTGCATTCAAATCCCTGGAACCTCTAAATGTGACCTCATTTGGAAAAAGAATCTCTGCAAATTTCAGTTAAGGATGTTGAGATGAGATCTCAACATTAGGTTAGCTCGATCCATTAGGATCAGATGGTTCCTAATTCCAATGCCAAGTGTCCTTTTAAGAGACCAAGGGGACAAAGGGGAAAAGACACAGAGGACAAAGTGAGGCGAATGCTGAGATTGGAGCGACGTAACCACGAGCCAAGAAGTCACAGAATGCCAACGGCCACCAGAAGCTGGAAGGGCAAGGAATGAAATTCTCCCACAGAGCTTTCTGAGGAAGGTGACCCTGCTAACACTTTGATTTCCAACTTCTGATCCCTGGAACCGTGAGAAAATACATGTGCTGTTTTACACCACCAGCTTTTTAGTAATTTGTTGCAGCAGCCTCAGGAAACAAGTATGTCCTCCACCCAACTACAGTCAAATCCCTAAATTAATCCCATTTTAATACATGATACTATCCTTTTCACTTTCATGGGCGCCATCATTTGAGAATATTTCTCAATATTTTTCAGCTTCATTAGTCATTACATTGGCATATATTTAATGCAACAAATTTATCCACAGATCTCAAAGTCTATTCTATCTTCTAGAAATGAATGTTTATGAAAAAGTTGAAATAGACTGAGCACAGTGGCTCATGCCTGTCATCCCAGCACTTTGGGAGGCCAAGGAGGGCAGATCACCTGAGGTCAGGAGTTCAAGACCAGCCTGGCCAACATGATGAAACCCCAGCTCTACTAAAAATACAAAAAAAAAAAAATTAGCCGAGTGTGATGGCACATGCCTGTAATCCCAGCTACTCAGGAGGCTCAGATAGGAGAATCGCTTGAACCCGGAGGCAGAGGTTGTGGTGAGCGGAGATGGTTCCATTGCACTCCAGCCTGGGCAACTCCATTTCAAAAAAAAAAAAAAAAGTTGAAATTAAGTAAATTAAGCAAACTAGGAACTATGTGATAAGTAGAAAGACAACATCACCTGAGGTTGCAAAACCCACTTTTGATTCCTTACTCTGCCATGTGTTATCTGAATGAACTTGAACAAGTCCCTTAACGTCTCAGAATCCCAGCTGTCTTAATGGTAAAATGAAAATATAAGTCCCATTTGCCTCACAAGATTGTTATGAAGCTCAGATGAAAGATGTGGGAATGATAAGGCCTGTACATAACCCACGGTGCTTATGATCCTTACTCTCAGTATTCTGCCTCCCCTCCCCAGAGGCACTAAGTCTGTCCAGGAGGAATGACAATGGATATGGCTAATAACGGCTGATCATGCCATATCTGCATCATGGGAATGTTGCATTCAGCACATGCCTCAGAAAATCTATTTTCACAGCAGGCTTCTCCCCTGCATTCAAGAGCTGCCTAACCTAGTCTGTGAGACTAGGCACATTGGTGGGCAGCCAGGTCTCCCAGTGGATGTCTGAGCAGTGAGCAAGAGGGTGACCCACCCCTCCACCAAAGTGTGAAAAGCTTTCCCCTGGAGCTTGGTGAGCTTCACTCCCACGAAGATGGAAAAGTACCTTCTGCTTCTCTGTCACCTTGGTGCCAATGTAGGGACTTACACCCAGGGCAGAGCCTGAATTTTATTTGGAGAACAGTTCTTGCAGCTTTAGCCCGAGAACAAATGCTGCCGTCAGCTGCTTGGCATAAGGAATCAGTGGGAACAGGGTGTCTTTTAATTAATTACCCAGATAATCAATCACTTACTCCATGGCCTACTCATGACCTCCACTAGATGGCGCTGGTGGTGCTTCTTCCCAGTTCCAGCACTCGGAACGCTCCCCTCGAGCAGTTGGTGTCCGCTTCTTCTGGGTTTTCTGCTTTATCTTTTAAAATCCAGTCCCATCTGCTGGTATCTTCGGGACAGTCCTCGGAATTTCCAGTTGATGGTACTTTATGCCGCCTGCCAGCTTTGTTATTTTTTTTTCTTCTTATACTTTTTGGGGGAATCATTTCAATGAGATTGTGGGATGAAAAGGAAATAAATACTTATGTTTTTCCAGCATCTTGATAAAGGGGCACCTATTTTTAAAATGCACTAACAACAACAACAAAAGCCCCAGTCCATTCCTTTACCTCTACCCTGATTTACCCACCAAAATTTGCAGCGGTGGGGCCTAAGAATGTAGTTTGTTAAAGCTCCCCCAGGTGATTCTGATGCACAGCCAGAGCCCAGAGCCACTGTGTTAAACCTCTTCTAGGTATAATTAAGGCGGCTTGTAGAGTAAAAGTAAATCATTAGCAGTCACTTCGTTTTGTTTAGGTACCAGGCTATGCCACCCTAAAAGTTAATTGAAAATTACCCAACTCCAGGACATAACTAGTGCTTTGCAATCTACACCCTTTCAGTGGGTGCTTTGTTAAATAAAACGCTTGGCAGGAAATGTCTGGCTAGGATTCTATTCCCAAATTCATTTCTTGTGTACCCTCTGTAATAACACTTCCCACCAACTAACCTCACAAGAGTGTTAATTTAAGGAATTTGAAAGCCATCTGAGCAAACCTTGTTGACTGAAATGACCACATAAGTATTGTAGCAAAGTATTGTGTCATCAATCTTGTAGCCTTTACTCAGAGAAATCAACAAGAGCATCATCCTCCGACTTGACCTTTCCTCCCAGTCATACCTTACACTGATCCTGAATTTTCAACAATGATGCTCACTTGCGTCAGCAAATTGAGTCTCTTTCAGCCACCACCCACCTCACTCTGCAGGGCCTTTTGAGCAATGTCTTCCCTGCCAAGGCTTCACCACACCTACATGCCCAGACCTATCCTCCCCTGAAATGAGATGCAGGGTCTGTGTAGAGTAGCAGCAAAACGTGGGGGCTCTGGGACTAGACTACCTGGATTTCAATCTCCGCACCACCTCTTGTTAGCAGTGTGGCCTTACACAAGCGACTTAAGCATCTAGCCTTCTCATCTGTAAAATGGGAAAAAGAATAGTATCTCCTTCATAACGCTGTTGCGAGAACAAGTGGGTTTGAATCTGTGAAGGGCTTGGAACAGAGACTGGAACATGATAGCCCATATATGTTCTCTGTTGTTGTTACAACTGGATGGCTCCATGTAGACGAATCCCGGACCCTGCAAACCCAACATGTCTAGCTGAACTCATTACCAGCCCCTCTGAACCTGTTCCAACTCTTGGATCCCTTTCTCAGTTAATAGCATCCATGTCAACCCAGTTGACCAAGCTGGAAACCTGAAAGGCATCCTCAACTCCCCATTTACTTCCCCTACATCCAATCAGCCACCAAATCCTGTCCCCTGCACCTCAGAATTCCCTGCCGGTGACAGCACTCTGTCTCTACTCTCCCCTCGCAGCACTCACACGCTCCCAGCCTCCTGAGCTGGGACAAGGCTGCAGCAAGGAGCAATGCTCATGGCCTGGGCGGAGGATGTGCAGACAAGTGTGTGGGGTCGTGAGCCAGCACAGATGTGGCTCTTCTGCCATCACCACCCCAGAGGCCTCCAGCCTCCCACCTCCAGATGATTCTTACTGAAGCATAGCAATAGCTATGGCTTTCATCATGCCTACTGCATACCAGGCACTGCAGTAAGCAGTTTTCACATCCAATCTCATTGAATCTTTTCAACAAAACTGCCAGGCAGGTACCATTAGGATTTCCATTTTACAGATTAAGAGGCTGAGCTATCAAAGGTCACGGTCAGTAAGCAGCAGTCAGCGTTCAAACCTAGGAGGTCGGAATCAGAGCACAAGGCCTTAACCACAGCCTCCTGCCTCTTGCCTCTCAACAAACTGGGCCTGGCCAAGGGCTGGTGCGAAGGGGCGGTAGAATAAGAGGGTGGCAAGAATGAGGCCTGAGACCAAGGCCATGCCCTCTGGAAATTCACACTAAAGGCAGGGAGATGAAATGTGTATGTACCTGAATAAAACCACAGTCTGGCAGGGCAGTGTCCATCAGTTAAAGAATGAGTCAGCCAGGCGTGGTGGCTCACACCTGTAATCCCAGCACTTTGAAAGGCCAAGGTGGGCAGATCACCTGAGGTCGGAAGTTTGAGACCAGCCTGGTAATATGGAGAAACTCTGTCTGTACTAAAAAAATACAAAATTAGCTGGGCGTGGTGGCACACGCTGTAATCCCAGCTACTCGGGAGGCTGAAGCAGGAGAATCGCTTGAACCCAGGAGGCGGAGGTTGCACTCCAGCCCAGGCAACAAGAGTGAATTTCTGTCTCAAAAAATAAATAAATAAATAATGAGTCTTATGGGTAATAAGTGCTTCTGGAGGATGATGTTTACATGAGGCTGGGATGTCAGGAAAGATGGCTCTGACAGGCTGTGGAATAGAATGTAAATAAGTGTAAATGCTCAGTGAGAGCTCTCCGCATCAAGAGGATGCCAACGCAAAGGCAGCAGCAAGATGCGAGAGGGTAGCTGTTTTAGAAAGCTGGCTTCTGCCTGCCATCCTGCCAGCAGAAAACCCAACTGTGCCAACAATGAGCACCTCTCCAAGAAGTGGTCCACGGCACACCAAAGTCTTCACATGCCACGCAACCCCACAAGAGGGACTGCTCATGACCTTCCCTTGTGTGAACAGCAGTGCTGCACCTCCACGATCGGAGTCCCAGGAGCTTTTAAAACAAAAGCTGTCTCAGAGTTTCAGCAGTGGCTGACTTGCAGTGCAGCCACATTTTTAAAGGGAAAGGGCTTTTTTGGTGCCGCTCTCCTCTTTCTTCCTTTTACTTGAAACACAAACACACATACCTACACGCACACATGATGGCACCTCTTGATTCAATGAATTGGGAATATGCTTCTTTTAGGAAGACAATTTTTAAATACCAAATCATGTGGAGCTCACATAAATCAAAGACGTATCTGTGTGGCTCTTTCTCTGTTCATATATATAATAAATACTGCCGAGGTTACACAGTGACCATGGCCTAAATATCTGCAGTGGAAGATTTTGCAGACACTTCCCCAAAGCAAAATGTCTATTAATGAAATCTATTCATTTTAATAAGAATTCTTCTGAGATCAAATACGCAACTTATCCAACTAATTGTTGCCTCCGTTAAGTTAATTAATCTCTCTGAGCCTTGGTTCTATCATCTTTCATTTATCGAATACATTTAACAATGTGTGCCTTATACCACACAGAGTTGCTGTAAGAATTCAATGTAATCACGTGATAAAGTGTGACTCAAATGCGCAATACGGCTATCACCATTCACACCAAATAGATAACAGCAGCATCAAAATGAGCTTGATCCCATTCTATGCGGTGTTGGTGATGACCAAGGACTCAAATGGAAGCATCTGTGGTTACACGCAATAAAGAGGAGCTAGTGTTAGTAATATTCCTATTTGAAATAACTTAGTGTTTGCATTTTTGTGTTTAGCAGAAAGCCTCCACTTGAATAAGGGTGGAAAATTTGAGAGCACCAATTAGGTTCCAAATTTTCAAAATACATTCTGTCCATGAACACCATGCAAAGCATGCTTTCCACTCCCATGCAGATGAATTTCCATCTCCAGGGTGCACGGCAAATATAAAGTTCTGCCTGAGACCATTTTCTTCCTGTAATATAAAGACATTCTTCTATATCATTTGCTTTATTATCCAGATTTTTTTTAAAAAATCTCAGCTGGGCATGGTGGCTCATGCCTGTAACCCCAGCACTTTGGGAGGCCGAGGCAAATGGATTGCCTGAGGTCAGGAGTTCGAGACCAGTCTGGCCAACACGGTGAAATCCTGTCTCTACTAAAAATACAAAAAAAAAGATTAGCCAGGCAATGGTGGTGTGCACCTGTAGTACCAGCCACTCAGGAGGCTGAGGCAGGAGAATTGCTTGAGCCAGGGAGGCGGAGGTTGCAGTGAGCCAAGATCACACCACTGCACTCCAGCCTGGGTGACAGAGCAAGACTCCATCTC
>NW_016107342.1:3404663-3406647 GCF_001604975.1 Cebus imitator | reverse complement strand
GCACCATTTTTCAAAGCAACTTCTGATGTGCCTATTATATTTTGACCTCCTCTCCAAAAGAAAGGAGACACATTTCCGTAAAAGTTTTAAGGTTTTTTTTCCCAGCAGTTCCCTCCTCCCCCTTCTCTGCTCTGCTTTGGTATGAGTTACCTTTCACCATGTTCTAGAGAACCCTCTCTTCGTTTTCCAGACTCAAGTGAACTGGATAAAAATGTAATTAATTATTGTATTGTCTATATTTAGATATAAATACAGAATTCTCAAAATACAGTAAAGAAGGAAGATTTTTTAATTCGTTGAGGATGCTGGGATGGAGAAAAAGTAATTTTTTTAAAGATAAATTTTTTAAAATAAATATACCTTATATGTTTGATTTGCTCTTTTTTTTTTTTTTTTTTGAGACAGTGTCTCTGTCACTCAGGCTGGAGTGCAATGGTGCCATTAAGGCTCACTGCAGCCTTAAACTTCTGGGGTCAAGCAATCTTCTCACCTCAGCCTCCCATGTACTAGGACCACAGGCACACGCCACCATGTCCAGCTAATTTTTTTTTTAATTTTTTATAGTGACGGGGTCTTGCTGTTACCCAGGCTGGTCTTGAACTCCTAGGCTCAAGTGATCCTCCTGCCTCAGCCTCCAAAAGTGCTGGGACTATAGGCATGAGCCACCGTGCCTGGCTGATTTGCTCTATTTGACAAATCTTTGTAGGTAGTTGAAGTAGAACATGTACATTCTATAGCTATATCCTGAATGGGTAAGTCGGGTACCCTGTGAGGACAGCAATGGGCCCCTTCCTCTATTTCCCTCTGAATGAGCCCGTGGCACACTCTCCTCTACCTTCCCACTGCCCTGAGAGTTCTAGGGCATAGCTAGTTCCTTCCCGGATCCTCCTCTCCTTTTCAATGCCTATGCAGAAGCCCCATTCCTGCCCTTCTGTGCAACTTAATTTAGCATATGTTGGTCACACTTCTACCCTGTGTAAGCCCCACATTAAGGAACTCTCAGTTGAAAACACTAGACCAATGTGCAAGAGCAGGTCCTGAGTTTTTCAAAACTAGAAACAACCGCCCGTCTGCCTACTTTACACACACACACACACACACACACACACACCACCAAAACCTCCTTCGGCCAATCCTGCTCCTCCTGTCTTCAGTGGAGTGGGCAGTTGATGCAGGAAGGAGCTGATTTACGAAATGACAGAGTCCCTTCTAGTTTTCCTGAAATGACAATATACACCAGCAGAATGGGGCTCCCACAGCACCACTGAGCTGGGCTGGGCGATGCGGGTAGGGAAGGAGTCAGAGGTGCTGTGGCAAAGAGGTCACATCAGCATTCTCCAACAGGAAGACCATAAATATCAGTGGTGAAGCAGTTTTCCTGATTCTTCAAGGCAGAGTCACAGCGGCGTTTCTTGTGTTTCTTTCTTAAAGAGCACTGGGTAGTGACATCTAGTGGTCCCCATTTAAATTACTCTTGGATGCAAATCAAAACCACAGTGAGATACCATCTCACATCAGTCAGAATTGCTATTATTAAAAAGTCAAAAAATAACAGATGCTGGTGAGGTTGTGGCAAAAGGGGAATGCTTATTCACTGTTGGTGGGAATGCAAATTAGTTCGGCCCCTGTGGAAAGCACTTTGGAATTGTGCAAGGAACTAAAGATAGAACTACCATTCAACTTAACAGTTCCATTAATGGGTATCTACTCAAAGGAAACTAAATCTTTCCACCAAAGTGACACATGCATGTGTACGTTCATCACAGCACTATTCACAATAGCGAAGGCATGGACTCAACCTACATGCCCATCAACGGTGGATTAGACAAAGAAAACGTGGGACATACCCATCATGGAATACTAGTCAGCCATAAACTGAACAAAATCAGGTTCCTCGTAGCAATGTGGATGCCCCTGGAGGCTGTCATCCTAAGAGAACTAATGCAGAAACAGAAAACCAAGAACTGCGTGTGCTCACTTATAA
>NW_016107342.1:3401382-3404518 GCF_001604975.1 Cebus imitator | reverse complement strand
TGGAGACTCCAAAAGGCAGGAGTGAAGGGGGAGCTGAAAAACTTCCTATTGGGTACTATGTTCATGATCTGGGTGAAGGGAATAGAAACCCAAACCTCAGTACCACACAGCCTTGTCCTTGGAACAAACCTGCACATGTATGTTTGTATGTATGTGTGTAGGTAGGTAGGTAGGTAGGTAGGTAGGTATTCTTCATTTTTCTTTTCTTTTCTTTTCTTTCTTTTGAGTTTCACTCTTGTTGCCCAGACTGGGGTGCAATGGCATGATCTTGGCTCATCACAGCCTCTGCCTCCAAGGCTGAAGCAATTCTCGTGCCTCAGCCTCCCAAGTAGCTGGGATTATAGGCACCCGCAACCACGCTGGGCTAATTTTGTATTTTTAGTAGAGACAATTTTTCTCCATCTTTGTCAGGCTGGTCTGGAACTCTGACCTCAAGTGATCTGCCCATCTCAGCCTCCCAAAGGGATTATAGGTGTGAGCCACCGCACCCAGCCCCTGCACATGTATTTCTAAATCTAAAATTAAAATGGAAAGATTTTTAAAATTACTCTTGGACTATAGTGCCATGAAAAAATAAATAAAAAGTAGCTTTTGGGAAACTCAGAGTTAATTCTAAGTGCAAGTGCAACCACCCCTGTATCAAGTTACTCTCTCTTTCTGCACCTCCATTTCCTTATTTGTAAATAGGGGTAACAATGGAACCGAGTACATGGGATGTTTGGAGGATTGAAGAAGATAATATACGCAAACTACCCAGAATGGTGCCTGGCACCTAGTGAGCATTCAGTAATGTTTGCTATCATTAGTATTCTGCTCCACCTGTCTTTTCATACCATAAAAACCTTTTTTTAAGTACATAGTGAAAGTGCAATTTTACCCCACAATCTTCTAGTGCTATTGACACAGGCAGGAAGATATGCCTCATATACCATGTGGTCTTGCATATGCCCTCAACACCACTCTGCCTGCCTTCAAGGGGCACAGCAACCTCACCCTCAGAAGTTCAATGTCATCCAAGCCCATCAGCGGCCTATATTGCCCAGGATTTATGTGTGAGATCTGAATATCTCAGGTAGGATGTACTCTAATCACTTTGCCACAATCCACATTACTCCCTGTCACCTGTACTAAGCCACTTCTCTCACATTTGTTACCTGCTGTCCTCTGAAAACACTTGAGTTTGATGCCCTTTGTTTAGACTCTAAAAGATAAGTCCATATCTCTTCCCTTTTTCTTTTTTTTTTTTTTTTTGAGATGGAGTCTCACTCTGTTGCCTAGGCTGGAGTACAGTGGCACAATCTCAGCTTACTGCAACTCTGCCTCCCGGGTTCAAGAGATTTGTGCCTCAGCCTCCCAAGTAGCTGGGACTGCTGGTGTGCTCCACCACACCCAGCCAATTTATTTATTTTTAATTAGGGTTTTGCCATGTTGGCCAGGCTAGTCTCGAACTCCTGACTTCAGGTGATCCATCTGCCTCAGCCTCCCAAAATGCTGGGATTACTGGCATAAGCCACTGCACTTGACTCTGTATCTCTTATTCTTGGATTGAAAGCCTTTCATTATCTGCCCTGCTAGTCATGTTTTATTCCTGTGAACCCTACACTCTAGCCACCGTCATGGCAGCTGAATATTTAAATTCCCACCAGTCTCTGGATCTTTCCCTAACCAGTTTCTATCCATCTAGAACACCTCCTATCCTCTTTCCAGCCCAATCCTGCCTTTCCTCCAAGATCCACCTTCAATTCCATGGCTACCTAGAAACTTCTCCTTGACTATTAGAGCCTCAAGGAACCTTCCCTTTCTCAGTTGTGTCATCTGTAAGGCAGGGCTAATAAGTTCCTGTTTCAGAGGGTGGCTGGAGGCTAGATGCGTTCATAAGCACTTTCTGCCTGGCACATCGCACCTGGTCTGTAAACAAGGTCTTATGGTTACCATTTCATCCCTCTCCCTGACAACCCTACCACCTATTGTATTTTTGTGTGTCTCTTTTTAATCATTTTTTAAATTATGAAAAAATATGCATAACAAAATGTACCATTTTAACCATTTGTAAGGGTGCAGTTTGGTGATATTAATTACATTCACACTGATGTGCAACCATCAGCACTATCCATCTCTAGAACTTTTCCATCTTCCATTTCAGCTTTTCAAAACTGAAACTCTGTACCCCTTTAACACTAATTCCTGCTTCTGCCCTCCCCTAAACCCTGGCAACCACTATTATACTTGCTGTCTCTGAAGCAGACCACTCTAGGTACTTCATGTAAGTGAAACCATACAACACTTTCCCTTTGGGCCTGGCGTATTTCACTTAGTGTAATGTCTTCAAGGTTCACTTATGTTGCAGCACATGTCAAACTCTTCCCTCGTTTTCAAGGCTCAATAACATTCTGTTGTATGTGCATCCTACATTTTCTTTATCCATTCATCTGTGGATGGGCACTTGGGTGACTTCCACATTTTGGCTATTGTGAATAATGCTGCTGTGAACACAGGTGTACAGATATCTGTTCGAATTCCTACTTTCAGTTCTTTTGAGCATATATTCAGAAGTGGAATTGCTGGATCATATTGTAATTCTACTTAATTTTTTTTTTAGATGGAGTCTCATTCTGTCACCCAGGCTGCAGTGCAGTGGCATGATCACGGCTCACTGCAATGTCTGCCTTCTGGGTTTAAGTGATCCTCCTGCCTCAGCCGCCTGAGCAGTTAGGATTACAGGCATGTACCACCACACCCAGCTAAATTTTGTATTTTTAATAGAAAAAAGGTTTTACCGCGTTGGCCAGGCTGGTCTCAAACTCCTGGCCTCAAGTGATCCGTCTGCCTTGGCCTCCCAAAGTGCTGGGATTAGGCGTGAGCCACCAAGCCTAATTCTACATAATTTTTTGAGGAACTGCTGTACTGTTTTCCACAGTGGCTACACTGTTTTCCTTTTCCACAAGCAATGTGCAAGAGTTCCCATTTCTCCACGTCCTTTCTAACACTTGCTGTTTTCTGGGTTTTTTTTTTAATAAAAGCCATCACAGTGACATGAACTGTCTACTATCTATTGTCCTAATCTCCATTTTGTACTTTACTTGTACTCCCTGCTTTGTTCAGTCTTCTTTCTTTTTCTTTTTACTTTTTTTTTTTT
>NW_016107342.1:3354242-3400537 GCF_001604975.1 Cebus imitator | reverse complement strand
AAAAAAAAAAAAAAAAAAAGTGAAAAAGCATCTCTTGCAAAGTAGCTCAAAGCAGGTTGAAAAATAGGACAGAGAAAACTGTCATAGCCAAGAGGAGCCTAAGGAGACATAATGACGAAATGTCATGTGGTATCCTGGTGAGATCCTGGGACAAGGTCATTAGGTAAAAGGTAGGGAAATCTGAAAAAAGAATGGACTTAGTTCATAAGACCGTATCAGCATCAGTTCACCCACAGTGACAAATGTACCAAACATATAAGTAAGATGTTACTAATGGGGAAACTCGGTACCGGGTATACAGGAACTCTGTGTGCCACTCTCACAGTTTGCTACATATCTAAAACAACTCTAAAATACAAAGTTTATTTAGGAAGGGGAGGCAGAGAAAACGGAGGCAGGCATGAAGATGACC
This sequence comes from Cebus imitator, assembly GCF_001604975.1. Classification (NCBI taxonomy): domain Eukaryota; kingdom Metazoa; phylum Chordata; class Mammalia; order Primates; family Cebidae; genus Cebus; species Cebus imitator. The sequence continues at coordinate 3,400,125 of NW_016107342.1, read as the reverse complement.
CTCAGCAGCAAATGTGTAGGAAGTAACCTTTGTGCCATTAATTTCCTGCAGTGCAATACACGGGTGCCTCCAGGACCCTATGAAATCAAAATGACACATCTAAGGGAAAAATAGTCCACAGCTGGTTGACTCTGAATCTGAAGCCAGTTTGGCCTCCCGCTGCAGGGCGTGGGATGGGCCTCTGCTTTCTAACTGGCTACTCATCTTTTTCCCTAGAGGACGGAGCCACCTGCTAAAAAGGTGTTAAGAAACTAAGGCTTCGGACACAGCAACTGTAAAAAAAACTTCTAGCACTCTCTTCTCTTTCTTGTGTTGAAATGTACTTTCTTGAGACTAAAATTTAAGTTATATCTGTTCTTAAAAGAAAGCATTGGCCGGGCACAGTGGCTCACGCCTGTAATCCCAGCACTCTGGGAGGCTGAGGTAGGCGGATCACAAGGTTAGGAGTTTGAGACCAGCTTGGTCAATATGGTGAAACCCCAACTCTGCTAAAAATACAAAAATTAGGTGGGTATGGTGGCACATGCCTGTAGTCCCAGCTACTTGGGAGGCTGAGGCAGAAGAATCGCTTGAACCCAGGAGGCAGAGGTTGCAGTAAGCCAAGGTCACACCACTGTACTCCAGCCTGGGCAACAAAGAGAGACTCCATCTCAAAAAAAAAAAGAAAAGAAAAGAAAAGAAAGCATTAATATTGAGTCACAACCAAAGTCAAGGGCCATAGTGAGCTAAGTTTTATTGAGAGGCCACTGTCTTCCTCCAGATGTTGCACTAACCTTTACATAAGCTCACTCTCTCTAAGTGGGCTGACTTCTTTCTCTCTTAGCTTCTCCAATAAGCTTCTTCATTGAATATGACACACTCTGTTGATAGCAAAATATAGATCTTAGGGAAGTAAGCACCATTAAAATCAATCTGCAGTAAAACAGGGAGTCATAATAAAGTTTACAGCTAGCATTTCTTCTTTGTACTGTGTTGTAGACACTGTGCCACATGTACTACATGTATTATTGGTTCCATTTACTCTCTAGACCCAACCTTGTGATGCTGGCCTGTTATTATCTCCATGGGATACTTGCTACACTTGCAGGATAGAAGAGACGGGCTTAATGTGGAAGGCTTTGGGAACTGAGTTCATTACAAGTTTGGTGTGGCACAGGAGTGATATGGCTAACCAAAAAGCTGATATCCTATTATACTGAATCAATAAAAGTATAATGGCTGGGGCAATGGGAAGGCAAACATTTACTGAGAAGAGATTATTTGCCACACACTGGTGTTAGACTTCACACGTGTCATCACTTTATTGTGCACAGCACCCCTTAAGTGAAGGAATTATTGTCCCTTCTCTACAAACTTGAGACCCAAAGAACAGATAAAAAGCACATGGGTCACTCTGCTGGCAAGTGGCAGAGCTGGGTGTTGAGTCCAAGTGCATCTGATGACAAAGTCTGGGCCCTTTCCATGAGGACCCCTCTGCCCAGGCAGGATGGATGATGGCCCAGCTGTGCTTGGCCCTGGGGTCCCACATCGGTTCCCAGCCCAGCATTCTACAGGGTGGAGGCTGGAGATGCGTGGGAACACACCTCAAGGACACTGACCAGGAGCAGGGCAAAGTAAAGCTATTTCCTGTGAGAAATGGTGAGGGAGAAAACGAGGCCCAGAGAGAAGATGCTCCAGCTCCCGAGGTAGAAAAAGGAACAGACATCCCAGTGTGATCAAAGAAAACAGAAATAAGGTCAAGGAAAACCAAAACTAGACGGAGACAGAAGTAGGTTCAATACAATGAAGAACACAGAACTGTCATTCCAGAAGATTCACTGGCTCGTGAGGTGCAACCTACAGGTGAGAGCCCACCTGTCATCAAGATGAAGTCAGCTAGAATTCAAGGCAAACTTTCAGATCCCTTCCAGCCAAAACTCCAGGCTGAGTTGTCTGGTATAGAATCCCCCCCACCCCGGTAACTCCCAGGTCCCTCCACCTTCTTTCTTTGCCCTGACCAAGAAACAGAGTGCTTTGGCCATTCTGTGACCTGGACAGCTGCATGGTTCCCCCTCTGGGTTTGAACCCAAGCTGGGGTCTTGAACATTCCCAGGCACTAATAAAGTTGTTGAGGTTATTGCTTGAATCTCGGAGAAATCAACTATATCGCTAAATGCATAGAAACTATCCCTGACCCTAAGCCAAATGCCTTAAACCCTCATATAACCCTGCCACCCCAGTAGGGATATACCTGGAAAGAAAACCTCTTTTCTCACTGTGTGTCGCAAGGATGATAAAGCTCCCTAAGTTCCCCCTAATAAATGTTTGGGGCTGATCACCCTGGTGTTTGATGCTTCTTTCTTTGGAATCCCAAATGGTCCCATCTCAGGATGGTCTGAGACAGTCCCTTGCAGGGACTCCCCTGCTGCCTCTTTTGGGGTGACAACCCCAGGGCAGGTTCAGTGGCTAGAACATCCCAGTACAGTCATGCACCGCATAACGATGCTCCAAACTTTTGGTCAATCACAGACCACATATATGACAGTGGTCCCATAAGACTGTAATGGAGCTGAAGAATGCCTATCACCTAGTGCCTTATAGCAGCCCTAACTTCAGAGCATGAGGAATTACTCAGGTTTTTGTGGTGGTGCTGGTGTAAACACACCAACTGAGCTGTCAGTCATATCAAAGTATAGCACAGATAGTTACATACTGTACATCATATTGACAATAAGCAACTGTGTTTCTGGTTAATATATTTACTAAACTAGGCTTTTAATTTTTATTTTAGAGTATACTCCTACTACTTATGTTTTTAAAGTTAACTGTAAAACAGTCTCAGGCAGGTCCTTCAGGAGGTGTCCCAGAAGAAGGTATTGTTGTCATAGCAGATGACAGCTCCATGTGCTGAGATCCTACCAGTGGGAAAAGACATGGAGATGGAAGACAGTAAGACTGAAGATCCTTACCCTGTGGAGACCCAGGCCAATGTGCATGCTTGTGTGTTAGTTTTTAATAAAAAAGTGTAAAAAGTTAAAAAAAAAAAGAAGTTTATATAATGAGGATAAATATATTTGTGCAGAAGTACAATGTGTTTGTGTTTTAAGCTAAGTGCTATTCCAAAAGAGTCAAAAAGTTAAAGTTTATAAAGTAAAAAAGTTATACTAAGCTAAGGTTAATTTATTATTGAAGAAAAAAAAATTTCTTAAAACTTTAGTAAAGCAGCCGGGTGCGGTGGCTCACACTTGTAATCCCAGCACTTTGGGAAGCTGAGACAGACGGATCACAAGATCAGGAGATCAAGAGCATCCTGGCCATGGTGAAACCCTGTCTCTACTAAAATACAAAAAACTAGCCAGGCATGGCAGCAGGTACCTGTAGTCCCAGCTACTCAGGAGGGTGAGGTAGGGGAATTGCTTGAACCTGGGAGATGGAGGTTGCAGTGAGCTGAGATCATGCCACTGCACTCCAGCCTGGCGATAGAGCAAGACTCCATCTCAAAAAAAAAAAAAAAAAAAATGTAGTGAAGCCTAATTGTACAGGGGTAGAGTCTACAGTAGTGGACAGTAATATCCCAAGCATTCACATTCACTCAGCACTCACTGACTCACCCAGAGCAACTTCCAATCCTGCAAGCTCCATTTGTGATGAGTGCCCTAGACAAGTGTACCATTTTTATCTCTTATATCATACTTCTACTGTACCTCTTCTATGTGCAGATACATTAGATACACAAATACTTACCACTGTGTTACAGTTGGCTACAATATCCAGTGGCTCACATGCTGCACAGGTTTGTAGCCTAGGAGCAACAGGCTCTACCGCGTAGCTACACCATCTAGGTGTGTGTAAGTGCACTTTGTGATGTTCACACAATGACCAAATCACCTATAACAACGTGTTTTTCAGAACCTCTCCCCATCATTAGGTGGCACATGACCGTACAGAGTTTTACCATATAACTTATCTAGATAGACTATACCCAGGCCATATGAGGATTACACATTCTCAAAGGAGCAAATTATAAATACGTCTAATTCACCCCAAACATACAGACGTCTTTGTCAGCACTGCAAGGACACCATTATGAATATGGAATGCAATCAAGCAGTAGGTACACAGGAAGGCCAGTGAAAGGGAGTACTAGGTTGCTCGGAATGAGGGCAGAAGAGGTTCCTTTAGACCTAATGGAGCCCATTAGCATGTGTCCTTGTCAGCCTCATGACGGAATCCTGGGGTTCACATAGCAGACAGGCTCTGCAGAGGGGACAGGGAGGGGGCCAAATTGAGCACTGGGTCCTGCAGAAAAGCATGCCCCATGCAAAGGATGCTTCCCCCAGCATAGGGAGAGGTCTTTGAACCTCTTCATGCAACCATTACCCAGGAATCAGCAGGCATGTGACACCTGTTGTGTTAAAATCACAAAGCCCTGGTCACTCTAGTGAGGAGACTCGCTCTGCTACTACTCATTATGGGATGGGATGGTGCCTTCCTTCTGAAGAATGTAGTCTTCCCAGCATACCATTTACAGACTTCCCAGCTTTGCTCCATATGATGAAATGCTTCTAGGTCTCCAGAGCCAACACAGCTCTTCCACTTAGTGGTTCCATCTGCTCTGCAGGTCAGTTTGCTGGTTAAGCAAGCCACGCCTTTCCTAGTGGTTGGGAAAACAATGACACTACCCTGTTACATGACGGGATGTCATGAGCAACACTTCATGGTCCAAAAGAGTCCTTCTTAGCCTGATGCGGTGGCTTACTCCTGTAATCCCAGCACTTTGGGAGGCCGAGGCGGGAGGATCACTTGAGCTCAGGAGTTTGAAACCAGCCTGACCAACATGGCAAAACCCCATTTCTACTGAAATTACAAAAATTAGCGTGTATGCTGACAGGCACCTGTAATTCCAGCTATTCTGGAGGCTGAGACATGAGAATCGCTTGAACCTAGGGAGTGGAGATTGTAGTGAGGCGAGATCGTGCCATTTCACTCTACCCTGGGCTACAGAGCCAGGCTCCAGCTCAAAAAAAAAACAAAAGAGTCCTTCTTGGTCCAGCACAGTCCCCTTTCTAAAGCTTTCTTCTTACAAATAATTTGGGTACAATCTAAAGAATCATACTTTTTGGCTGGGCATGGTGGCTCTCACCTGTAATCCCACCACTTTGGGAGGCCGACGTGAGCGCATCATTTGAGGCCAGGAGTTCAAGACCAGCCTGGCCAACATTTCGAAACCCTGTCTCTACTAAAAATATAAAAAATTAGCCAGACATCGTGGTGGACACCTGCAATCCCAGCTCCTCGGGAGTCTGAGGCAGGAGAATCACTTGAATCCAGGAGGCAGAGGTTGCAGTGAGCTGAGACTGCGCCATTGCACTCCAGCCTGGGTGGGTGACAGAGCACAACTCTGTCTTGAAAAAATAATAATAATAATTTTAAATCAATATGGAAAAATTATCTTAAAAAAAGTCTTTTTGGCCATTTTCATGTCTTATAAGTCTTGTGCCTCAGAGAACCAATTATAAAAACATTTATGCAGTCACTGTGTTCCACTATTAGAAATTTAAATGTTTAACTTAATTATCCAAAGGAATGTTAATCAAAAGGACAAAAACAAATGGAAGGCAAGGGGCTGTAACCCAAGGCTGAATGTACTGTCTTGTACAAAGTGCTTATTTGTTGAAACCATGAAACAAAGCTTCCTAATTCTAGAAAGAAAAGAACGTAAGCTCCAAAACCTTCATGAACCATTTCCTCCAGCTCTAAAATTCTGTGATTTTACCATGACTCCCCACCACCAGAACCTCTAAAACAATTTTTAAATAAAAATTATATTATCTACAAGTTCTGGTGTCCCTCTGTGACAGACCTTCTTAGCATAAGTGAGAACAACAGTCCCTGCCTTGCAGAGGGATTCCATTTCCCTAACCAATGAATTCAGGCCAGACATGGGATTTGCTTTAGAAAATGAATTGTGAGCAAAAATGCGTGTTCCTTCTAGATGGAAGCTTTAAGAGTTAGGAGCTGCTTCATTGCGCTCTTCTCCCATTGCAGGCAATGTTCCAGATAGGGGCTGATCTGCCAGCCCAGGTCCCAGGTTGAAGATGACAGGGAGAGGAGCTACGGCAAACCTGTGAGGGGCAGGAGCAACAAATGAGAAATGAACTCCGGTTGTCATAAGCCACTGAGACTTTCAGCTGTGTTTGTTACCACAGCCCAACATAGCCTTATACTTGGAATTGCCCACCCAGCTGGTCAATATCTGCAAAAGACTTTGTCTTCAGGATTATGAGATCCAGTTTTAAAGTATTTTCAGGCAGATACGTGCTAAAATACATCTTTTACAAAAATTAGGTATTTACTCAAAAGCCTTTTTTTCTAGTTGCCACTAAAAATAGGCTGACTTGCTAACCTAGGAATTCTGCAACGAGTGTTCTCTTTGATCACCAATTGCTATAGTATTAGAAAAGCAAAACCTGTATAGTGCATCTGCTATAAACGAGAAAGTGAAAACTCAGCTATTCATAGCAAAACAAGCACTTTAGGGTGGCTTCAGATTCTTATTCAGAGATACAGAAAGAATGTAGGAATGTGGTACTACAAAATTGTTAAAATTATTAACAGCAAGAAAGTAAAAAGACAAAAGTTCTGTTTAGAAAAATACTTTGTACAAACTATATGTTCCAGAACTACAGAAAGAATGAAACTTGCTTTTTCTATGCTGAAGAGGCTTCTAACATCCTATTTTGAATTCAGGTTGCCATAGAAACCAGTAGACTTCTGTATGGGATTCCATCAAAATTACTGCATAATTTGGTGCATACAGAAGAACCCTGTCTCAATCTCTCAACTTATAACAAAGCCGCTACTCTGGCTTGAATCCTTTAACAAGTCTCATCGTTTGAGGCTAAAACATCTATTTTTAAAAATTAAGGCTAATGACAGTGACATTCCTTTGAATTTAGACATTTTGCTTTCCAAGAGATAGGAGCAATGTCGACATGATCATGACCCATAGTCGTGCTATTTGAAGCCAGGTCGGGATACATCACTCACTGTTCCAGGCACGCATGTCTACATTTGCACGCTCAGGTACCAGCGTGGCTGGGAGGATATTCTTACGTATAGCCCCAATAACTGTGCTTTGGATGAGCCACAAAATGTATGATACAGCCACTATAACAAAAATATAATATTAATAGTACTAATAGCTGTCATTCATTGTGTGCTTACTGTTTTAAATTACTTTTTTATATTAATGCCAAAGCCCTATGAATCAGGCTGTGTGATCATCTTCCTTTTATACACATGGAAGATGAGGCAAAAAGAGTTTTCACAGGTTGCCCAATATCATTTAGCTGTTAGAGGGAGAACTGCAAGTTTAACCCAGGTGTCTCTCTTCAGAGTTTGCACTTTTATCCACTAGGTTTACTTCTCCAGGCATCTCATCTTAATTTACAACTACAAATCTGAGACAAGCTTAGCTCAGATTAAGAACACAGGCATAGCACCCACTCCAATAGTTTTCGAGCTCTAGGGTACACATATAACTGAGGCTGCTTAATGAAAATGTATATTCCTGGGTCTTCCATCCAGAAATTCGGATTCAACATGTCTGAGAAGAGATCTGTGTACCTACATTTTAACACCACCCCTAGTGTTCGGACACAAGTAGTTCTCAGACCACATGTGAAAAATGATGATATTTTCAAACTCAGCTAATGAGTCATTGCAGACAGATGAATCAACTTCACCTATTCAGAGGAAAGCTGAGAAACAGAAGAGAGCCTTTTAAAAAATGAGATGAGAAAGCAGAAATCAAGTCCTAAAACAATAAAGCTCTCACACACTGTATTTCTTAGAATTTTCCTCAGATCTCTGATCAAAGACTGTTTCTTCTAATTTTACACAGTTTTTTTTTATTATTTTTTATTTTTGAGAGGGAATTTTGCTCTTGTTGCCCAGGCTGGAGTGCAGTGGTGGGGTCTCAGCTCACTGCAACATCCGCCTCCCGGGTTCAAGCAATTCTTCTGCCTCAGCCTCCCAAGTAGCTGGGATTACAGGCGTGCATCACCACACCCAGCTAATTTTCATATTTTTAGTAGGGACGGGGTTTTACCATGTTGGCCAGGCTGGTCTCTAACTCCTGACTTCAGGTGATCCACCCACCTCAGACTCCCAAAGTGCTGGGATTACAGGCATGAGCCACACCCAGCTGTTTATACACACAATTCTAAGAAGCTATTTAGTTTTCAAAATCACAAAAGATTAGAAGCAAAAATAAATAAAAAGTGAAAAGGGCTGGAGGAATTAGGAACCGCAGGCGGAAACACAGCCAGCAATGAATGAAAGCAGGTAGAAAAGGGAGGGAGGAGGCAAGAGAAGAAACTTTAAAAATACAAACATTCAAAGAAGCACTAAGATCTGGGAGTATCAGGGTTGAGACCCTGAGCCCTCTACACACCTAGGAGGAAGGACTATTTCTCATAATGTGGTTAAAAAAAAAAAAAAATCCTGATGTTGTACCATCCAAAACCAGAAAAAAGCAGTAGTCAATTATTATATTTTGCATAGTATTTTCAAAAGACAAATAAAAAGGTCAAGCGCAGTGGTTCATGCCTGTAGTCCCAGCCCTTTGGGAAGCTGAGGCAGGAGAATTGCTTGAGCCCAAGAGTTCAAGACCAGCCCTGGCAACATAGTGAAACCCCATCGCTACAAAAAATACAAAAATTAGCTGAGTGTGGTAGCAAGCACCTGTAGTCCCAGCTACTTGGGAGGCTGTGATAGAAGAATCACTTTGGGCCCAAGAGATCCAGGATGCAGTGACCCATAATTGCACCACTGCACTCCAGCCTGGGCAACATAGTAAGACCCTGTCTCAAAGAAAATAAAAAACACAAAGGTATCAAATATTTGAGGAAATTTTCCATTTAAATAATTGAAATGACAAAAACTGGAATGCTGAAAAGCTGGTATGAGAACATTCTCTCTTGGGCTAGAGAGATGCTAAGAAATTTACTAATGGAGGCAGGTGACGTCAAGGGGGAAAGATTTGGTTACTGATTAGCACCTGGGGGCTGGAAGCAGGGAATACACACACCACAATGTGTTTTGTCCTCTGCTGCTTGGAAAATGTATGTTGCATTTACAATGGCACAGTGATCAGACTTTCCTGTTTAACAAAGACCAGTGTTACATTAATGCTTGCACCCGGGAGTATTTTTGACTTGAGCACATGCTTTTCAGGACCCATATGGCAATTTTCAACCACACTTCTTTTCCTTCAGTAATATTGGATGAATAGAAGTTGTTTCAGATCATTTCTGATTACCGCTATGCCTCAAGAATATGATCCTATATATAAGCATCTTTTCAATCCCACCTCTACTTTTGATGGTCAGTTAGCACTAATTCAACAAGTTATATGTATGTAAGTATAAGATAGGTGAGATGGCAAAAAGAAGGAAAATTATTCTCAGCTTTTGAGCTCCCTGTATCTAGCAGTAATGGCACATCATAGCTGCTCAGTACACGTTTAATTGGTGAATGATGGGTGGATGGGGAGTGCGCAGATGGATGAGTGAGTGAAGACAGGTAGATGGCCAAACAAGTGGATACATGAACAGGTGGATGAATGGAGACGTTAATGGAAAAAATAAGTGAGTGAAAATGTTTTCTGATAACACAAAAGATATCTCCCCAAAGGATGGAAATAAAGGTTAAAAGAGGTTAAATGGCAAGTGGATTGTAACAGAGTTAAGATGGCCACAAAATATTGTGTGTGTGTACACACATGATTGTGTACATAAATTTACACAAAGGATCAGAGACAGCAGTGCTCGTCAATGAAATTGGTTTTCTCTTTCTTTTATTCATTAATCTGAAAATGTCAAACAACTCACACAGATGAGAGAGGCAGGAAGACTGTGCAGTGGGTAGATGGGCAAGTCAGCTGTACCTATGGTTAGCCAAAAGAGCAAGAGGAATCTTTAGACTGAGATACAGTCAGAATGAGAGTGAGAGGGCAAAGAGGGCCCAGAAGCAGATGAAGCTCTTAAAAACTCAAGGAAAAACCACTGTGTTTCTATACCTCTACCTCCAGGATTTGTACCTGTAGCCTATGTGCACATTCCCAAATCAATGTCTCTGGAACTTAGAAGTCCTGGTCCTGTCCTGTTGATTGTGGGCTCTACTCTTTAAGGAAAGGAGAGCTTCCTCAGACTAAGAAGTACCCAACAGCATCGATTTGAGATGCGGGGGCCATGACAGTTTAATTGAGAGAGTTTGTCAGGCATTTCTCCGTCCATTTGAATTGTGATGGGATCAAGATGGTGGGTGGCATTCTTCTCCTATTCTTCCAGAATTTCCCCTATTATCAGCTCCTGAGTAAGAACTGGATAAGTGGCATTGTCTAAAGTCTTCCAATTTGGCAATGAAATCATGATGACTTTTTAGAGAGCATTTCAGTATAGGGTGAGGGGGCAAGACGCCAAGTGCTCCTGTCTGAGAAGTGAATTGGAGGTGAGGAACTAAAGGCAGTGGGTAAAACATTGCTCTTTTATGATGTCTGATGATAAAGAAAGAATAGAAAGATCCTGCAGTAGTTTGAGAAGGAAATTGTGGGGATTTCGTAGGTTTTTGTTTTTGCTCTTCTTTTGATTTCAGAATGGGATATACTTTGGTGCCATTAAGCCAAAGGAGAAGTTCTCAGAGGAGAGGTAAAGACTGAAGTTCAAGAGCATAACCCACAGTGATAATCAACAGATCGCTATGCTAGTAACAAGGTTGGAATTGAGAGCTCACCCAGAGGAGGAAGCCTGGAAAAAGAAAGCACAAGGTATTTCCTTTGTCTGAAACACTAATGGAAGCAGGTAAAAGTCTAACCTTAAGCACCTAAACTGGGGTTTATGTAAATGTAAATATTTAATATCCTCCACCTGCATTCAAGGCTTGCCCCAAATTAATGCTTAAAATAACTCAGAAACTACTAGCACGGAGCTCGAAGAAAAAAGTAACTCTGAATCGTTAAAACAATATTTTTTCAAATTATATTCTCTACCTTATATTTAAGAAAGCAGAAAAACACATAATCCATTTTAGAGTGATTTCAAATTAGAAAAGAATTATAGGCCAGATACTGAAAGGGTTAAAACTTCAAATAAGGAATAATGTTACTCTCTGGCAGCCAAAGTTCGACATAATAAAAACAGGCATATTCGTTGCATCGATCCACAATCTCTTAATATTTGACTTGCTTCGAAATTTCCATAGACTATTGGTGAAAGCATGGTAGAAAAATCTCTTCATATGAAAGTATTTGGCTTTTGAAAATGCTCTTAAAACTTGCATAAATATTTCACATTTGTTCTAAATAATAAAACAATGTCTCTTTTTCCCCTTCTCATACATGTGTAAATCAATGATGCTTTATCAAGGATAAAAATATCATTATATTTAGACTTCACAGAATTGAAGACGACTCACAAGGAACTAGACGCTGAATCTTGCACATGAAAGGAAGAGAGCTGAAAAGCTGAAAGTAATCTGATGTTTCTTTTTTTCTTCCTTTCTTTATTCTATTCTCACATCTTACTCTTAGGATACAGTTTATTCTTTTATCTTGCTGATCATTGGCATTTTATGTCTTATCTTCTTGAAAAGATTTTCTCTACTAGAATAGGTATTTGAAGTCAAGGCTATATACATTCAAGAAGTATCAGCTCCTAATCTTTTAACATGTCATTTTGATCCAGTATCCAAAGTTGCATTAAAAAGCACATTTACAGATAAGTTCCTTCACAGTTGTAGTGACTGCACATGAGCTCATCAGGTAAGTCTTAGGGTAAACGAAGAACCTCTCTCCTCCTCTCTTTGGCAACCAGCCTATCACTTGCATCTCTCCCCGTCAGCCACCTCTGCATCATCTTCAACCACATATACACCACTCAAACTGCTACCCTTAATTTAACTCCTACAAATAAGCCCTGTCTGTTTACTGTTCACCATTCACTATACTCTGAGGGAAGGACAGAGAGGAATCACACACAGCCCATAGCCATCAAGAAGTGGTGGAGGGAATGTGAAACCAATAACTATTTCACAAAGGACACAATGTCTCAAATGATATAAAAGCAAAGTGCTTCAGAGTGCTTTGCAAAAAGCAACTAATTTAGTCTAAACAATATAAAAACATGAGCAGTAGTCGAGAATAATCCCTATTGCTACAATGTTTCTAAAATTCCCTGGTTTTTATTAAGTTGGACAAGAAATGCACTATTCCTTTCAAAGAGACACCAGCATGTCATAGATCTCTATTTTTTAAATATGCTTGATTTGCATATATGAAGGAATGAGCTTTATTTTAAAGACCTGCAATCTCTCCATTTGTTTCAGTCCTCCATGCAAAGTCACATGTTCACCTCCAATACTTAGACTCTTGGTATAATTTTTCCTTAATGAAATAACATGAAGCAAAGAATCATAGAAAGCAGAATCTACAGGGATCCACAGCAGCCCCATCACCTACAACGTTGTTGCCACAACTCCCCTATCAGATCATGCACAGGACTCACAACTGTAATCATTAGACCCAGATGATCAGGGCAGAGGAATTTAGGGTTGTTTTGAGGTTGTTTGACAATATATACACTTGGAAAAGTTGAGGAGCATATTAGCCTGTTTTCAACTACTAAGAAGACACACCCAAGACTGGGTAATTTATAAAGACAAGAGGTTTCATTGACTCACAGTTCTGCAAGACTAGGGAAACCTCAGGAAACTTACAATCATGGTAGAAGGGGAAGAAGCAGGTCTTACATGGTGACAGGTGCAGGAGATGCAGCGGGGATGAGAGAAAGGAAGGGGGAAGAGAGAGAGCATGAGTGAGTGCAAACAAGCGAAGGGGGAAGAGTCCCTTATAAAACCATCAGATCTTGTGAGCACTCACTATTTGGAGAACAGCATGGGGGAAATTGACACCATGATCCAATCATCACCTCCCACTAGGTCCTGCCCTCAACACGTGGGGATTATGAGGATTAAAATTCCAGATGAGATTTGGGTGGGGACACAGAGTTAAACCATATCAAGGAGGCCCATGAAAAATAAAACTGAAATAAATTTGGGCAAAGAGAATGGGCTCTGCGTAAAGGCTACTGTAAAAGTGAGAGGTGCATAGTAATAGCATTTAATAAATTTTAAATAGCTTTCCTCCACCAAAGTAATGTGTAAAAACAACAACTTAAGTGTACAATTCAATGAATTGAACATATTTATGTTATAACAAAGTCCAAATAAGAAACTCTGAAAGCACAGATAAATTAGCACTGTGTCCTAGAGGCACACCCCTATTTACGATGGTGACAATTTATATTTAAGACAAAGAAGCACAATGAATGGATTATGATAGGAATGCCTAAAATATCAGGAGCACCCTAACATGTTTAGTTTAAGAACCAGGGTTGACTGGGCACAGTGGCTCATGCCTGTAAGCCCAACACTTTGGGAGGCTGAAGAAGGAGGATTGCTTGAGTCCAGGAGGTCAAGATAGGCCTGGGTCACATCACGAGACCTGTCTCTACAAAAAATAAAAATTAAAAATAGCCAGGTATGGTGTCACATGCCTATAGTCCTAGCTACTCAGGAGGCTGAGATGGAAAGACAGACTTAGCCCAGGAGTTTAAGGTTGCAGTGAGCTATGAATGTGTGCCACTGCACTCCATCCCGGGTGACAGAGCTGTCTCAAAAAAAGAACTAATAGTTTACCAGTTCAAGGTAAATTGAGAAAAATACAAAGTGGTTAAAAAATGCACACATGCAAGGCCGGGCGCGGTGGCTCAAGCCTGTAATCCCAGCACTTTGGGAGGCCGAGGAGGGTGGATCACGAGGTCAAGAGATCGAGACCATCCTGGTCAACATGGTGAAACCCCATCTCTACTAAAAATACAAAAACATTAGCTGGGCATGGTGGCGCGTGCCTGTAATCCCAGCTACTCAGGAGGCTGAGGCAGGAGAATTGCCTGAACTCAGGAGGCGGAGGTTGCGGTGAGCCGAGATCGCGCCATTGCACTCCAGCCTGGGTAACAAGAGTGAAACTCCGTCTCAAAAAAAAAAAAAAAAATGCACACATGCAAACACTGATTTTGTAATTTAGCTGATGATGGCTACTTTTGATCATTTGTGTTTGTCTGTCTCTTTTATATTTAAGTAGCTTCTATTGCATAGACAACAATGTAATTTTCTTATCGGATAGCCCTAAAAATGGCATTCAAAGATTATATATTACTTTTGTTTTGAATCGTGAAACAAAGCAGTAAGAAATACTTGCCTCAATAATTGCTTCTTAACATAGCATACCAACTACAAGAGGGATCCACAGCATCACTGTAACTTTCCCCACAAGCAAATCATTACACAATTGAAGGGTGCTACACCCTTAGAGACCTGCCATTATTTGCAACAATATGGTGGGCATCATGCATTTAAATATGGCAAAACCAAGGCGAGGCGTGGTGGGTCATGCCTGTAATCCCAGCACTTTGGGAGGCCAAAGAAGGTGTATCATCTGAGGTCAGGAGTTCAAGACCAGCCTGGCCAACATGGGGAAACCTGTCTCAACTAAAAATACAATAATTAGCTGGGTGTGGTGGCAGGCACCTGTAATCCCAGCTACATGGGAGGCTGAGGCAGGAGAATTGCTTGAACCCGGGAGGCAGAGGTTGCAGTGAGCTGAGATCATACCATTGCACTCTAGCCTGGGCAACAAGAGCAAAACTCCGTTTTGAAAAAAACCCTCTTCTTTCATTTGTGTAAATTAAGTTTGATGTCTTCCTGAAAAGAGGACATTGTTCATAAGACTTTTATTTTTTCTTTCCTATCACAAAAAGTGCAACAGCTCAAGCTTCAGAGGTGAGAACTGGGGAATGGTGGGGTGAGAACCAAGAAAGACAAGGGCCTTTTCTTTCCAATTGTCCGCTTCAATCAACCTAATTCCAGACATGAACATGAACTGGACTCACTGCTAGCTCACAGCCTCTATTGTAAGCATATGAAAGGGCAGAAATGAGAAAAATATGCATTGTGCCTTACGTGCAATGGAAATTGCTATAACATGAAAAGAATGATTGCCCAGGGGCCAAATTAAATTAAAAATCTAGGAGTTTGGAATACCTCAAATCATCTATGTGGCGCAGAAAATATTTTGTTATTGTGACACAACAGCTTCTCTTCTAAATGGAAAATAAACTTCACGAAATTGAACTTCAAAGATGCAAAATATGTGTCAAAATTGGACATACAGTACTGTGTGTTTTAAAGGAATAGTGCCCCCGTGTGGTTTTTGACAAGATTTCAGAGAATGTTCAGCATTGTCTCAGAAGTCACACTTGTTATACTACAGTGAATTTTTCTTGTGTGCATTTATTTTTAAACGTGATTACAGATGTGTCTGCAGCATAGTAGAAAAATGTCAGAGCTGTGAAGAGCTGTGTTTGCAGCGGGAGAGTTGCTCCATCTATCTCCGTGTTTAGTGAAGAGGATGGGAGGACAGGACATGCACAGGGTGCCCCCTGCAGGTGCTGACGCAGCCCACACCTCTGCAGGGCGCAGGGTCCAGGCCATCACAAGACACTTGGCGTGAGTGTCCATAGAGCTTCCTAGGAGCTACGGGAAGTGAACCACATCTCCCTCCCACCTGCAGTGGGTTCACACACTCTGCCTTTTCTCTTGTTGTTGTGAACAAACTGACCAAATCCCTTACAGGCCGGCCCTTCCGCTCCAGCAGTGGATCTTACTCCAGGACGGGGCCCCAGCAATTCTCCTCCTTCCCAGCTGAATCTTTAGTAACTTCCTTTCCACTGAACTGTTCCCATCAGCGTCAACATATAAACATGCTGTCATATTAATTTAAAAACCCTCTCTAGGCTCCACTTCTCCATTCTCCCCCCACCCCCATTTTTCTTTTTTCTTTGAGACAGGGTCTCACTCTGTCGCCCAGGCTGGAGTACAGTGGTGCAATCTCCGCTCACTGCAACCTCCGCCTCCCAGGCTCAAGTGATTCTCACGCCTCAGCCTCCTGAGTAGCTGAGATTACAGGTGCGCGCCACCACACGCAGCTCATTTTTGTATCTTTAGTAGAGATGGGGTTTCTCCATGTTGGCCAGGCTCAAACTCCTGACCTCAGGTGATCGGCCCACCTCGGCCACCCAAAGTGCTGGGATTACAGGCGGCAGCCACCGCACCTAGGCTCCGCCCCTTTTACCGCTATAGTCCTTGAAAGAATTGTCCATATTAACTGACTCTAACGTCAATCTTTCCATTCTCTCTTGAACCCATTTCAATAAGGCTTTTCGCTCACTACTCTACCAAAGCTGGTCTTACTGAGGTCAACAATGGTGTCCATGTTGTTAAATCCATTGAGGAATCTTGGGCTCATTTAACTTGACCCATTGACAGCATTTGACACAATTCTTTCTTTCCTGCCTTCCTTCCTTCCTTTTTTTTTCAGAGTCTCGTTCTGTCACCCAGGCTAGAGTACAGTGGTGTAATCTTGGCTCACTGCAAGCCCCACCTCCTGGGTTCAAGCGATTCTCCTGCCCCAGCCTCCTGAGTAGCTGGGATTACAGGTACCCACCACCATGCCCAGCTAATTTTCATATTTTTAGTAGACACAGGGTTCCGCACTGGCCAGGCTGGTCTCAAACTACTGACCACAGGTGATCTGCCCACCTCAGCCATCCAAAGTGCTGAGATTACAGGCGTGAGCCACAACGCCTTGTCACATTCCTCCTTTCTTAAAATCATATTTTCTATTGGCTTCCAGGCACCTCCTCCTACTTTTCTGGCCACTCCTTAAATCTCCTTTGCTGGATCCACATCTCCCCATCCACGAAACTAGTGATTCTCAACCCTGGCTGTTTATTAGAATCACCCAGAAAGCTGTGTGTGTGTGAGACAGAGAGAGAGGGACAGAGAGAGACAGAAAGAGAGAGAGACTTCCTCTGTTGTCCAGGGTGGAGTGCAGTGGTGCTGTTATAACACTGCAGCCTCAACCTCCAGGGCTCAAGCAATCCTCCCACTTCAGCCTCCAGAGTAGCTGGAATTACAGGTGTGCACTACCACACCTAGCTAATTTTTTGTAGAAATGAGGTCTCACTATGTAGCCCAGGCTGGTCTTGAACTCCAAGGCTCAGGCAACCCTCCCACCTCAACCTCCCAAAGTGCTGGGATTACAGGCATGAGCCACTGCACCTGGCCCTCACCCAGAAAGCTTTTAAAAGATAGTGATGCCAGAGCCTACCACTCTCAGTGATTCTGATTTAATTCATCTAGGAAGGACCTCAGGTGACTCTTATGTTCACCCAGGGTGAGGGTCACTGCTCTAAATGCTGGGATGCCCCATGGCTGAGTTCCCAGACCTCTTCTTTTTCTGTTTGCACGCACTCTCTGGAAGATCTCATTAAGTCTCATGGCCTTAAATGCCTTTTACAGGTTGTCTTGGTTTCAAATTCACCTGAAAGCAGAGCCTGAGAAAAGGATTTGGGTGCAAGGAGTTTACTTGGAAAGTACTGTCATTCATTGGGAGTGAGAAAGTGGGAGAGAAGGAGAGAGAATGGAAAAAGCCAGTGTAATTGTGCGTTTTCAGGGTCACGGCTACGGTAACAGGGGCTCAGTTCTGCTGGGCCTCCTATAAAGTGTACACCTTTTTACCCAGTGGCATTTATCTGATGGCTTCATCTCCCATTGGTGGGGGGTTTTGCAGGAGGTATTAACTCCCTTGCACATCTAGGCTGCAGTGAGCTTCAGGGAAGAACAGCCAGCACAAGGTAAAAAGATACGCAGTGTAAACTTGAGATGAGTTTGAGCTCACTCACAACAGCTGGCCCAGGACACCTGTGACAGACATCAAAGTGAACTGACTGGCACCAGAGTTATGTGCCACATCTGATGCTTCCTAAAGGTATATGCCCAGCCCCAACCTTTCCCCTGAACTCCAGACTCTCATATCCAACTTAAGTATTTAGTAGGCAACCCAAGCTTAACATGCCCCAAACAAAGTTCCTGATCTACTGTCTCCCCACCAAACCTGCTTCTCTCATTATCTTCAAACAATGGCAAACCCATCTTTCTTGCTCAGGCCAAAAACCTTTAAAGTCTTCCTTGATTCCTGAGTTCTTCCCACTCACCACGTTCTATCCATCAGCAAAGCCTGCTGACTCTACCTCCAACATACATCCAGAATCTGACCACTTCTCACCACCTCCACCACCCTGGTCTAAGCCATCAACATCTCATCTGAATTATTGCTCTAGCTTCCTTCCTCACTAGTATCCCTGCTTCTGCCCTCCCTTTTTCCCTTTAAACTACAGTTATTGATCGACTTACGACCTATGCAACTTACGACCATTCGACTTTACGACCACAATCACTAGCCACGACTGCTCTGCGTCTGGCAGCGCAAACGTTGCCCAGTTGGGCGTACGACAGTGCGGACCAGCTTCCAGCAGCACTACCATCTCTGCGTGCACCATTTCAACTGTACATATAGCCTACTCAACTTACGACCAAATCGTGTTACGACCAGTCTGCTGGTCCCAATCGTGGTCGTAAGTCGAGCACTAGCTGTACTCTCAGTTCAGCAGTTAGAGTGAGCCTGTTAAAATGGAAGGGAGAATATTTAACTACGTTGCTCCAGACTGCCCAAAGACTTCTCTCCTCACCCAAAATAAAAGTCAGGGAACATGACTTAGTCCCTTGTGACCTCTTAGATCACATCTACTATTTGCCGTTTCTACTCCTTAAATACACTGGGCATGATTCTGCTGTGGGGCCTTTGTACTTGCTATAACCTCTGCTTGAAATCTTTTCCCATTTAATCACTTGCCTCCCTCATCATCTCCTTTTCCTGCCAACCCTATTTAAAATTGCAGTTCTTTTTTTTTTTTTTTTTGACACAGGGTCTCACTGTGTTGCCCCAGCTAGAGTGCAGTGGCACGACACGATCACAGCTCACTGCAGCCTCAACCTCCCAGACGTAAGCCATTCTCTCCACTCAGCCTCCTGAGTAGCTGGGACTACAGGCACATGCCACCGTGCCCAGCTAGTTTCATCTTTTGTAAAGATGGGGGGCTCCTTATGTTGCCCAGGCTGGTCTCGAACTCCTGGCTTCAAGGGATCCTCCTGCCTCAGCCTCCCAAAGTGCTGGGATTATAGGAATGAGTGGCCATACCTAACCTGCAAGCTCTTTTCCAAATTTGTTTTTTCTCCTGGGCACTTACCACACTCTAACCTTGTGTGTATTTTTCTTACTTATCTTGTGCATATCATAGGCACTCAATAAATAGGAATTGAATGAATAAATGAGAAGACTAATCATTATAACCAAAATTGAGTATTTTCCATATGCCGGGCACTTCCTATCAAGCACTCATTTAAGACTCATAATCAGCTTAAGAGCTCAATTCAATTATGTATGCACACGTTTTTCATACATAACATAGAGACAAGAACCGAATTGATGCATAAGAGAATTGATGCATAAATTGCCAAAGTTATGTAATTATTAAGCAGCCTGATATAAGTCCCTGCATACCCCATTCTGAACTATAGACTCTGACAGCTAGGAAATACTGAGGCTGGTTGCTAATCCTGAAGATGAATCCTGTCCCTAAATCTTTTGGGAAACAAATGTCACTCTGACAATGATGTCAATGTAAATGGGCTCATGGTAAGAAATGAGTGTCTACTCGGTGACTTGGGAGCCACAGACGAGCTGAACTAGAGAAGAATGCTACAAGAGGAGGGGCGGGGTGTGCTGGTCAAGTGGACCTTCACGCCTCGGTAGCGTTTCAGCAAATACCGACTGAGAGCCTCTCACCGTGACCTGGTGCAGTTCTCAGCTGTGGAAAATGGACGGTGAACAAATCAAGGAGCTTGCAATCTAGCAGAAGAAACCATAATTAGATGCATTTTAAATATAAAATCAGGTATTAACAAGTTGTGGTCAGGAAAGCCCCCCTGAGCTTTCAAGCTCCTCCCCTGCCACCTCCCCTCCTGACTCACACCAGGGGAAGTGCCGGGAAAGCCATGCGCTACCTCTGGCTCCAGTGGGCAGCTCAAATCACACAAACTTCAGCCGCAGCCAAAATCCCTGACCACTATAAAAGCCAAAACGAGTTGCCCTCGCTGCTCTGGAGCCATTTTCTAACCTGCCTGAGAGCCTGCCCAGCTCTCCCCAGAGAGCTTTGATTTGTGAGTGACACGTCTCTTCACACCTTCTTAGTGCACAGGTGGCAGAACCAAACTTTAGGTCAGAGGTTGGTACCTCCTCCCTTCTACAAGGGCAAACACAAGACAGGGATCACCTGAGCAGAAACGTAATCAAATGAGGGAAGAGGAAAGAGGGCATGACCCACAATCTGCTTTAAATGCAATGCAACAATTTAGGACTGGGAACCCAAGAGATTCGGAGAATGGATACTGAACCAAAAGGTTGTGGATTTGTTCACAATTATTGCCACCTCCAGACCAGCAAAGGACACAATTGGAAAAAGGTGCACTACAAAATTTAATGTACCTAAACTATGGAAATAGAGCATGAACAAGCACTTCACCGGGGCCCAGATGAATTCTCCTGACAGCCACTGATGCCTTTGTTTCTAACATAGAACAGCGCAAGCCTAACTAGTGCTATGGTAGCCTGTAAACAAATCTCTCTGTAACTGAACCTTTGAATATTTAACCCATATGATTTCTAGATAATGATACACTAATGTAATTGTGTTCTCACAGTGATATATATAACCATATCATTTATATTTATCTTTTTGTGAAAGAAGGAGAGAGTATTATTTTAATTTGTTTTCCTTGGAATTGGACCAAGGCTTCGACCAAATGAACAATCTGTTGGTCAAAAACATTTTATGTCAACCCCGTGGTGAACAGCTGGCAGTGAGATCTGGAAGAGTCACAAGGAAAGGAGCAGATCCTTGCATCCAGTGTTTAAAATCTAGCAAGAAACAAGGAGCTCACACAAGTGGATATTAGCCAAAAAATGATCAATACACACAAATGCTGCGGCTATTTTTGTTGTGTATAAGTGGCAGGAATGAAAAACTAAAAGTATTTGTCCAAGAAAGCTTCATAAAGGATGGCATTTCTAAGTAACTTGAAGAGAGAAACTCAAGTAGCTTGAGAGAAGACAGTCCATCCAGAAGAAATGGATTAAGACCAAGAGGATAGATAGAGCGTGCTGGTGACAAGGAAGCAAATGCATTGTTATGAACTGAACCGTGTCCCCCGACAAATTCCTATGTGAAAGCCCTAACCTCCAATATTGGTATGGGGATATATTTGGGAGGTAATTAGATTTAGATGAGGTCATGAGGGTCTTATAAGGACAGGAGTCCCATGATGAGATTAGGGTTCTTTAAGAAAAGAAAGAACCCAGAGCTTGCGCTCTCTGCCACAGGAAGACACAGCAGGAAGACATCCACCTGCAGATTACGAAGAGGGTCTGCTAAGTTCTGAATGTTTATATCCCCTCAAAATTCATAGGTTGAGATCCTAACCCCCAAGGTGATGGTGTTAGGAGGTGGGGCCTTTAGGAGGTGATTAGGTCATGAGGGCAGAGTGGGTGGATCATGAGGTCAGGAGTTCAAGACCATCCTGGCCAACATGGTGAAACCCCATCTCTACTAAAAATACAAAAATTAGCTGGGTGTATTGGCACGTGCCTATAATCCCAGCTACTCGGAAGGCTGAGGCAGGAGAATCTCTTGAGGGAGTTGGAGGTTGCGGTGAGCCAAGATTGCACCACAGCACTCCAGCCTGGGTGACAAAGCGAGACTCCATCTCAAAAAAAAGAAAAAAGAAAGAGGCCCTGGACTGATCCCCCACCCCTTCTACCATGTGAGCATACAGTGAGAAGGCACCATCCATGAACCAGAAAGTTGGCCTTTGCCAGACGCTGAATCTACCAACACCTTGATCTTGGACTTCCCACCCTCTAGCACTGTGAGAAATAAATTCCTATTGTCTAAGCCGTCCGGTCTTTGGTATTGTGGTATCCTGAGCTGACTAATACAGTCATGCATCATGATAATAAGTAAAGAACAAATTACACAAAATGGTGCACTGAGTAGAGAATGCTGAAGCCCGCGTTCAAGAAGCCTCATTTTCTTTTTGAGGCAATTGTCAGCACTCTCACCTTCTAAAATGGATACTCATGTTAAGCAAGGTTGAGGGAAGAGGATTCATTCACTGCACAGCCTCGGCCCTGGGCGGAAAACACAGCAGTGACAGGGAAGTGGGCGCAAGCAGTCCCGGGTAAATGGCATCTGGGGTAGACAGGAGGTTTTGCCACTGGACTAGCAAGATATTTTACAGAAGAAGAAATATCAATTTATGGAGAAACTTCCTTCCAGAAAGGAAAAGAGGACCTAAGAGAAGAATGATCATCATCCTGGTTTGCCCAGAACTCTTTCGGTATTAGCACCCAATATTGCACATCCTGGGAACCCCGTCAGTCCTCAGGACTGTTGGTCACCCTACAAAGGACACTTCACAAATTATTAAATCTGAACAGGTAACAGGCATAAGGAATTATGATGATAGCTTAACAACAGAATAAGACTCTGAGAGTTGGCCGGGCGTGGTGGCTCATGCCTGTAATCCCAGCACTTTGGGAGGCTAAGCCAGGTGGATCATGAGGTCAGGAGATCAAGACCATCCTGGCCAACATGGTGAAACCCCATCTCTACTAAAAATACAAAAATCAGCTGGGCATGGTGGCGCATGTCTGTAATTTCAGCTACTTGGAAGGCTGAGGCAGGAGAATCGCTTGAACCTGGGAGTCAGAGGTTGCAGTGAGCCAAGACCACACCACTGCACTCTAGCCTGGCAACAGAGCAAAACACCATCTTAAAAAAAAGAAAGAAAGACACTGAGGATGAATCAATATTTAAATTGCAGTCATGTATTGTACAACACATGTAGTTCAGGCTGGTAGGAGGACCTTCCAGAAACTGGAAACATGGGACTCTGAGGATGAGAGAGCGCATGCAGGTGAGTGGAGACTTCCCCTCCTCCTGATCTCCCACTGTTGACGGGTGCTGTGTTATCTGTACTGGGGCCCCTCTGCAGCACAGCCTGAGGGAGGTCAGGGGCTTGCTCAAAGGCCTGGGACCAGGCGGAGGAGAATCCACAGATGAAGCTCAGGTCTCCTCATCCTTAATCCTAGGCTTTCTCCCCTGCCCATCAGCCCCTCCGGGCAGCCACCCAACTTCAGATTTCAGAGTCCTGATGGCCTCTAGGGAGTGAGAGGACAGTCCGTGGGGACTCTGTGAGACCCTGAAGAGAGACCTGGAGTTAATGGTAGAGAACTAGGCAATTGGAAAGAAAGGAAGTTTTTTGTTTTTTGTTTTTTGAGACGGAGTTTTGCTCTTGTTGCCCAGGCTGGAGTGCAATGCCACAATCTTGGCTCACCGCAACCTCCACCTCCTGGGTTCAAGCAATTCTCCTGCCTCAGCCTCCCAAGTAGCTGGGATTATAGGCATGCGCCACCACGCACGGCTAATTTTGTATTTTTAGTAGAGATGGGGTTTCTCCATGTTGGTCAGGCTGGTCTCAAACTCCCAACCACAGGTGATCCACCCGCTTCGGCCTCCCAAAGTGCTGGGATTACAGGTGTGAACCACCACGCCCAGCAGAAAAGAGGAAGTTTTAAAAATGACCCATTTTTTTTTTAAACTGATATTTTCCTCCATTACTAGAAAACTGCCCTTTCTGTCGGCATTCAGGTCTCCAAATGGTAAGCACCATGATGATGGTCTTGCCAAGTCAAGGGTGAAAGCCTCACAGCCCATGGCTTGCTTTACCAAAGGCTCCATCAGGGGACAGCAAACTCCCTCATTTCATATTCAGGCAAGAGCAGAGTGCAACAGAGTCTTGATGATTCACGTGTCTGGATCCTTTTAGGGTGGAGAAAGGATGTGGCAAATCATAGAGAAAGAAAAAAGGAATAGGAGGCACACGACCAAGTCTGATTTTTCAGACCTTCTGTTAAAACTGCCCCACAGATGGTTTCAAAATATAGAACCAGAGACTGCGGAGAGCTGGAAGGAATCCCCTTCCCCTAGTCCATTATCTTGGCTCCACGGATAAGAAACTGGCCTCAGAAGGGAAAGGACTGATCTAGGCCACACAGCCAGGCAGGGCCAACAGCCATGACTCCTGACTCTCAGCTGAACCTTGTTTTCCCTAAAATATATTGGACCAAAACCTACTTGGCGGCCCACAGAAATTAACAAGTAAATTGTGAACTTGCTCTTCATTTTATCTATCAAGTATTGGTGGTGGCACATCTAATTCAGTGGCTCATAATTTTAAGAAAGCCACAATTAATTATACATTCCTTAAAAAAACAAAAATAGAGACTATGGCTCAGCCATATATTACCGAGATGTTTTAATACAACTTTATTAAGCCAGGTGTGGTGGTTCATGCCTGTAATCCCAGCACTCTGGGAGGCTGAGGCGGGCGGATCACCTGAGGTCGAAAGTTCAAGACCAGCCTGACCAAATGGAGTAACCCCTGCCTCTATTAAAAATACAAAATTAGCTGGGCATGGTGGTGCATGCCTGTAATCCCAGTTACTCAGGAGGCTGAGGCAGGAGAATCATTTAAACCAGGTAGTCCGAGGTTGCGGTGAGCCAAGATCACACCACTGCACTCCAGCCTGGGCAACAAGAGCAAAACTCTGTCTCAAAAAATCTAAATGCTTATTGCTTAATGCATTTTCTCTCACCAAAGAAAGTCTCAATATACTTTATATGTTTCCATCTTAAAAAGACTTTTTAGGCGGCGTGTGGTGGCTCGTGCCTATAATCTCAGCACTTTGGGAGACTGAGGCAGGAAGATTACTTCAAGACCAGCCAGGGCAACACAGCGAGACCCCCCAGCTCTACAAAAACAACAGATAAGCTGGGTGTGTTGGCATACGCCTATAGTCCTGGCTACTCAGGAGGCTGAGGCAGGAGAACTGATTAAGCCTTGGAGTTCGAGGTTGCAGTGAGCTATGATTATGCCAATGCACTCCCGCCTGGGCAAGAGAGCAAGACCCTATCTCTTAAAAAAAAAATAGAAAAATGAACTAGGCTGTGTAGACAGGTTCCTCTGCGGAGCTTCTACTTCAGGCCTGAGTGAGGCACTGGCAGCCAGACAAGACCCTGGAGAATAGTACGCCAAACAGGAGGAACAGACAGGGCCAAGCTCCCCAGGTGGGGAGGGGACTAGCATGTTTGAGAGGAGAGAGAAGACCCAGGCGGCTGGTTAAATCATGAACGAGGAGAAGGGGGTGGGAATGAGGATGAAGAGGTATGCTGACACGTGGTTTTACAAAAGGGCAGCTTCTGATTTGCTGAAGCAAATTAAATGCCTGGGCTAAATCCCCACTCAGTGCTGTGTACGGGCTGCCACCACCTCACGGAAGTGACTGAACACAACAGGGAAGGGACGGAGGGATGCGACCAGCATCTTAGAAGAGCAACTCCAGCCTCTCTCCTTCAACTCCAGCAGCCACAGTTGCTTGGATACCCAGGCAGTTCAGGTCTCCTGAGGTCTCCACATGGCTTCCAGCTGCCTTTCCAGCACACGGAGATTCTACCCTATCATCCTCTGCCATTTAAGGCGAGAGGCAGATTCACTGTGATCTGGGTAAATACCATTTCCAAAAAGGAAACCGGCACCCAAACCTCCCATCTTTTTATAAATTCTCCTGCACAGACGGTACAGTCTCAAAGGACATAGGAGCCAAACTTGGGGAAAAAAATTTTTTTCTCCCCCATTTAGAAAGTTCTAAATAATCTGACACAACATTCAGCTAGCAGGGGTGGGAGAAAGTGGGAAGGAGGACTTTAAGGCAAAAGTCATATGAAATAAAGAGAAAAAGGAAAAATGTAAGCTTTTGCCCTTTTGTGAGGACTTCTCTAATTCTTGTGATATTTCATATTTCCCTGAATCAAATGATTCACTCCTTCAGTTTGTAGGTAACAGGTATTTCCTTTCCTCATTAGCAAGATGCAGGTAGTCAGCAACGTAATAGAAGCAAGAACTTTGTATTGCTTGGTGTGTCTGGGTCACATACTATTTTTAATTCCTGTCTCCTAACACCTGGGGGAAAAACTTAAATTCAACAGTTCCTTACACAGGGAGAAAAAAAAAGAAAGAAAGAAATGAGCATTTCTCCCTAACAGACAGTACTTCCAAATGAAACCCGTCAGGCTGAAGAGCAAGATGGACTTTCTCCTCATTACTTATCTCCCAGCAGGCCTGTTAAATGATCAGAATGCTCAGAGTCAGTAAATTTAAATTTCATTTCAAATTAAAATCCCAACAGAAGTCACGCCTTGCAAAGTAGGTCTTAAAAATACTTCTCTGCTGGGCAGCTGAGAGCTTCAGGGGAAGGAAAAGCAGAGACTGGAACGCAGGTGGCAGTACCTACTGAATTAAAAGCTCTAGAAGTCTCCATTAGGGCCCTCACACGGGGCTCCGGTGAAGGATGACGACGGGGAAGGGGCGCGGCCACACAGCAGAGAAACTGAGGGCAAGGACGACAGCACTGATCCTGCAAGAGCAAGCTAACCTCGCCGCCTGCTCCAGCCTCTATTTCAAGCTCTGTTATCACAAAATGGGCAGGCAGCTTCCCCGGGCAGAAAATCCCCTATCATGAAAAGCATCCCATAAATGTCCATTTTCATTTAACGATCTGTATGTGAATTAGAGAATGTGGGTTTTGGTTTTGTTTTTTGTTTTCCTCTCTAGATGTCTGCAGTCCTGCCTTTAAAACACCAGGGATGGCGTTCAATCCAGAGTTGCTGCTTTCTACAATGGCGCCCCCACCGCGTGCTTTTAAACACACTAAGCTCTAGGGTTATGAGGAAAAGCGTTCCCTGGCCTTCTGATTCTCTAGTGAGTACTGTGTGCTGCTGCTTCACTGGGGACTGGTTTCACTTTCTATTCTCAGTGGCATCTACAGCAGGCTTGAGGCAGAAGAGTTGACCAAAGGAACTGTGAGTGTAACTGGATCCTGGGAAGGCAGTGGCAAAAGTAATGGCAGTGGTTGATCAAGTGGCACCTGTTGTTAAATGAACAACTTCCCCATTTCCAGACCTAACCATAAGTTGGCCAGTGCACTTTAGAATCCAATGCCCTTCAAAATCCCAAACCTCTGGGTAGGAGAATGAAAGCGAGTTCCAATGTCTGACACCGACTCCACCATGTTACAAGCAATATTCAGATGCCTCATGGGAAGCAAGAACTTTCTTAAATGGATGATTTTCTTTTGTATATTTATTCACTGTCTTACTCCAAAAATGACTCAAAACAACTTTAAAAAATTTATTTGTAGCAAGGTGCGGTGGCTCACGCCTGTAATCCCAGCACTTCGGGAGGCCGAGGCGGGTGGATCATGAGGTCAGGAGATTGAGACCATCCTGGATAACATGGTGAAACCCCGTCTCTACTAAAAATACAAAAACTTAGCTGGGCGTGGAGGCACACACCTGTAATCCCAGCTACTCAGAAGGCTGAGGCGGGAGAATCACTTGAACCCAGGAGGCGAGATTGCAGTGAGCTGAGATCGCACCACTGTACTTCCCTGGGTGACAGCGAGACTTCATCTCAAAAAAAAAATACATACATATATATTCGCTATATTAAGATGCACCTGATATGGATTAAGACTGTCCTTGTTAGACAAACCACAAGAATAGCTCAGAATAACCAACAGACATTTTTCAAGCTTTTATCCCTCAAGCACTTCTGAGTTTAAAAGTTCGAGAATAAATTAAATTCTCCATAAGATTTTTAAACTCCATCATATCATTAAAAATAAAAGTGTTAAATGCGCACACTGTGTTCGCTGCAGCATTATTCACAATAGCCAAGAGGTGGAAGCAACCTAAATGTCCATCTATGCATGAATGGATAAACAAAATGTGGCATATGCAGACAATATTATTCTACCTTTAAAAAGACGGAAATCCTGCCATATGTAACGTGGATGAAACTTGAAGACGTTAAGTGAAATAAGCCAGTCACAAAAAAGATACTGCATGATTTCACTTATATGAGGTATCTAAAGCAGTAAAACTCTTAGAAGTAGAAAATATAATGTGGTTGCCAAGCGCTGGGAGGAGGCGGTAACAGGCAGTTGCTGTTCAATGGATATAGAATTTCAGTTTTGCAAGATGAAAAAGTTCTAGGGATCAGTTGCATAATGGAGTGCATATAGTTAACACTGCTGTACCGTACACTTAAAAATGCTTAAGATGGTAAATTTCATGTTTTCTTTTGTTTTGAGACATAGTCTCACTCTCTCTCCCAGGTTGGAGCACAGCGGTACAATCTTGCCTCACTGCAACCTCTGAGCCCAGGTTCAAGTGATCCTTCTGCCTCAGCCTCCTATGTAGCTGGGATTACAGGCGCACACTACCATGCCCGGCTAATTTTTGTATTTTTAGCAGAGATGGAGTTTCACGATGTTGGCTGGTCTCAAACTCCTGACCTCAGGTGATCTGCTAGCCTCAGCCTCCCAAAATGCTGGGATTATAGGCATGAGCCACTGCACCTGGCCAGTAAATTTTATGTTACATGTTTTTTACCACGATAATTTTTTTTAAGTGTTAAGGGTGGTGAAAGGCATATTCCAATTAATCTCTCTAGAAGCAGAGTTTCCAGAGTCTAGGAGTAATATTTCTGGGATGCTTTAGGCTACTCAGACCATGTTTAGAGTATTTTGTCTTATTTTGGACACAACGGCCTTGGACCATGACTGAAAGACTGTGTAACATAGAACAAGTACACTCTGCCGTGACATGAGATTCCTTCACAAAGTTTCACTTGACAAATATTAACTGAGAATGCCAGGAAGTGCACTAGATGCTAGAAAGCAGCTATCACAAACTTCAGCTTCAAAACAGCAATGAACCTTCAGAAAGGCAAAAGACACCTATATGGGTGTCTCTATCTCAAAACGTTCATTATGGCCTTAGCCACAAGGTGGCGCATGTAGACCATTTCCACACTTGAGGCTCAGGCCAGCTGATTCTTAGGGGGCCACGGGTAGGGTCTTCCTCCCTGAGCTTCTGTTTTGTTACCTTCTCAATGAGTCATATCTGAGAATCTTGGTTTGGCCAGGAATAATATAATATCCTGCTTAGCTCCTTTGAACAAGTCCTCAAAGGTGGATATTACAGTAACACACTTAGTATACCTAATAATATAACAAGACTGTCTTTAGAATATAAATCAGAAGTGCTTCAGTGGCAATCTATAACCCATCCATTTACAAACTGACTGATTGCAAGAAAAATAAATCCTGCTTGGATCCAAATGTCAATCTTTGCTAAGGAAATATGTGTGTGGGCATGACAGAGGAATCATGCGGTTCTTGACTCTACTTACACCCTGCTACTGCAAATGCTTATGTATCTGCCTTCTCGTTTTAGGGTATTTCAAAGCAAAAGGAGAGGCAAGCAATAAATGCTCACAGGTTTTGAAGTATTCCATAAACAACTGAATAATGTGACCTTCTGACTGCGGTGAATCTACATTTTTCTCATTCTTCTTGCTTAGACCAAAAGGACATATCCCCTCCCCGGTGAGGGCACAGCATTAGGATGATACTCTTCTTTTGCTAGGGATGGGAGGGAGAGAAAGAAATGCTCTAAGGCCGCCTGGCCTCGCTCTGAGACCTAAAGGGAGGAGGGAAGATTTTTCTTCTCCCATTTGGTTGAAAGTCAGCCAGGGGAGCCACCCTGAGCCAAGACCTCAGCAGGCCTGCAGCACTGCTCGCCCTCATCCTGGGAGCTGCCTGCCAACTGCTACAGCAGGGAGCTGGCCAGGCCCCAGCCTGTAGGGCATACAGAGCCAGGCTGCAACAGCTGGATGCAGAGGGGAACCACCTTCAAGGAGGCCGTGACAAAATGCAGGGCCCAGGGAATCTGTTCAACATTCATGCTGGCCAGGAAAACTGGGGAGGATCAGAGGGCCCCCAAAGAAATGCATGTCAGGAACCTACCGGGATCTACCATGTTGTATTTGGAGGCAGGAGGTGGGAGTGCTGGTAGCTTTCATAAATCCTGCCCATGGCAAAGTTCCTAAATCCTTCAAAGCATCAAAGATGCTGGCCTGCAATGGGAACGCAGAACAAAAAGCCTTGTAAGGTAAGGGGTTGGTGAGCTTGTAATTCTGGGGTTTGGTAATTTCTTACACCAGAAGCTGCACAAGCTGCTGGGAACCATGCAACAGCCCTCCCCGGCCTTTTTCCAAGTTCTGCTCCTTGCCTTTGACCTAATGAGCCAAATTCAGACTGCATCTCCCCGACGCAGCTTCTACCGACAGACAAGGGTTTGGCGAGAAGCTGGAATGCATCTTGATTGCAGATAATGAGTGCGCTCAGCAGAGATGAGGAGCACTTGGGACACGAGCTTCCACCTCAGCCCCGAGTCTGGCTGGGAGATGGAAGAGGACAGGTGTGCCAGAGTAGCTGGACACCCAGAAGAGAAAAGGCCCACCATTCTCTGCTGCAGCCCGCTGACCCTTTTAACAGCTCATTAACAGCAGAGGCTGAGGCTTCCTTTTTGTGTTTCCACAAAAGACACGGCAGTAAAAGCAGGGCAGGCTGCAAACTCAGTCATTTTCAAAGACTCATGGCAGGTGAGATTGGGAGGAGGGTGACAAGTTGTGGCCGCAGAGATGGGCACAGAGGCCCTGACTGGTGCTAGGACTTGGCTGAAGTTACACAAGTTAGTGATGGAGAGGACAGTTCCCTCAAGCCTCCTGCCTCCCAGCCCAGGACACTCTGGACAGACAAACTCCCACTCTCTTCCCAGCCTGTATGTCCCCACCCCAAGAGGATGCGACACTTGTCATGTTCCCAGAGGTGACTCCCTGCTGGCCCATTGTCTAGAGCTCTGGATGGGTATACAGGAAAGATAATAAACTCTTCCAGAACTGAGGTCATTGCTTGCCTAGTTAATACAGGGATAATTAAACAGCATTTTTTTAAAAAATGGTTTAGCTGTATAAGCCAACATTTCCTTGTATTTTTTAAAAAGCAAGAAACATAGCTTTCTGATGTCTCTACTTAAGAATCTTATTATTGGGCCGGGCACGGTGGCTCAAGCCTGTAATCCCAGCACTTTGGGAGGCAGAGGCGGGTGGATCACGAGGTCAAAAGATCGAGACCATCTTGGTCAACATGGTGAAACCCCGTCTCTACTAAAAATACAAAAAATTAGCTGGACATGGTGGCACGTGCCTGTAATCCCAGCTACTCAGGAGGCTGAGGCAGGAGAATTGCCTGAACCCAGGACGCGGAGGTTGCGGTGAGCCGAGATCGTGCCATTGCACTCCAGCCTGGGTAACAAGAGCGAAACTCCGTCTCAAAAAAAAAAAAAAAAAAGAATCTTATTATTGGGCCAGGCGCAGTGGCTCACACCTGTAATCCCAGCACTTTGGGAGGCCGAGGCAGGTGGATCATGAGATCAGCAGTTCAAGGCCAACCCGGCCAAGATGATGAAACCCTATCTCTACTAAAAATACACAAAATAGCCGGGCGTGGTGGCAGATGCCCATAATCCCAGCTACTTGGGAGGCTGAGGCTGAGACTTGCTTGAACCTGAGGTGGAGGTTGCAGTGAGCCAAGATCACACAACTGCACTCCAGCCTGGGCAATAGAGCAAGACTCTGTCTCAAAAAAAAAAAAAAAAAGAAGAAGAATTTTATTATTCCCTCAATGCTGAACCCAAACCTCTCCTGACCAGTCTTTTGTAGGAAGCCCACACTCTTCCTACTCTGTTCACTTGCCAAGCAGCATATGGAGCCCTAGAATATTCTTGTTTTCACATAGGTTCTATCTTACATTTCCAACGACATTATTTGCTCTGTGAGGACAAGAGCCTTATTTTATGCTCAATGTCTTAATAAAAACATCTGACAAAACATGATTGATAATTCTGTGCATGGCAGGCAGGCAGGGCAAGGAAGGAGGGTGGGGCCAAGCACTGCTCACAGAAATGCAGATTCCTGCCAACCCCAGACAAGCAGAGCGAAACTCGGAGAAAACTACAAAAGTCCTCAGAAACACAGTCAAAGGTATCAAGTAAGCACGGAAGCAGACCCCGTATGGAAAATAACGTCTATTTTTCAAAAGAAATTAAAATAGAGAATGCAGAACAAAAGGAGACATTTATGGCAATGTCTCTTGAGTACACCTAAAGCATAATTTGTTGACAAAGATTAAAGTCCCTTAAGTCTTAGGGCAATGAATATACTTTATATCCAAAAAGAATAAGAATTTTAATTCCACCTTCTATTTCTACAAAAATTGTACTGGCTGGTAATTGATGGTCCCCTGTTTTCATTGCAGCTAAATGGGAATGTCTCATTTATGGGCTATTCTGAATAAATTAGCTGAAAGTTTTTTTAAGTATCAAAAATACCAAGAGGTCTAACCCACATACTAGTTAAAAAGTAGAATTTTATGCATCTGCTGAATCTGAAAGCTCATGGTTCTCCCATCTCATGGTATTTAACTCCTACATTTTATAAAGACTTCAATGACATCTAGAATCTTTAAATTGATAAATCCCTATCATCAAATCTGGCTCAGATACTAGTTGAACCAAAGCATATAACGCCATGTCTATTCACGCCCCCACATTTTACTAATATTTTCTTCAGCTAATTAAATTTGTTTATTTTTATTTTCATTTTATTTTAATTTTTATGTTTTTTTGTTTGGTTTGGTTTGGTTTTGAGACAGAGTCTTTCTTTGTCACCCAGGCTGCAGTGCAGTGGCACAATCTCAGCTCACTGCAACCTCAGCCTCCCGGGTTTGAGCAATTCTCTTGCCTCAGCCTCCTCAGTAGCTGGGTTTACAGAGGCACACCACCCAGCTAATTTTTGTATTTTTAGTACAGACAAGAATTTTATCATAACGGTCAGGCTGGTCTTGAACTCCTGACCTCAGAAGATCCACCCACCTAAGCCTCCCAAAGTGCTGGAATTACACGCATGAGCCACTGTGCCCGGCTGAAAACTTCTTTTTAAATTTAATGAGCTGGATGGAAACGGTGGCTCACGCCTGTAATCCCAGCACTTTGGGAGGCCGAGGTGGGTGGAATCCTGATGTCAGGAGTTCGAGACCAGCCTGACCAATACGACAAAAACCTTGTCTCTACTAAAAATGCAAAAATTAGCTAGATGTAGTGGCATGTGCCTGTAATCCCAGCTACTCGGAAGGCTGAGACAGGAGAATCACTTGAACCCAGGAGGCGGAGGTTGCAGTGAGCTGAGATCGTGCCATTGCACTCCAGCCTGGACAACAAGAGTGAAACTGTCTCAAAAATAAGTTTTCAAGATTAGCAAAACCTTTAGAACTCATCTAAAATCTAGTCTTTTGTTCACATCTAAATGCACGTGCTGCCAGTGCTAAATGATGGTGATTAACTCCTTGCTGATATTTTCTGTGAAACAAATTGGTATTTTCAAGGCAATTTCCAGTGAGAAAATGTCCTCATAAACAAAACTGCATTTTGATCAAATCCCCATGTTGGTCATCTTGGCAAAGCCCTCAAAGACCATGGCAAAATGGCCACAACTGCAATTCCTGACCTCAACCTTTTGGGCCCCTTGAGAGCAGAGTCCACACACTCCATGGAAGAAACAGCATTAGGCCACTGGGACTTCAACCTCAGATAAAGGTCTTCTTCCTGTTTCTCCCCACCAACTTTTGGCACACAATATAATGATCCTGAGACACTGAGAAAGACAAATGATTTTTCTCTCTCCCATTTGCTAATCCCAAAGTATTACTTTATCTGTCTCAGGAACTTCTCGCTGCAGAATCCTTTGTGTAGAGAGAGGTCTGTGTTCTTAGGCTCAAGAATCTGTGTAATAAACCGTGAATTTTGAAGTCATCATCATGTTTTAGTTGCATAAACTCAGGGCTCATGGGAAGCATTCCTAGAAGGTGGTAAAGGGCAATCTGTAATGGGGGCTATAAATTTCTGTTTAAATTTGCCACAAGTGATTAAATCCAGTTAAAATAATAATATGACACTGGGAAAAAACATAGAAGGTGGGCAGTTGGCCAGGCCAGGAGTTGAAGGGACATTATTGCTGGTTCTGAGAGTGTACCAAAATCATTACCATGAAAGGTCTGAGTTTTGATAGGAGACTGGAGCACAGAAACCGCAGGAAGAAAGAAGCATCTGGACAAATCAGTCCATCACCAAAAGACCTGGAGATTATATTGTTGAAGACATCTTCAGAAATCCTCTGATTTTCTGGCTTTGGGTATGACTTCTCTTTCTTCTTCCGAAACCATCAAAAAGGGAGATATTTTGCAAGTGATTAAAAGATAGTGTTCTATCTGGCATTATTGCAAGTAATACCCACACAGAAGTAAGAAGACGGTGTGTGAGCACTAATTCCCCTATGACTTCCATCAGAACACAAACCCAGAGAGGGCGGAGCCTCTGTCCTGCTCACCCCAACATTCCCAGCACTTGGAATAATGTCTGGCACACAGGAGGTGTTCAATAAACAGCTGAAGGAGTGAAGAGTGAACTATGCGATCTGTTCAGGCTGCCACACTTCTAGCCAAACCTCACCCTAAATGCAGAGTTAGAATGAGCCATGCTGGGAAGCTCTATCTCCCCAAAGCCCAGGGCCAGGTCAATGACTCTGTAAAGGACAAAATTCCGGAAGCTTCCAAACTAATTGCTACTAGGAATGGTGAGAAAGCCATAATGCCATTTTTTAGGTTCCCCTACTAACTACTCTAGGGTCACTAGCAAGGCCTCAACCAGCATCCTGCTCCTCTTCCCATGTAACCCTAGGAACGCTTTCCAATTCCATTTCCTTTCATCCATCTGCTCCCTCCCCGGGCCTGGTTCTCATATGTCGTAGCTTGTCAGGGGGTTGGACCGTATTTCTTGGCGCCTCAATTCTCTACTTCTTCAGGCTCCTGCTTAACAAAGGTCTGGACCTCCCAGGCCTCTGAGGATCCCTGAGTGAGTCCTACAGACCTGGCAAGTTACTCCTAGAACTCAGATTGAAGTCAAAGCAGCTAGACTAGCAGTACCATTGACCCAAATCACCAGCTAAATTTACTACATTATTTACTGCTCATATTGTGTGGCCATCTGCTGATGGCAGATAATCATTAAAAAAAATGATCAAAAAAAGAAAAGTGGCATTTTATATCTTATGTTCCCCCTTCTGGCTGAAAGTGTTGTTAATTTTATTTCTTTATTTTTACTTTTTTTAGAGATGTTGTCAGAAGCGTTTGAACCAGAGCAACTTCAACTTGAACAGGGACTGGGTAAAATAAGGCTGAGCTCTACTGGGCTGCATTCCCAGGGGGTAGGCATTCTTAGTCCCAGGATGAGATAAGAGGTTGGCACAATACACAGGTCATGAAGGCCTTCCTGATAAAACAGTAACGAAGCTGGCCAAATCCCACCAAAACCAGGATGGAGAGGAGAGTGAGCTCTGGTGGGTCTCACAGCTCATTATATGCTAATTATAATATATTAGCATGCTAAAAGACACACCCACCAGCGCCATGACAGTTTACAGATGCCATGGCAACGTCAGGAAGTTACCCTGTATGGTCTAAAAATGGGAGGAACCTTCAGTTCAAGGGAATTGCCCACTCCTTTCCAAGAAAACTCATGAACCATCTGCCCCTTGTTTAGTACATAATCAAGAAGTAACAATAAGTGTCAGCAGCTGAGCAGCCATCCCACTGCCACTGCTCTGCCCATGGAGCAGACATTCTTTGATTCCTTTACTTTCTTAATAAACTGGCTTTCACTTTATGGATTCACCTCTTAATTCCTTCTTGTGCAAGATCCAAGAACCCTCTCTTGGGGTTCACATTGGGACCCCTTTCCAAAAACAACGAGGTCTCACTTTGTTGTCCAGGCTGGATAGCTCACTGCCACCTCAAATTCCTGGGCTCAAGGGCTCCTCCCACCTCAGCCTCTGGAAAGGCTGGGACTACAGGCGCACACCATCATGCCTGCATAATTTTTTCATTTTTTTATAGAGATGGGGTCTTGGCATCTCCAGACTCATCTCAAACTCCTGGGCTCAAATGATCCTCCTGCCTTGGCCTCCCAAAGTGCTGGGATTATATGTGAGAGCCACCACGCTTGCCAATTTTTTTTTACCTTCACACTTAGAACTGAAAGTGAGAGTGACTATGTGCATGTTTACACGTGTACATACATACACACACATGTACACCTACTTGGATTTTTTAACATACTTGTGGCAAGACGTCTCAAACTCATTTATTTCTTTTGTTAAATAAATGGATTGATAGAAACTTATCCAGTTTTCAAGTATGAAACTGTTCAGTTGAGCAGCATCGTTCTTCAAACGTTAAATTGTTAAATTAAAAGGACTTCTTTTCCAGGCTTTACGAACATTTGATTCAATCAGATTTTAGTTAGTAAATGAACAGAGCCATGCTTGATGGCACATACCTATGGTCTCAGCTACTCAGGAGGCTGAGGTGAGAGGATCACTTGGGCAAGGAGTTCAAGGCTGGCCCGGGCAACAAAGCAAGACCCTGTCTCTTAAAAAAAGGTTTTTCAAAATCTTTCAAAAACCAATAGAATTACAGGAAAAAAAATCAAACTAAATTACTTATATAAAATATACTAACAACAACACAAACTTCTTTCTTTGAAGCATGGAGAATATCTAAGAATACATAAAACAAAAAATGCACTTCTTCTTTTTATTTTATTTTTTGAGACAAAGTCTCACTCTGGTTCCACACTGGAGTACAGGGGGTGATCTCAGCTCACTGCAACCTCTGACTTTCTGGTTTAAGTGATTCTCCCGCCTTAGCCTCCCGAGTAGCTGGGATTACAGGCACGTGCCATCATGCCCAGCTAATTTTTGTATTTTTAGTAGAGACAGGGTTTCACCATGTTGGCCAGGATAGTCTTGATCTCCTGACCTTGTGATCTGCCCACCTTGGCCTCCCAAAGTGCTGGCATTACAAGCATGAGCCACTGCACCCAGCAAAAATGCACTTTTTTAAAACAAATTATGGAAGGGAAATTTCCTATATAAAATCTACAATACAGAGTTGAGAAATCACTATTACTCCCAGGTAGGGAACTTACCAAGCACATCCTAATAATTAAAAACATTTAAAGGCCACATACAAATAAAAACAACTTCGAATGAAATATTCCCAACATTTTTCACCCTACACCCTTTGCGTGGGTCATTTTCTCTGGCCAGAATGCGTTTTCCCTCATCTTTGCCATCCTTTCATGGGCCTGGCCACCACAGCAGGTCCACAGCCCGACTCACTCAACTGCTACCGTGGGTCTCGTCTCCAATAAGAGACCATGGAAAACCCAAGGCCAGTTTTATTCTTCAAAATTTCCAGAGCATCTTGCACCCAAAAAGGTAACAACAATAAAAGTTTGCTAAACTGAATTGAAGCAGGAGAAAGAGAAGATGGGGAAGAGACGGTGGTGGGAGGAGACAGAGATTTCGTGGAGAGAAAGGAGGACATGGAGCAAGGGCATGAGATGATATCGTTCTGGCTTAGCATTTCAAGCCAGAAAAAAATGATTGCCACCATATAATGATGCCTAGCACGTATAACTAGATAAATGCATGTATATATGTATGGATATGGACAGACATCATTTGCCAATTTTTTTCAGTGCTTTCACCTGCAGATATGGTTTTAAAGATAAGGACAGGGACTGTACCCATGTTTACAACAGCATTAGTCACAAAGCCAAAAGATAGAAACAGCTCAACTGTCCATCAACAGAGGAGTGGCTAAAGACAATGTGGCATATACATACAACAGAATATTATCCAGCCTTAAAAAGGAAGGAAATCCTGTCTCATGCTATGACAGGGATGAACCTTGAGGATATGATGCTAAGTGAAATAAGCAGTCACAAAAGGACAACTACTGCGTGATTCCATTTATATGAGCTACCTACAGTAGTTAAATTCATGGAGACAGAAAGTAGAAGAGTGGTCACCAGGAGCCGGGAGGAGGACAGAATGGAGAGTTGTTGTTTGATAGGTACAGAGTTTTGGATGGGATGATGAATAAGTTCAGGAGATGAAAGATGGGCATGGCCACACAACACGAATGTGACAGGTGCAGGAGGCAGATAAGGGGGGTCCCCGGAGAATCTCCAACCAAATCCTCAAGTGTTTACATTAGATACTTTTGCGCAGATGAGGGGGCCTGCCCAGGGTCTTCTGTGTGCATGCCTACAACGGGCTAGGAACCCACCTGCGTACTGGGAGGATGGCATGGAGCCACGGGAAGTTGGCACCTTGGGCCTGGGGGAGGAGTCCGATCTCTTCAGCTCCTGTGTCGTGGCCTCTTCAACAGATGAGGTGGGAGCCCATTGGCTGGACTCTGTCTCTGTTTTTTTTTTTCTTTTCTCCTTTTTGCCCAATAAGTTCTGTTCTCCTCACCCTTCAATCTGTCCACATGTCTAATTTTTTCCTGGTCGTGACACAAGAACCTGGATTTAGCTGAACTTACCAAGCATATCAAGGAGCAAAAATTCTGCATCAAATTGTACTTACTTAGTGCCATTGAATTGTACACTTAAAAATGGTGACAATGGTCAATGTTATGTATATTTTACCACTTTTTTTTAAAGATAAGAATTGAAAAGGTAGATCACAATACAGCCTCAAAGTCTTACAAGTAGTCTCTTCTTTCTCCCCCTCACACAACCTCCAAGAGCACAGACTGGAATTCCCTGTGGTTCCAAGAGAGTTCAGATGCCACCTTATGCACAGCTATGCATGCCACATACATGCCACAGCTCTAAATACAGTAACTTGCAGCTAGCAGGGTTCATTAAACATTCACAGATTCATTGAAAAGGAAAAAAAAACACAAGTAGTGAACAGTTGGAAAGTTTTTTTTTAGAACATAGCTTGAAATAGAGGGGATAAAAAGTTCTGATAAATGAGCTAGAATGTAGGCGATTGGAAATTAACAAGTCTGGGTCTTTAGAGTAACTGAGAATCAATGGAAGGATGGAAAACTTTTTCCTTACTAATGACCTCTATTACTAGGAGAAAAAAGAAAGTGAGCATATAGAAATAAAATCAGTGTGAGTCAGCTTTTTAAATAAACTAGAACAAAAGTGAGTTATTAAGAAGGAAGTGGCAATTATTTTACCTGGAAACTGATTATGTAATAGCATATTTTTATATCATACGGATTGTCCATTCAGGGGAGGCTAGAATGTCCCAGAACATGTAGCACCCCTTTTCTCATGCGTGAGCACAGGCAGAAACATCACCAAATCCCTTCCTGGAAAATGACAGCTTATTAGAAACACAAATGCATGCTGTGGCTCAGGAAGGTAAAAAGAGGTTAAATGACAAAAATGTTAAAGCAGCCCCTTTGGCCTAGAGCAATTTTATAGAACAATAACTAAGATGATAATCTCTCTCTAATTTCTTCCCTACAGCTATGGCTGGTTTCAACTTGATTGCTGCAAACAGGAGAATCTGTTTTGCCTTTTTAAATATCTGCTTCTCCTCCTTCCATCTCACGCTCATTTCCTTTCTGGTTTAATTCTCCATCATGACAACTCACAGAGTTCTATTTATTCAGCACCACACTTTGACACTGAAAGTCCACATCTAAGAGAGTCCTTATGTCTACCCTTTTAAGATGTCACCCTAAGCAGAGGAGAAGCGGGTAAGCTGTGGCTGCTGGGCTTTAGAAATGGGAAAGGAGATGAGAATTCTGCCTGTTTTTCAGCAAACCTTGACTTTTTAAATTAATTAACCCTGAAATTCTGGGTTATCATCTCAGGCAGCTTGCACTAAGCTGTGCCCAGGCACTACCACCCATTTAGGAAAAAGGGCCTCTGACTATCCTGAGCACTGAACTTCTGCTAAGGAAAGATTCAGGCAAAGCAAAATTCTTTCACCTCAA
The DNA here is from genome assembly GCF_001604975.1 of Cebus imitator. NCBI lineage: Eukaryota > Metazoa > Chordata > Mammalia > Primates > Cebidae > Cebus > Cebus imitator. The sequence continues at coordinate 3,360,116 of NW_016107342.1, read as the reverse complement.
CATTATTGAGATGGAGCAGGGGTCCCTTTTAGGGGCCTGCCCAGCTAACCCTCAGCCTGAAAATAAAGGAAAATTTGAGTCCCTTCAAGGGAAATCCTGGGTACCTAGCTAGCCATGCAGCCAGCACCTAGGGAAGTGAATGAATAACCTGCTAAGCAAGGAAGTAATAATAGCTTAACAATTGTCACCCCAGTACATGAGAGTCACGAGATGTTTGGTTCCCTACAGAAATTAAAGATAACATCTTGACATATGTCCCTGAGTTGCTTTTCAGAAACCTGAACCCCTACCAGATGGAAAATGCCAATCAGTGTCACACAAACCTCAAATAAGGGGGAAGTGAAGACTGAACTCTGATGACAGCTCTTTGTTGTACATTTCTTCCTGAGGGGTCTGAGAGAGTCATGCCCACAAGCCAAACCGTGACATTCCTTCCTGCCTACCCCAAGGTTTCAGATGAATTCTTACTTCCTTAACCAATTGCAAATCAAAAAATCTTTGAATCCACCTATGACCTATAACCCTCATTTCAAAATATCCCATCTTTTTGGGCCAAACCAATGTATAATCCCCATGTATTGATTTACAATTATGCTTGTAACTTCTGCTTTCTTGAAATGAACCCCTGCCTTTAAAACCCCTCAATTGGAGCCAGGTGTGGTGGCTCACTCCTGTAATTCCAGCATTTGGGGAGGCCAAGGCAGGCTGATCACTTGAGGTCAGGAGTTTGAGACCACAGCCTAACCAACATAGTAAAACCCTATCTCTACTAAAAACACAGAAATTAGCTGGGCATGGTGGTGGACACTTGTAATCCCAGCTACTCAGGAGTCTGAGATAGGAGAATCGCTTGAACTTTGGAGTGGAGGTTGCTGTGAGCTGAGATTTGGCCACTCTACTCCAGCCTGGGTGACAAAGCAAGACTCTGTCTCAAAGCAAAACAAAACAAAACTTCCCTCACTTGTAAGCCATTGGAGAGTTCAGGTCTTAGGCATTCGCTGCTCAGTTCTCTCTGTTTGGCACCCTGCCACAAACGTCTAACTTTCCCTGCAAATCCTAGTATCAGGGTTTGGATTTTTGTGCATGCTGGGCAAGAAGACTCAAGTTCAGTTGGGTAACACTGCTGACATCGTGGCGGGATGACTCTTTGTTATGGGGAGCTGTCTGTGCATTGGAGAATGTTTAGCAGCATCCCTGGTCTCTACCCACTAGATGCTAGTAGCGCCCCCTAGATGTAACAACCAAAAATGCCTCCAGACATTACTGAAAGTTCAGTAATGGATGGGACAAAATCACCCCAGCTGAGAACCAGTATGGTAAAGTGAGATTCCATCCCTCTGCTCACTGCCATCAGAAACCTCCATTTGAATGTTCTTCACCCATCCCCACCTGCACTATTCCAGATAACCTGGGTTAGATCCAGAAGGCGCCATCAGCAGATGGCCAAGCAGAATCCAAGGGAAAAAGAGTGAGAATCTATGCAATAGGAAACCAACCGGCCTCCGCTTCATCCCCACACTGAAAGGAGAAAATAAAAAGTAACTGCGACACCTGTTTCCTGACAATGAAAGAAGCTGGCAGAGCTAGCACTTTGTTGGCCACCTTCTTCTTTGCCAATGAGGATTTACCCAGGATGTGAGCAGCAGAGACAGCTTTCTACAGAAAGAAGTGGGTCCCTCAGGACCTGGCCTGCACCCGTGGGATGGAAGCTCTGCTCTCTAGCCCAGCCTTGCAATCCACTGGTTATAGGACCTTGGGCAAGTCATTTAATTTTGCTGGATTTCTTTCTCTTCAGCTGTAAAGTAAAAGAGCCAAATCTTAGCCCTTCTTGGAGGTTGTTTCTAGATCTAAAGTACTACTATTTTAGGGACCAAGTGTTGGGAAGGGTAAAAGAAAGAAGAGAGCAGATGGAGGGAGAAGAACCAAAGAAAGCACTGGAATACTCTCAGGTGACTACATGGTGTGCACAAGAGAGAGCATGAGCTAGGTTTTTAAGAGAATTCCGCAAGCTCCAGGCTGTTGGCAACAATCGAATTTCTGGGATAAAGGAGGAAGAGTTCATAAGAGGTATGGTTTTCAGCACTCCCTATAACTTTACCCATCCTAACTTGTTCTCCTGTTCATACCTTGATACCATTCTCCCCTGCATTTGCATTCTTTTTTTTTTTTCTTCTTTTTTTAGTCTCACTCTGTCACCCAGGCTGGAGTGCAGTGACACAATCTTGGCTCACTGCAACCTCTGTCTCCCAGGTTCAAGTATTTCTCTTGCTTCAGCCTCCCGGGTAGCTGGGGTTACAGGGTACATGCCACCATCGCCAACTAATATTTGTATTTTTCAGTAGAGATGGGGTTTTGCCATGTTGGCCAGGCTGGTCTCAAACTCCTGACTTCAAGTGATCTGCCCACCTCAGCCTTCCAAAGTGCTGGGATTATAGGCACGGGCCACCATGCTCAGCCTGCATTCTGTTTTCCTCTCGTTGCACAACCGAATTTCTCCTTCTTCTCCCTATTCTTTATTTCAGATCCCTTAATTTCTTCTTATTCATTATCTGATTCTTTTTTCTGTGGCTCTCTTGCTCACTCTCTCTCTGTCTTTCCTTCCTTTTTTTTATTCTCCCTCCCTCTTTTTCTCTTTCTCCCTCTAGCTCCCTGACCTTCTTCGCCATAAGAAGGAAGTAGGTCACCAGCCACAGCCCTAGATTCTGCCTCCTTATAATATCCAAATCTATAGAAAGAAAGACAAGCTGTGTTCTGAAGGATGAATCTTCCACATGGAACACCAGAGGCTTACACAGGTGCCCAGGCAACAGGCTAACTTCCTCTTTTAGACTATGAATTGATAAACCAATAAAAGGAACCATTTTATTCCTTTTAGATGATTCAAGTTATGACCATATTGACTTGACTAGTGACTGTCATTAACCTACCATGAGGAACTTCTACTGAAGGCCAAATGTGTCGACTTGTCTGCAACACAACTGCATCTCAACCAACCAGGCCACAGTATGGAGGTGGGACACCCAAATGTTTTAATCGTGTCTGCAGAATCCCAGCATGGGCCAGTCTGCTAAGTGGATGTATCTTGACCAAGCCGGCATCTGGCAAGTTGGCTGAAAGCCACAGGTTTGTTGTGAAATACCATATCACAGCAGCCCCGGGTAGATGACTTTCTAAAGTGACATACTGTGCTGTACCCACTGCCTGTCACACAAAGACAAGGAAAGAAGTTTTCCAGGTTCTCCCATGCCCAGTTCAGCCCTCACTTTGCCTTCCATCCTTTTGGCACACTAGCTGGCCAGAAATGTGATCATTTGCTATTGATGAAGCGAACACAGCGTCTAAAAGAGAGCTCTTTGGAATGCCGGACATAAGAGGAGGGCAAATCACCCACTAGATTTACGCTAAATGAGCCACATCAAATGGAACATGAACAAAAACCTCTAATCAGTCGCAATCAAATGAAAAGAGACTTCCTGGAGAGTAACAGCCAGATGGGAAGTTAAAGTCGTTCAGACCATTAACATTCCACTAATGCTCACTGCTTTTTTAACAAGCAAATGGAGCCAGGTTTGGTAGAGGAAAGGAAAATGCAAGACCAGAGCAGGGGCTCACACCTGCAATCCCAGCTCTTTGGGAAGCGGAGGTAGGAGGATCCCTTAACCCCTGGAGTTTGAGGCTGCAGTGAGCCATAACTGTGCCACTGCACTCCAGCCTGTGTGGCAGAGCAAGACCCTGTCTCTAAAAAAAAAAAAAAAAAAAAATTTAGACCCATCACTTTTTCGGGTTTTTCTGTTTGTTCGTAGACAATGTCTTACTTTGTCACCTAGGCTTAAGTGCAATGGCACGATCTTGGCTCACTGCAGCATCAACCTCCCAGGTTCAAGCAATCCTCCTGCCTCAGTCTCCAAGTAGCTGGGACTACAGGTGTATGTCGCCACATCCAGCTAATTTTTTTGTAGACATGGCTTTTCACCATGTTACCCAGGCTGGTCTTGAACTCCCGTGCTCAAGTGATCTGCCCACCTCAGCCTCCCAAGCGCTGGGATTACAGGTGTGAGCCCCTGGGGCCAGCCCACATCCATGTTTTCAGCAACAACAAACCCTCAAAAACCACATACAATAACCTAATGGACAGACAGGTGACTGGTAAAGAAATTGACCTAGGGAGGTCCTCTCCCTTGACTACCCCATCCCTACCCAGCAGCCCAGCTTTCCCTTTGGCTTTTTACTATCAAATTCCTTTTTTTTTCTTTTGAACAGTATTATTGAAATATAATCACATGCCATTCAATTCACCCATTTAAAGTGCACAGTTCAATGGTTTTAGTATATCCAGAGTTGTACTGCAACTATCACCACAACCAGTTTCAGATTATTTTCATCAGCCCAAAGAGAAACACTTGCCATGGACTGAATGTGTTCCCACAAAATTCACACATTAAGCCCTAATCCCCAGTGTGACGACATCTGGAGATGGAGCCCTTGGGAGGTGATCGGGTCATGAGGTGAAGCCCTCCTGATGGGGTTAGTGCCCTTCTTAGAAGAAACAGGAGAGGGCTTGCTTCCTCTCTCCCTGCTCTCAGCCATGTGAGGATGTGAAGGTACAACAAGAAGACAGCTGTTTGCAAACTGGGAAGAGAGCTTTCAGCAAGAACCCAACCATGCAGGTCCCAGTGTCTTGGACTTTCAGCCTCCAGAACTTCGAAAAGTAACTTTCCGTTGTTTAAGCCAGCCATCTATGGTAGTTTCCCAGAGCAGCCAGAGCAAACTAAAACAGCTCAGTCCCCTTCAGCAGTCACTCCCCGATCCCCTCACTCCCCCTGCCCTGGCAATCACTAACTGTTCTGTCTCTATAAATACTGGACTTCTCCTATAAATGGTAACGTATAATATGTAGTTTTTGTAGTTTACGTAGTATTAAACTACATATAATATGTAGTTTTTCGTAACGTGAAGCCCTCTTGTGTCTGGCTTCTTTCAGACATAGTGTTAGCATAGTATTTTCAAGGTTCACACATATTGTAGCACTTTATCAGTACAGATGCTACTCCACTTATGGCGGGGTTGCGTCCCATTGAAAATATCATAAATTGAAAATGCGTTTTACACATCCAACCTACTGAACATCATAGCTTAGCCGAGCCTACCTTAAATGTGCTCAGAATACATATGTTAGCCTATAGTTGGGCAAAATCATTCAACACAAGGCCTATTTTAGAATAAAGTGCTGAATGTCTCATGTAATTTATTGAATACTGTACTAAAAGTAAAAATCAGATCATTCACATTATCTCTTTTTTTTTGGAGACAGAGTCTCACTCCGTTGCCCAGGCTGGAGTATAGTGGCGTGATCTCGGCTCACTGTAACCTCCACCTCCCAAGTTCAAGCAATTCTCATTCCACAGCCTCCTAAATAGCTGAGACTACAGGTGTGTGCCACCATGTCTGGCAAATTTTTGTATTTTTAGTACAGACAGTGTTTTGCCATGTTGGCCAGGCTGGTCTTGAACTCCTGACCTCAGGTGATCTGCCCGCTTTGGCCTCACAAAGTGCTGGGATTACATGCATGAGCCACAGTGCCTGGCTGTTCACACCATCTTAAAGTTAAACCATCTTAAGTCAGGGACCCTCTGTACTTCATTCCCTGTTGTTGCCAAATAATATCATTGTATAGAAATGCCTTATGTGGGGCCGGGCGCGGTGGCTCAAGCCTGTAATCCCAGCACTGTGGGAGGCCGAGGCGGGTGGATCACGAGGTCAAAAGATCGAGACCATCCTGGTCAACATGGTGAAACCCCGTCTCTACTAAAAATACAAAAAATCAGCTGGGCATGGTGGTGCGTGCCTGTAATCCCAGCGACTCAGGAGGCTGAG
>NW_016107342.1:3325248-3353825 GCF_001604975.1 Cebus imitator | reverse complement strand
AAAAAAAAAAAAAAGAAAGGAATACCATATGTGATAGTGAGATAAAATAAGAGACATATATTTGGTCTGTGCCTCTAATTCCTAGCACATAGTTTCTAAAGCCCTTGGAATCTCTAGAACTGTGGGTTTATACTTTTGAGTACAAAAAAGGATATTCAAAAGTGAATATCTGATGGCTGGGAGCCCCTAGGTAGCTACAAGATGGGGGCTGGTCAGGAAAGACCAGGACATGACTAGAGGACTGTAACTTTCAACCTCACCCTCAGCCTCTGGGAAGGGAACAGGGGCTGTAGATTGAGTTAATCACTAACGGCCAGTGATGCAATCAATCATACCTATTTAATGAAAGCTGCATATAAAAACCAAAGGACAGGGTCTGGAGAGGTTTTGGATCGCTGAGCTCGTGCCTGGAGGGTGACGTGTCTGGAAAGGGCGTGGAAGCTCCGTGTTCTGCACCAGTCAACTGGTAGTTCGTCTGTGTCCTGAAAATAATCTTTATAATTAACCAGTAAATGTGAGTGTTCCCCTGGGTTCTGTGATCTGCTCTAGTAATTCTTTTCTTTTTTGAAACAGGGTCTTGCTCTGTCACCCAGGCTGGAGTGCAGTGGTGCGATCACAGCTCACTGCAGCCTTGACCTCCTGAGCTCAAGGGATCCTCCCACCTCAACCTCCAGAGTTGGTGGCACTACAGGAACATGCCACCATGTTTGGCTAATTTTTTAATCTTTTGTAGACATAGGGTCTCACTATGTTGCCCAGGCCTGTCTCCAACTCCTGGGCTCAAGTAATCCTCCTGCCTCAGCCTCCCAAAGTGCTGGGATTACAGGCGTGAGCCACCACACCTGGCCCTGCTCTAGCAAATAAACTGAACCCAAGAGGATCATGGGAATCCCTCAGTTAGAAGTATAGGTAACAACCTATTACCTGCAATTGCCATCTGAAACTGGAGGAGTGTTGCTGACCGGCTCTCGACGTGTGGGATCTGATACTGTCTTCAAGTAGTTAGTGTCAGAATTGAGTAAAAGTATAGGATACCCAGTTTGCATCTGCTGGAGAATTGCTTGGTGTGTGGAGAAAACCCTATACACACTGGAAGTGTTGAGTGACTACATAAATAGAGGAGAAAAATTGTTTATTTTTTTTTTCAGACCATATTTTACTTATTCATTCATCAATTGATGATCATTTGGGTTGTTTCCTTTTTTGTCTATTAGGTATAATGCTGCATTAAACATTCTTGTATAGGCTTTTGTGTGGACTTATGCCTTCACTTATCTTGCAGTATGTACCTGTTAGTGGAATCAATGGGTTACAAGATAACTCTATATTTGACCTTTTGAGAAACTGCCAGACTTTCCATGGTAGTTGCACCATTTTACATTTCTACCAGCAGCGTATGAGGATTCCAATTTCTCTATATTCTTGCCAAAAATTATCTGTCTTTTTTATTATAGCCATCCTAGTGGGTGTAAAGTGGCATCTCATTGTGGTTTTTGAATTGCATGTCCCTGGTGACTACTGATACTGAGCATTTTTTTCATGTGATTATTGGCCACTGGTATGTCTTCTTTGGAGAAATGTCTATTCCTACCCAATGCCTATTTTTGAAATGTCTTTTTTATTGAGTCTAAGAGTTCTTTACATATCCTAGATACAAGTCCCTTATCAGATATAAGATTTGCTTTTTTTTTTTTTTTTTTTTTATGGAGTCTCACTCTGTCACCAGACTGGAGTGCAATGGTGCGACATCAGCTCACTGCAACCTCCACCTCCCAGGTTCAAGCGATTCTCTTGCCTCAGCCTCCCAAGTAGCTGGGATTACAGGCGCATGCCACCAAGCCCGGCTAATTTTTGTATTTTTAGTAGAGATGCCATGTTGGCCAGGCTGGTCTCAAACTCCTGACCTCAAGTGATCAGCCCGCCTTGGCCTCCGAAAGTGCTGGGATTACAGGCGTGAGCCACTGTGCCCAGCCCTCTTCTTAATTTCTTGAAGTAACCTTTGAAGCACAGAGTTTGTCATTTTGATGAGCTCCAAATGATCCATTTTTTTCTTTGGTTACTTGTGCTTTGGTGCCACATATTAAGATCAACTTTAAACAAGCTTTTTTCAGCTTGTACTGTCAGTTGTAGGCATTGATTCTTTTCTACTTTAGCAGCAGGGCCTCTCTTTACCCTGACTCACTCACTTATGGAGACACGGCCGACCACACAGCCCACAGGCAATGCAAGACATGAATGGATTTGCACACCCCACTGAGTCCTGCTGTGCTCTGATTATCACTTTGATTATTACTGAACACTCTGGAGTCTACATAAGGCTTTTAAGCTTCTGGAGCCTTTCAGAATTATTAATTAATCCTTAAAATAGCTTTGAAGGATGATTTCCCCCCTGATTCTAAGAAGACAATTAAGAAGTGATTGCCAAGACTAATAACTTTCTTCAGAGGAACTCTAACCTCTGAAATTTTCAAACTTTGACTGCTAAGGAAGAAGGAGACAGAAACCGGGCAAAGCGTGACAATGAGCAGTCGAGGCACAGCAAGTGAGAGGCGACCAAAGCTGGATATGTGTGTATCCTCACTCACTTCTTACTATCATCACCTCCTCACATGGCTTCTACTCGCCACCATGTCCTGTGACCACCACCACACTGAAGCCAGAAGCATCATATTTAAAAATCTGGTTATATCCATTGGTTCATTGATACCTGTAAGATTTTTTAGAAATGAGAAATTTTCAGAACTATCATGTCCCCAGATGCTTCTTCAGCTCATCTGCTACAATTATCTCCCATGTTGCACACACTCAAGCCTCATCAACTTTCTCCAAGTTTACCAAAACCCCTGCACCACTAAAAACTCCTCTGCTCTGGAAGGTACTTTCCTTTTTCTCCTGCTCACATGGGAAGGCCCAGACACATCACCCCCAGCTCCACCAGGCATTTAATAGACTCAACCTGTGTGTGATGCCCTTGGCATTTTCTTCACAGTTCTATTATTATTATAACCCAGATGGCAACTGGAATCATGCTGCCCTTTATGCTCCAGTTACCACTGGCTTGCACCACAACTTCACATCCTGTGGAAAATTTAGTACCCATTCAAGATATCTGAAATCCCTAGACAATAAGGGGAGAGTGGTGATTATCCTATGGATACTGTTACGTCCAACTTTCTGCCCTCACTGACTTCTTGCTCTCTCTGTGTCTTGTGACTATTCCTTACTTCTGCAAGTACGGACCTCAATGCTTTATGCTGATTTACACTGAAAGCTTTGCTAGCAAGCCTCCAAGATGGCCCCCAAAGATCTCCACCTCTCAGTATTTCCAGTCTTGCACAATCCTCTTCTCATGAGTAACCGACAGAATATGGCAACATTGAGGGATGTCACTTCCCTGATCAATACAGAAGATTGTGATTTTCATCTTGCTATTAATAGCAGACTCTCTCTCACTGGCTGGAGGCCCATGTATTAATAGTAAAGAACTTACAAGGTGGTCTCCTGTCAACAGTCAGAAAGGAACTGAGACCCTCAGTCCAACACACCTTAAGGAACTGAATGTTGTCACAATCCATGCAAATGAGCTGAGAATCAGATCCTTCTCTAGTCCTAAGATGAGCTCCCAGCTCTAGCTGATGCCCTGATTGCAGCCTTGGGACTGCAGGTGATATAGAGGACACAGCTAAGCCATGCTCAGATTCCTAAGCCACAAAAATTGGGAGAAAACAAATGTGTATTATTCATGCACCAATAATTAAGGAATAAAAAACCTGAAAATAAACAAACTGTCCCTTCACTTGTGACTTCTGTGTATATAGAAGACTTTATTCATGGGCTAGGGAGAGAGGGAGGCTTTACATAACAAAATCCTAAAAGCACAAACTTGAATACTAGACATTTAGTCTGTGAGAATCCTTTGACCACTAGATTGTATTACTCAGTCTCTCCCTCTCACCCTCCTTCTCTTCCATGACACCCATGCTAGGCTTTAAAATATGTATACTCACACACACACCAACACACACACACACACACACATACACACACAGGCACAGAACTTCAGCAGAGAATTTGAACTGAACTGACCCTTGAAAGGTCCTAATGAGATACATTGACAAAGCATCATTATTCTCTCTAGTCTCTGCCTATGGCAGGCAGTGGAAAGGAAACTTATTTTTCCAAGGACACAGTATAATACAACTTACCACATGTTTGATATGGTTTGGCTGTGTCCCCACCCAAATCTCATCTTGAATTGTAATCTGCATAATCCCCATGTGTCATTGGAGGGAACTGGTAGGTGGTGATTAGGTCATGGAGGCAGTTTCCCCTATACTGTTCTCATGATAGAGAGTCCTCACAACATCTAATGGTTTTACAAGGGGCTCTTCCCACTTTGCTCCTCACTTTTCTCTCTCCTTCCACCATGTAAAGAAGGTCCTCACTTCCCCTTTGCCATCCACCATGACTGTAAGTTTGCTGAGGCTTCCTCAGCCATGTGGAACTGTGAGTCAATTAAACCTCTTTCCTTTATAAATTACCCAGTCTCGGGTATTTCTTTAAAGTAGTGTGAAAACAGGCTAATACAGTAAATTGTTATCACAAAGAGGGGGGTACTGCTATAAAGACAAGAAAAAATGTGGAAGCAACTTTGGAACTGGGTAAAGGGCAGACGCTGGAATAGTTTGGAGGGCTCAGAAGAAGACAGGAAGATGTGGGAAGGTTTGGAACTTCCTAGAAACTTGTTGAATGGTTTTGACCAAAATGCCGATAGTGATATGGACAATAAAGTTCAGGCTGAGATGGTCTTAAATGAAGATGAGGAATTTATTGAGAACTGGAGCAAATGTAACCCTTTGCTGTGCTTTAGCAAAGAGACTGGCAGAATTATGCTCCTGCCCTAGAGATCTGTGGAATTTTGAACTTCAGAGAGATTATCTGGAATTCGAACTTATGATTAAAAGGGTAGCAGAGTATAGTTTGGAAAATTTGCAGCCCGATGATGTGGTAGTGAAGAAAACCCATTTTCTGGGGGAGAAATTCGAGCTGGCTGCAGAAACTGGCATAAGTAACAAGGAGTCTAATGTTAACATCAAGAGAATGTGGAAAATGTCTCCAGGGTATGTCAGAGAACTTCATAGCAGCACCTCCCAATACAAACCTGGAGGCCTAGATGGGAAAAATGGTTTCATGGGCCATTCCCAGGGCACCCCTACTGAGTGCAGCCTCTTGGTGCCCTTCATCCCAACCACTCTAGCTGTGGCTGAAAGGGGCCAAGGTACAGCTTGGGCCATTGCTTCAGAAGGTGCAAGTCCCAACCCTTGGCAGCTTCCATGTGGTATTTGTCTTGTGGGTGTGCAGAAGACAGGAACTGAGGTTTGGAAATTTCCGCCTAGATTTCAGAGGATGTATGAAAATGACTGGATGTCCAGGCAGAGGTGTGCTGCAGGAGTGGAGCCCTCATAGAGAACCTCTGCTAGGGCAGTGCAGAAGGGAAGTATGGAGTTGGAGCCCCCACACAGAGTCCCCCACTGGAGCACTGCACAGTGGAGCTGTGAGAAGAGAAGAGCTCCACTATGGACCACCATTCTCCAGACCCCAGAATAATAGATCCACGACAGCTTGCACCACGCGTGCACCTGGAAAAGTTGCAGACAATGTCAGCTGTGAAAGCAGCCACTGCGGGGGGCTGTACCCTCCAAAGCCACAGGGGTGGAGCTGCCCAAGACTGTGGGAGCCCACCTCTTGCATTAACATCAGCTGGATGTGAGTCATGAAGTCAAAGGAGATCACCTTGGAGCTTTAAGATTTAATGACTGCTCTGTTGGATTTTGGACTTGCATAGGGCTTGTAGCCCCTGTTTTGGCCAATTTCTCCCATTTGGAACGGGAACATTTATCCAATGCCTGTACGCAGATTGTAGCTTGAAAGGAACTAACTTGCTTTTGATTTTACAGGCTCATAGACAGAAGGGACTTGCATTGTCTCAGATGAGACTTTGGAATTTAGACTTCTGGGTTAATGCTGAAATGAGTTAAGGCTTTGGGGGACTGTTAGAAAGGCATGATTGTGTTTTGAAATGTGAGGACATGAGATTTAGGAGGGGCCAAGAATTGAATGATATGGTTTGGCTCAGTGTCCCTACCCAAATCTCATTTTGAATTGTAATCCCCATGTGTCTAGGGAGAGACCTGGAAGGAGGTGATTGGATCATGGAAGTGGTTTCTGCCATGCTGTTCTCATGGTGAGTGAGTTCTCACAAAGTCTGATGGTTTTATATGGGGATCTTCCCCCTTTACCTTCTCCTCCCTCTTCTCTTTCCTGCCACCACGTGAAGAAGATCCTTGCTTCCCCTTCGCCTTCTGCCATGTTGTAAGTTTCCAGAGACCTACCCAGACATATGGAACTGTGAGTAAATTAAACCTCTTTCCTTTATAAATTACCCAGTTTTGGGTGTTTCTTTATAGCAGTGTGAAAATGGACTAATACAATGTTATATAATTAATTGCTTACATGTCTATCTCCCTGACTAGACTGTTTTTCAAGGAAAATTACTTGAGTTTTATTCATCTTTAAAGCCTTGGTGTGTAGTAAAAAGTTAATCAACAGTTGGGATTCAGCAAATGTTTGCTGACTGTTGATTCATTTCATACCATTACACTAAAATATTTAAAATTAATCATTAATTCATTATTAATTCACAGGAGAACCACTGCTGAGCTACAAGTAAAACTATACTGTAATGAGGTCTTTAGATTTTTTAAATTAAGCACAGCTCCTTTGAATAGGTTCAAGAAAAACTACTGCTCTGATAAATTCAATGTTATAGCATGCTATGAGACTCAAAATGTATCAAGGACTGTAAAAAAGCATACAATTTACATTAATGGCTATTCTACAACTGATGACAAGGGGTGAGGGTGCAGTGTACATTTGATCTTCAACTTAGAAAACAACTGCCCAGGAACTCCAACTCTATAAATTTATCATAAGAAAATAAAACATCAGCATCCAAAAAATACAAGAAATTGGAGAACCAAACATCCAGCAACAGGGGCAAGTGAAATACATCATGGTACATGTATATATTGGATTAATAGTGATGAACTAGATCTTATTAACTGTGCAGGGTCCAGCCCTGCTGGGTCTAGAGGGTATTCTCTATGGGTGTGGCAACAAGAGACTGTAAAAAGAAAGACACAATACACCAAAATCAAGAGAAAAATAGTTGGGCCCAGGGGACCACTGCCACCAACATGCGGAGACTGGTAGTAGCCCCAAGTGCCTGGACACTCTGACCTTTATTAGGTACAAAACAAGGGGCAGGATAAGTAGGGTGATCACGTGTCTAAGGAACAAGGGGCCTAGGGCTTTCAAGTAATCTGAGCGGGGGCAGCGAGATGTGTCAGCACTTTATGTTAGGCCTGTCAAGTAAGCACAAAGGCTTCAAGAATTATGCTACTTCTTGCTATCTACAAAAGAGGAACCAGGTACAGAAGTAAGGAGTGAAAGCAGACACAGACTGTAACCAATATAGCACAGCACCACATAGAGACGATTAAACCCCCGGGTAGCTGCGGGTTGGGCTGACTGATAGTCCTTCCATAAGGGCATGGGGGAGTGGAGTGTTGTCCGACTCGCCCAAGGACAGGGATGTTCCCTTTCAAGGTCTGTTGAGTAGTGGGTGCTTCCCCAAGCACTGATGCTACTGAGGGAATGTGTTCTCTTTCCAGGTCCACAAGGGGGCGTAGTTGTAAGGGCAAGAACCTCCTAGTGCCATGCCCCCCTCCCATCTCTCTCCATCCAGGAGATTTAACGGTTTATGTTTGAATTTCACAGAAGCGAGAAGAAACTAAGTCAATCACTCTAGTGGAAATTCTAAGGAACTCCTTTTATTGGCCCGGGGTCTTAGAGAAGGTGGGGGTTCCTCCCAGGTTAAAAGTCCCCTTCTTCCCCACCCCTTCGGACTCCATGTTTGGGTCCCCTTCCACAAACACTCCCTTCGTGGAAACTGTCTCTCTCCTGGATGTTCCCTCTGGAGTCCCCTTCCACACCCTCTCGTGGAAGCCTGTTTTCTCCTCCTAAACTCCATCTCTCTCTATTCCCTAACACTCTCGTAGAAGCTGCTTTCCTCTCCTGGGTTCCATCTTTCTGATTCTCTCACTCAGTGAGAGAGTTAGCTGCTTCTCTCTCCTTCTCCTGTTTCTCTCGCTCTTTCAATAATCACTTTCCACAAACACTTTTGAGTCCGGAATTTACTGCGCACTGCGCTGTGGTCCCCTCTCTCATACTTGAGACACCAGGAGACCAAGAACCTGGAGAAACGTCCTCTCGGGGGAGCTGAGGGTACCCTGAGCCCCAGAACCGCAATATTACACTACCACAGAGACATTAGATGCCCTCCAGCAACCCTTATGAGGGTGTGATAGAGAGCTTGGTTCTGGCATTCAACAGGTTGTCCCTGCTGATCACCACCAGTCGATGTTCAACAGGTATTAATGTTCTTGCCTCGTGGCCACATTCCACAGTGTCCCCTATCAGTCCCTGACCACAGCAACCTGAAGTTCCTAGATATTCATGCATAAAGTACAAGAAGGCTTTAGGCAAGGCTTAATGTTCAATAAGATTAATATCTAGTCACTCATGCTACTTATTCCTCATTCTTCTTTCTATACTCTATTTATTAAACAGGAATTGGCCGAGGCTTCAGTCTCCTGCTTCGGCACTTATGAAACTTTCCACCCACAAACTGGGAAAGGTGTCTACGATACAGTCTTACATGAAAAAAGCAAATAATAAAATAATACACAAATTTTTGTAAAAATGCATTGTCTATATCTATGTGTACATAAACATAGAAAATATGAAAAGATGTAACAAAATGTTAATATACAGCAGTTGCCATATTATAGGTGATCTTTAAACTCTGTGTTTCTCAAACGTTTTGTAACGAACATGCATTTCTTTTTAATCAAAAACATTTAAAACTGGCTGGGCATGGTGGCTCATGCCTATAATCCCAACATTTTGGGAGGCTCAGGTGGGAGGGTCTCTTGAGGCCAGGAGTTTGAGACCAGCCTGGTCAACATAAAAAGACACCATGTCGACCAGGCACAGTGGCTTGTGCCTGTAGTCCCAGCACTTTGGGATGCCAAGGCGGATGAATCATGAGGTCAGGAGTTCAAGACTAGCCTGGCCAAGATGTTGAAACCCCATCTCTACTAAAAATAGAAAAATTAGCTGGGTGTGGGGTCAGGTGCCTGTAATCTCAGCTAATCAGGAGGCTGAGACAGGAGAATCGCTTAAACTGGTGGGGGGTCGGGGTGGGGGCAGAGGTAGCAGTGAGCAGAGATCGCGCCACTGCACTCCAGCCGGAGTGACAGAGTGAGACTCCATCTCAAAAAAAAATACATAAATAAAAAAAATAATAAAAATAATAAAAAGACCTCATCTCTACAAAAAATTTCTGTCAATTAGCTAGGCATGGTGGCACATGACTGTAGCCTTCTGCGTACTCAAGAGGCTAAGGTAGAAGGATTGCTTGAGCCCAGGGGTTGGAGGTTGCTGTGAGCTATGATCATGCCACTGAACTTCAGCTTCGGTGACAGAGCAAGATCCTGTCTCTAAAAAAAATTTAATTTTTTTAAATGTTTAAAACTGTTTTAAAATAAAGAGGTAATTAGTATTATCCTAATTTAGCAAATAATTACCAATTGAATATTTACTATAGAAACATCTGGAATATAAAAATAACTCATAATCTATCACATTTTACTTTTAAAAACAACTTTAAGGCTGGGCATGGTGGATCACACCTGTAATCCCAGCACTTTGGGAGTCCCGGGCAGGTGGATCACCTGAAGTCAGAGGTTTGAGACAAGCCTAACATGGTGAAACCCCGTCTCTACTAAATACAAAAATATTAGCCGAGTGTGATGGTACATGCCTGTAATCCAAGCTACTTGGGAGGCTGAGACAGGAGAATCACTTGTACCTAGAAGGTGGAGGTTCCAGTGAGCCAAGATCATGCCATTGCACTCCAGCCTGGACAATAAGAGCAAAACTCTGTCTCAAAAAAATAAAAAATAAAAACAACTTTAAGTAGGCTTATTTGAGCCTCTCAAAACTTTGTGAAGTAGAAATAGCTTATTAAGTCCATTTTACAGATATTAAACGACTTGCTAAAGTAACTTATCACATAAATCAAAAAATCAAACTCTAGACGCTGTGATTTCTGCTTTTCAAAGCAGGAAAATGTTATGAATGTTTCCAGATATGGCTGGTCATCTCAAATAAGAGAATAAAGAATGATCAAAAAACTAATGATGAGGGGCCAGGCACTGTGGCTCACACCTGTAATCCGAGCACTTTGGGAGACTGAGGCAGGCAGATCACTAGGGGTCAGGAGTTTGAGACCAGTCTGGCCAACATGGTGAAACCCTGTCTCTACTAAAAATGCAAAAATTAGCTGGGTATGGTGCCACACACATGTAATACCAGCTACTCGGGAGGCTGAGGCAGGAGAATCACTTGAATCCAGGAGGCGGAGGTTGCAGTGAGCCGAGGTCACACCACTGCACTCCAGCCTAGGTGACAGAGTGAACTCTATTCCAAAAAATAATAATAATGACTAGCAATGCTTTCTGGGTTTCTTGATACCCTGAGTAATTCTTTTTCAGCAAATACTTAAGATTACTAGATACATTCACTTTCCATGTACCTTATTGTGAAAATTTCCCCTAATTCTTGGTTAACTATTCATTAGTCCAGTGAATAAGCACAGGCCCATACATAGAATTCCTAATGCATTACAACAGATAGAAAAAAATAGGCAGTTTAGGGAAAACAGTATTTAGGTGGTCAAGATGCTGCGAACATCCCCTCAGCCAGAGGCCAGTCTAATTACATCGCTGAGTTGAGACCACCACTGAGTTGAGACCAACACTTCACTGACCACTCTTCTAAGTCATTTTATTTTTGATCCAGTCTCTCTATGTACTGTGTTAGCTGAATAAGGACAGTTGCTTGGCCGGGCGCAGTGGCTCACGCCTCTATTCCCAGCACTTTGGAAGGCCGAGGTGGGAGGATCACCAGATCAAGACCATCCTGGCCAACATGGTGAAATTCCATTTCTACTAAAAAGACAAAAATTAGCTGGATGTGATGGCACGTGGCCATCGTCCCAGCTACTAGGGAGGCTGAAGCAGGAGAATCACTTGAACCTGGGAGGAGGTGGAGGTTGCAGTGAGCCGAGATTGCGCCACTTCACTCTAGCCTGGTGACAGAACAAGACTCAGTCTCAAAAAAAAAAAAAAAAAAAAAAAAAAAAAAAAAAAAAAAAAAAAAAAAAAAAAAAAAGATAGTTGCTTTAAACCACCAGAACAAAGAAATTTCTAGAAAAACAGCACTTCTGACAGACACATGCATTCCCAAAGCAAGCCAAGGTGGGTACATACACAGAATGGGCAAGACCTCTGTGGCTAAGCCAAACTGGAAACTACCTAGACCCAATAACCTCGCTATCTCAATAGTGGAATGGCTCTTCACGGAGCACTGAACTTGGAGCGGCTCTTTCCACCAGCTTTGGAGCAGCGCTTGGCCTCTCCCGTCATGGCAAGACAGAGCCTTTGCCAATGACAGACGGGAAGCATTTGGCAGAGGACATGGGAGGAGGGGGAACTTCCTTAAAGTCTGGCTTTGCACAGACCAGTGTAACGCCAAATTAGGAAGGAAACGGAGCAGAAGACAAGACGTGAGGTGTGAACTGTGAGCAATTTTAGACAGAAAGGCTAGCACTTCTCTGAAATTAGCATATCAACTTTTGGACAAGAAAGTGCCCCTTGGGACTCAGATTAGCTTTAGGGTGTGGGCCAGACATCCACGCAGAGGAGGATCAGCAGATGAGTCAGAAGCATCCAGATGGACTTGGACAGAGACAATTCCCTTGGCTGCTCCATACTCAGGCATTCACTAACCCCTTAGTGAGAAGGGATTGGATTTCATTCCAGACATCACAATGCTGCTGGGAGCTTATTGCACATACAGTGGTAACCAGTTAACTGTTTGGTGAACTGTACATAGATGATTCTACATTGTGGGTTTAGTTATTTTCAACCAGTTTAGATAGATAGTCTCTAACAGTTCCAAATCTGTTCAAATCATTACTAAATACCCAATTATAAGGAATCGGTAAATTAAAGATAACAGCCGACACATATTAAATGCTTGCTATGTGCCAAGCACTGTTATTAGCCTGTTATTTTACATCTATTCATTTATTATCTCCATTTTGCAGATAAAGAAACGGAGGCAGAGAGTGCTTAATTAATATGCCCAGGGTCCCACAGGTAGGAAACGGCAAAGTCAGAACCTGAACCCAGGCAGTCTTGCTCTAGAGGCTGTTTGGTAAACCACATCGCAATCAAGCTGGCTCCAGCCTGTGCAGGCCATCGAGATCCTGGGGCTTGGAGCAAATAAACCAGGTGAACAGCACTCCTCACAGACTGAGGCTTAAAGAGTTTTCTGCACATTATATAATTTCAAGAAGCCTGTGTTAATATTAACACTTGCAAAATTTAGACCAAAGCAAACAACTTAAATTCTACAGAAGACACACAAGTAATGTAACTGAGTAAAGCACACTGGCTGTGAAGTGGAGGGGCGGGGTTAATGAGAACCAGAGGGCAGATGCCTGCCTAAAAGAGGCAGCCACCGACCATCCCCAACTAACCTCCTAGAAGAATGAAAAGCCAGTTTTGCCATTCCACACAATTTTTCCAGAAAAGTTGAAAATTCAGACGCTTGTACAAAATCCCCCAACTTTCAAATCTTGGCAGTCATTCAGAATTATTTTTTTTTCTGAATGATGAGCCAAACACAGGCTGGCACCTCTGTTCTAAATCCATTGTAATTCTCGGCAGACAACATAATAACAGTCTTGTGAATGACAGAGTACTGGGAATTAATAGAAGTTCTAAAATGTTAGGAAGACAGTCTTCAATATATAACTATACACAGAGGTTAGTTTAGGTCTAGCTATGTCTAATGGTGAGTACGTGGGTCCAAACATCTCTTGAAATTCATGTCTGTGGAAGTACATGAACGGAGCCACGGACATCTGAATCACATGTCTCACCGTGGACTTCAGCAGCAGGGAGAAGGCAAGAACATCTGCTGGACTGCAGGTGACTCTGTCACCCAGGCTGGAGTCCAGTGGCACAATCTCAGCTCATTGCAACCTCCACCTCCCAGGTTCAAGCGAGTCCTGTGCCTCAGCCTCCCAAGTAGCTGGGATTACAGGTGCATGCCACCACATCTGGCTAATTTTTGTATTTTTAGTAGAGAGAGGGTTTCACCATGTTGGCCAGGCTGGTCTTGAACTCCCGACCTCAGTTGATCCGCCTGCCTCAGTCTCTCAAAGTGCTGGGATTATAGGCATGAGCCACCATGCCAGGCCCTATAATGTACTTTAAAGTAGTACATATATATATATATATATATATATATATATATATATATATATTCTTCAAATAATAAATATACATAAAAAAGAAAACAGACTTTTTCATAATCACCAGCAAAGATAGTTACCCCAACGCTGATATCAAAATATATCCAGGCAAAGAAACTCGACCATAAAATCTAAGAAATTCTGTCTAGATGGTCATAAAATCCAAGAAATTCTCTCTACATGTCCTAGAGAGAAATAAGACCCCGAATATTAAATCCAGAGAAGCTTGCTTGACCCTTGAGTCCACAATCAGCTGCTACACAGCAGTGCTCCCATGAAACCTCAAAACCAGCAGAAGGAGCAGCTCTTGAGGGCAAGGGTTGATTCTTATTCACCTTTCTATGCATACTCTTGCTTGTGTGGTAAATGTTATTTACTTGCTACCCGACCCCTAACCCAAACCCAGAATAGTTTCAACTTTAAGAGAAGTTAGCACTTTGAGAGGCTGAGGTGGGCAGATCATTTGAGGTCAGGAGTTCGAGACCAGCCTAGCCAACATCGTGAAACCCCACATCTCTACTAAAAATACAAAAGCAGCCAGGCATGGTGATGCACACCTATAATCCCAACTACTCAGGAGGCTGAAGCGGGAGAATCACTTGAATCCAGGAGCCAGAGGTTGCAGTAAGCCAAGACTGGGCCAACTGAACTCCAGTCTGGGCAACAGAGCAAGACTCCATCTCCACACCCCCCAACCCCGAAGTAAGAGGGAAAGAGTGCCAGGAAGAGACGTTTTTAGCAATGTGCTGCTTTGACTAGGTCTTTAGGGACTTCACACGGGACAAATTCAGGCTCTTGGCTATAGTGTTTAACTTCCCTACATTTTACTTGGAAAGTAACAGCAAGCAGAAATTTACTTACATAAGCGATTCCCTCTTCCACACTCTCCACTTTTCCTTTCCTCAGGTTGTCCTGTATGTCCTCACTTTAAGGTACCCAGTACCCCTGAGGGTACCCCAGTGGTCAATCTGATAATGTATTTAAGCCTAAAATCTTTACATAAGGGGTTAATTTTTTTTTAAGATGGCGTCTCTCACTCTGTCGCCCAAGCTGGAGTACACTGGCACAATCACTGCAGCCTCCAATTCCTGGGCTTAAACAATCCTCCTGTCTCGGACTCCCAAGTAGCTGGAACTACACGTGCATCCTACCACATCTGGCCTAAGGGGGTAATATTTTTAAAGTAACACTATTCTTGGTTACAAAAGTTAAATATATTTATATCAGAAATAATAGAAAACAAAGAGGAAAAGTGGATACATTTAGTGAGCATAATAAATGAATGCATCTTAAATCAATCAAGTGCAATAAAGCCTACACAGGACACCCTTCAAGTACTTCACAAGCTCTTAGCCCCACATCTTACTCCAGCCTCTGCTGAGGTGGCCATGTACATGCAGGCTTCAACCAGATTCAAACAGGTATAATCAGACTGCACCTTGCCCCTGCCTCCCTCTCCCGCTTCCACATACATTTCACCTCCTGCTCCAGAGCTTTCTAATCCGAACTAATGCTTAGGAGCAGCTCCACACTCATGCATTCGCAGCCCAGAAGTGCAGGGGAGTAAAAGCCTGTGGGCCACTCTTGACCAACGGGCACAGAAGCAAATGGACACATGCTTCTGCATGTCAGCCCCAGGTCAGACAGTTCTGAGACACATTTTATGTGGCTCCTCAAAAGTGGCTGAGATTAAGTACCCAATACCCTCAGCAGTGGGCAATTTGATAATGTATTCTTTTTTGTTTCACATAGAGATGTGGGGTGGTCTTACTGTGTTGCCAGGCTGCTCTTAAACTTCTGGGCTCAAGCAATCCTCCCGCCTCAGCCTCCCAAAGTGCTGGGTTTACAGGTATGAGCCACTGTGCCCAACTTGATAATGTATTCTTGTACTGCCTTTCTCTCCCTCCCTTTTCTCTTCGTAGGTCCTTTACTCCATTTAAGATCTTATCCCAAATAAACTACCTGAATGCAAGCAATGATCTCAGCCTCTGTTTCTGCAGGGACTTGAGCTATAAAGATGATAAGCAAGTGGCCTTAGAAAGCAGAGCCTCTGGATCAGGAAGCTGGATCACCCGCCCTATTGCTGGTGCTAAGTAGGAGAGTAATAATCACAGGTACAAGGCCGGGTGCGGTGGCTCAAGCCTGTAATCCCAGCACTTTGGGAGGCTGAGGCGGGTGGATCACGAGGTCAAGAGATCGAGACCATCCTGGTCAACATGGTGAAACCCCGTCTCTACTAAAAAACTACAAAAAATTGGCTGGGCATGGTGGCGCGTGCCTGTAATCCCAGCTACTCAGGAGGCTGAGGCAGGAGAATTGCCTGAACCCAGGAGGCGGAGGTTGCGGTGAGCCGAGATCGCGCCATTGCACTCCAGCCTGGGTAACAAGAGCGAAACTCCGTCTCAAAAAAAAAAATAAATAAATAATCACAAGTACACAGTAGCATCACATCTACTAAAACTCTTACCTGTGGCGAACTGGGATGAGGTACATAAGGAATGGGAAATACTGAATTGAATCATGGAGTTGTATGGCTTTTATTAACTGCTTTGGAAGCCTTGAAGAGGTAATATTAAAATCACGTTTAGGTACGTTAATTATTAACTCAAAGAGGATTGTGAAAGGCCTCCCTGACAGTGTTTACGTTGACTCATTGCCTGTAGCCATGGGGCTGAAAATCAGGCTCAGGAGCTAACTGTAAAGCTGGAAGAGCTGCAAAGGAGAAGGAATGCAGTCTCAATATGTCTCTCATGTCAAAGTCAGAGCCTTCACAGGAAAAGAGAGGATTCCATGACCTGCAATCAGGGCATTTGGACAGACACCTATGAACCTTTCATCCTTTGGTTCCCCTAAATTCTCCAAGCCATTAGCAACTCTCCCTTCCTCTTGCTAGAGGAGAGCAACATCCCCTTGCTTAGAGGCCCTGCAAAGTCCTCACATGAATTAGCTGCCTAACAAGGAAATTCCTGTGTTTTTTAAGATCTGCTGCTAGTTCATCTCTTTACCTCTGAGCCAATAATTAGAGTCAGGTCTCGGCACAGCCCAAGCAGGGAAATATCATTCCTGCTGCAGGAGTAAACTGCTTATTCATCAAGGGAACATATATCAGTGGGAACCAGAGGAAGATTATCGAGAGTGGTTTTAGGCCAGGGGCTACAAAATGCTAAGCCGGATAAAGAATAATTTATTGATATGGGGGTACTCTTCTGTGACTCTGGGCTCAAACTCCTGACAAAGACACCTGAAACTGGTCCTAAGACCCAGCTGGAATGGCTCCAAGAAGCTCGGATAGGAAGATGGTTTCCTGTTAATGAGGTGGAGATGATGGAACTGAGGAGGTGATTAGAAGGGTCAGGGTGGTGAGATCGTTAGTATGGATTTATTATATGAGACTGAAGAATCCACATCTATGTTTTCTAGAAGGATGGAAAGGAGAATTCTCCCTTCACAGATGCTATAAAGAAGTGGACTGATGAAAGAGATGTTGACATCCTTGAGATGCACCATTAGACCCTTTAAGAACCACATCGTGTCCTCTAGCCCCCACCACTCCAGCCACTGGCAATAGTCAGGCCCACACAGGCTTTGACCAGCTTCTCACTCTTTCGGGGACCTTTGGCTTTCTGGCCACAGTGAGGTGCCGATGCTTGGCACCCATGCAAGTGCAACTGGGCAGTATGAGGAAGCTAACCTCTGTGGGGCTACTGTCAGTCAATGGGGAACACATGCTAATGAATATATGCTTCCCCGTATCGCTGTCCTTCCTGGACAGTGCTGATCTGCATTTCATGGGGCTTCACAGGGAGGCCTGGGTATCGCCAATCACTAATTGCTGCCAATCACTAATTGCTGCCAATCACTAATTGCTCCCAGCACTGGCCAACTTGTTAATATATTCTGATATTAGCTCTTCAACCTCTACAATCCCACTTCATGGAATTACTTCCCAAATAAGTACCTGCACATATGCTATCATAGGAACATGAGAGAAAACGAAATCCAATAGTTTGGAGGGCAGGGGAGGAGTATTTTTATAAGGGTCAAGACCGCAAAGCCTCCTAGGAAATGGGTCCTCCGGCAGAAGTAGCAATGATAAGAGCATCATCAGCAGATACTCACCCCCAACCAACCTCCCACTGAATCTCAACACAAGCACATAAACAACACACTTTTTTTTTTTTAGTAGAATCAAATTCTTCCCTCACACATACCCTCCACACTGTGGCTTTTACAGCTCAACCTGATCAGCTGACAGCAAAGTAAGTAAATATAGAGACATGACAGTGGAAAACGAGGAGAAAAGTTTTAACAGATACTTAAATAAAACTCTCAAGTGATCTTGTAATAGGAATTTAGCTCCAATAACATATTAAAAAGAGCCCATGTCAGGGCCAGGCACTCCAGGTCTGCTTAATTTTCTTAATTTTCTGCTGTTGGACAGAAAATATTCTCCTTTATTCTAGATCTTTTGATAGAACAATAACTTCATCAATATTTGTAGCTAAACAAGCAAAAATATCTCATGACTTCACAAAAATAAACATTTAAAAGTAGACCCAAAAATAAGAATTGATTTTTCTGTGGGAGGTATAACCACACTGCATCAAGAATAGGGCACTTCTTGGGAAAATGCAAGAATTTTGGCAAGCCAAACATACCCCTCTTTTTAAAATATATTTTCATGCTTTGTTAGTGGACTTGCCTTAGAGAATCATTTATGCATGTCAATCAAAGATACTAGAACTCAATCAAATCAACATGGGCTGTGGCCCCATGAAATCATACATGCTTTTATTTTTTTTTTTTTTTTAAGACATAGTCTTGGTCTGTCACCGAGGCTGGAATGCAGTGGCACGATCTTGGCTCACTGCAACCTCCACCTCCTGGGTTCAAGACATTCTCCTGCCTCAGCCTGTCCAGTAGCTAGGATTACAGGCACAAACCACCACGCTCAGCTAATTTTTGTATTTTTAGTAGAGACAGGGTTTCACCATGTTGGCCAGGCTGGTCTCAAACTCCTGACCTTGTGATCCACCCACCTTGTACTCCCAAAGTGCTAGGATTATAGGCATGAGCCACCGCGCCCGGCCTCATACACGCATTTTTGTTTTTTTTTACAGTTAGCAAAAACACTACACTTAACAGAAAAATTGGTGTCCACAGAAACCATACAAGAAGAAGACAGGCTTGGTTTCATCTTTCACATTGATGGTGAAATAATGCAATGCACTATTACTATGCTGTTGACTCCTAAGTGCAGTATAGTACATAATCTGATTTGACGAGCAAAAAGAAAGTTGGGAAAGAGAGGCTAATTTAAACAAGTATCCAGTAGTTAATCATTTCAGCAAACAAATTGGCACATCCTAATCTGCATGAGTATTAAAATTATATTCATATATGCTGTTTTTTTTCTTTGAGACAGTGTCACTCTATTGCCCAGGCTAGAGTGCAGTGGCACGATCTCGGCTTACCACAACCTCCACCACCCAAGTTCGAGTGAGTCTTCTGCCTCAGGCTCTCGAGTAGCTGGGACTACAGGCACACACCACCACACTCAACTAATTTTTGTATTTTTGTAGAGATGGGGTTTCTCTATGTTGGCCAGCCTGGTCTCAAACTCCTGACCTCAAGCATCCACCTGCCTCGACCTCCTAGGGTGCTGGGATTACAGGCGTGAGCTACCAACCCCAGCCAACTTATATTCATACATGCTTAATCACAGCTGCTATATATCACAAATGATGCTGGATGAAGAAACAAGTAATCAAAGGCTGTACACTTAATAACTGTTGTTCACATTGAAATTTCTTATGCTATTAATATCTAAGTTCCCTTCTGTGACTTTAGGCTATTTTAAAAAGGGGGAAAAAATTCAGAAACCTTGTTACCATGGAGACTGTAATCCGGTCAGCCCATCTGCTGAAGAGGATATAAAATTTCATAAGTAGAATTCTTAAAATCTTACTATGAGAAACACTTCCTCAAACACAGCAGGGGTGAGGGAGCTACAGAAAATCTGGCAAACAGCCATCTGCAAAATTTGGGGCTATCATTATTTTGATGCTAACCATGAATTTGCAATAATTCTTATTAAGAGGAAGCTTTTAATATCTATACATTAGGCTGCTAAAGACGTGAAACGTCTTGGCATGTTCCATGCTAATGATGTTTATACCAATTTTTAGGGAAAAAAATTAAGAATTTACATTAACAACAACTAGTCAAAGGAAAGCTAAGATTTGGCTGGTTTGCTTTTAAACACTGCGCCAGATGTTTATTGTAGGTTTTTATAAAAATAGCAATAGGGCCTATAGTAACCCAAAAACAAAATTAGAATTATACAATGTAAGCAATTATAGTGTGGCAGTACAATGGCATCTTTAGTACTTTATAATATTTAGTCTTTTTCTTCTGTTTTCTAAAGGTATCTAATAGTTCCTAATCCAGAAATTTATTCATTCAACAAACATAGTGTAAATGTACCAGGAGCCAGGCCTTGACCAAGATGAATGTGTAAGAGACATCAAGGTAAACCACTCCTGCCATTTAGTAACTGGTGGAGGTGACTTAATTTCATTCATTCATCCATTCATTCACTTATTCCATAAGAGTTTACTGGGCACCCACTATGTGCCAGATACAGTTCTAGGCATTGAGAATTGCACAGTGATCAAAAAACAACAAAAATTATTGCCTTCCTGAAGCTTGCAATCAGGTTTAATTTACAGTCAGATGACAATAATTGAGAGGGGCAGTTTAGAGGTAAGAACAAGGGGGCCGGGCATGATGGCTCACGCCTGTAATCCCAACACTTTGCAAGGCTGAGGCAGGCAGATCACAGGGTCAGGAAATCCAGACCATCCAGGCTAACATGGTGAAAGTCGGTCTCTACTAAAAATACAAAATATCAGCCAGGTGAGGTGGCATGCGCCTATAGTCCCAGCTACTCAGGAGGCTGAGACAGGAGAATCTCTTGAACCGAGGAGATGGAGGTTGCAGTGAGCTGAGATCAATCACCCCACTGCACTCCAGCCAGGGAGACAGAGCGAGACCCCATCTCAAAAAAAAAAAAAAAAAAAAAGGAGCTGTAAGATAACAGAATGACTCCTTTTGCTAGGAGCAGTCAGTTCAAGATTCCAGAGAAGTGACTTTTGAGCTGGGGCTTGAGAGATGAGTAGTAGGACAGCAGCCAAGAATGGGGACCGTCATTCCAGACCAAGGGAGCCCAGTGTGGAGGCACAGATCTGGAGGAATGTCCAATGCAGAGCTGGCTCCAAGACAGCTTGACAGATCCAACGTGGCTAGGGGAGCCTAATGAATATTACGTTTTTGGAAAATGTGTGTTTGAAAAGCAATTTAAGAGTATAATTATTTTTGGCGGGGCATGGTAGCTCACACGTGTAATCCCAACACTTTGGGAGTCCAAGGTGGGTGGATCATGAGGTCAAGAAATTGAGACCATCCTGGTCAACATGGTGAAACGCCATCTCTACTAAAAACACAAAATTAGCCGGGCGTGGTGGCGTGCACCTGTAGTCCCAGCTACTCAGGAGGCTGAGGCAGGAGACTTGTTTGAACCTGGGAGGCGGAGGTTGCAGTGAGCTGAGATCGTGCCACTGCACTCCAGCCTGAGGTTAGAGCAAGACTCCATCTCAAATACTTACTTTTCCTAAACAACAAAATTCTTGTTAAAGAGTATTCATGCCTCAAGATAATATCGTAAGTCAAATTTAATAACAGTTATAGTAATCTTTTAACATCATAAACCTTTTCACAGGTAATATCTCAGATAAAGCTTACAAAAACCTTATAATGAGGCACAGCAGTTGATTACCTTCATTGTATAGGGGTAGAAACTAAAATTCAAGTTAAGTGGCTTGGTCCAGTATATGGTTAAGCTAGACGTTGAACTTAGGCTTTTGCTGAAAATATTACGCTCTTTCTACTACCAGAATTTAGGGCCAACTCAACGGTTTTCACAAAATAACAGGAAAATGCTTTCAGAGAGCAATATATCATAAGTGCCATGAGTCCCAAGAAGAAATCTATATAGATTTACATTGTGCGGTTGGCAGAGTTATTCTCTGCCAGGTCCAGGAGAGCTGACGGAAGTCAGCTATCAGCAAACTAAAACATCTCAAGTCCAGCATAATGATTTCCTTAATGAAGGGAGCCAGCCAAGAAGGAAAGACCATCTTCCTTGTCATCAAAGGTCCAAACACACCTCCCTCTCTGACCCTCACCCATCACCCCTATGCCAAATTCAACATACCTGGAAGCATCTTCCTCTTTGAACACTTCGGCTCAATGCCGTTTGCCTGTGTAGTAAACTGGCAATCGTGCTTTGTTATGTTTACAAGAGAATTTAGCCACCACCCCCAGATTCTAGTGCCATCACCGAGGCTGGCATAAGTTAGCATAAGAATGGGATGATTATGAATTTTGAAGAAGCTGAGATTGCTAAGTATTTAAATAAACAAACAGGTTAAGTAACGTTAAGGGATTGGAAAACTACAATGAAAACAATCTGCAAAAATAATTAAAGATACATCTTAGAAACAGAACAAAAGAGATAATGGTGGGCAAATATATTAATCTGCTTTCATTGCGTAAAAGAAAGTCCGTTCTCCATTGCCAGCTGTGTTCTCCAAGACGGGGGCTCTCAGACTTGGGGCATTCCCTTCAATAACAAATGCAATCCTCTAGCATTAAAGGCTCTTATTTGACAACTCAACAGCCTCATCTAATGAGGAAATGTCCCTAGCTTCTAGGTGAAAAGCCAGGATCTAGGACCAGAAGAGGCAGGACTGTATGCAGCAGAGGATAGGTGCAGGCAGGATAGCATGCTGTCCTGGATCCAAAGCTAATGGCCAGGGTCAAGGGCTGAGAGTCAGGTGAAGTGTCCTAGGAAAGCCAATGTGAAAGGGACTGAGTTCAGAATAAGGCAGGCAGGGAAGGAATGGCAAAACAAGAGAAAACAATGCTATGCAGTCCTCACTCCAGGAGGCTATGAATCCCAACAGGCAGGCTGAGCAACAGAGGTGAGGAACCTGGAGTAAGAGCCACCAATGCTACCACCATCACCACCACCATCATTACCATCTCCACCACAGCCACCATCAGCATCCCCACATTTATACCAATACCACATCACCTTTGCCAACATCACCACCATCAGCACTATGCCAACACCACTCTCACCACAACCATCACGGCAGAATCAGTACTCTCACTGCTATCATTCCCACCCTCCTCTCCGCCAGCACCAACATCACCACCATCATCACTTCTGCCACCATCATTATCACTGCCAGCAGCGATACCACAACCGTCACCACTGCCATCATGACATAGTCACTGCTATCACTACTACTGTCCCCACCCTCCTCTCTGCCACCACCACCATCACCAGTATTGCCACCATCACCACCGCCAGCAGGACCGCCACAACCATCACCACTGTCACCATGGCATAATCAGTATTATCATTACTACCGTCCCCACCCTCCTCTCTGCCACCACCACCATCACCAGTATTGCCACCATCACCACCGCCAGCAGGACCGCCACAACCATCACCACTGTCACCATGGCATAATCAGTATTATCATTACTACCGTCCCCACCCTCCTCTCTGCCACCACCAACACCCCCTCACCATTGCCACCTCCATCATCACCATCACCTCCACCTCCACCCAGCCCTTACCATGCACCGTCAGCATCCTATAGTCTCCACTATTGCCCCATCTTCATCATCACCACCCCAACCTGACACCCAGTACCACCAACAGTGCCATCATAACCACTAATATCACCATCACCACAACTACCCTCACTGCCATCACCAATATTACCATCATCACTCTAGGATGTTCCCCTCACAAACAGAGGAACGGGCAGAGGCTTTAAAATGTCAGGCTTCCCACCAGTCCCTGAAAGTGGAAGGCAAATACTAATACAAATTACTGCCACCACCCTGCTTGAAAAGAATAGCTACAGTGAGATGTGCTTGTAAATAAAATAATTTGCATCTAATGTATACATATATTATTTCAGTTTTCAGAATTCTCACACCAACCTATAAGGCAGGTTATTATTATCCTTATTTCACAATATTATTTGCATAAGTTCACACAAATAGAAAGTGATGGAACAGGGACTCACAGTCCATTCACCTGATGCCACAGCTGGTTCCATCAACAGCTTTGCTGGTGCTGCTTCTGAAGAACATTAAGTCAAAACCAAGTCCTTGGGAGGTTCACTGTCAGTAGGAGAGAGACCTGTAAACGTATTACTACAAAACAATGTGAGAGCTCCTCTGAGCATATTAAGGGAGGTAGAAACAAATTCTGCCCAGGAGTGTCAGACGAGACATACAGAGGATGCGACATTTATGCAATCATGAAGAAAAGGAGTAAGAGTCACCAGAAAAAGCAACAGAAGGGAGAGCATTCCAGGTGGAGGCCAGCCAACCCAAAGGACACAGGCAGTGTGGACTCATTGCTGCTGGCTCTGCTGACTTTCCCACGTTTGACTTGGCCTGACAGCCTCAGGTCTGGTCAGCTGAGCCATACAGCCCTCAGCCACACATACAGACTCCTGCAAAGCCTAAACTTGCCCTGCCTCCAGCTTAAATTCCAGAGCCCAATAAGTCCTGCTGCCTCCTAAGGAGGTCTGGGACCAAAGAATCTCATCTGCAGGAACTCAGGCATGGAATACCGGGCCCCAGACCAAAGCATCAGCCACCAGCAGATTAAGAGCTAAGGCCAAAGTCAGTGCTGCCCACAGGCTCCTCAGATGCTCCCTATTAGGGTAGACACTGTCCTGAAACAGGTCAAGGATGGGGTATCCAAACAAAACAAGAGAGTAAAATATTTGCTCACCTGCATTTCACCAAACTGTAGCTAATACCCCCGAAATCAAGTCACCTAACTCAGTGCGTGGGATATGCATTTTGTCATGAGATTTTTTGGGAAAGTAGATAAGGAAGAAACTTGCTGAAAGCTAGCAGGCCATGGTAGAAGTTAATAAAGCAGGCATGTGATCACAACAGCTTTCATTTGTGTCCGTGCAAAAATCACTGTAGTTATGTGTTTAGGCTCAAAACTATGGGTCCATGGACATCACTTTGCATAGTTTCAGGTAAACTCCAAACTACTTTCTGAGAAGACCCTCAGACCTTGAATCATCTCTAAGCCTCCTTTTCAGGCACATGTTCTTAAAAGATATCTTAATTCTTAATGGCAAACAACCTGTCTATCCTCATGCAATACCTCACTGAGCTGATAACTAAGACTAGGACCTACTAGATACTGAATCTCAAAAGTCACTGTCATTCTATTCATTTACCAATTAAGATTTACTAAACTTATCTGGCATTTCTGATGCCTATTCTGTCAGCCCGGAATGTGCGATGACAAGGATGTACCAGTTCCTTGCTTCTTTGGAGCTCACATTCTGGTAAGAATTGACAGAAGTGAGTAAGTGAAAAGAAAACTATAGTAAATTCTGCTAGTAATGGAATGTGACAGGGAGGGGGGCTGGCAGCCATGGATTGGGGAGCCAGAGGAGGTCTCTCTAAAAAGGTGATGTTTGGGGTGGGGTGTGAAGGAGCCAGCCATATAGAGAGCTGGGGAAGGAACATTCCAGAAGGAGAGCAGAAGTACAGAGGCCTGGAGGCAGAACCAATCTTGGCTTAGTAAAAGAGCATGAAGAGCTGAGCGTAGTGGCTCATGCCTATAATCCCAGCACTTTGGGAGGCTGAGATGGGTGGATCACCTGAGGTCAGAAGTTTGAGACCAGCCCGGTCAATGTGGCAAAACACCATCTCTACTAAAACTACAAAAATTGGCTGGGCGCAGTGGCTTACACCCATAACCCTAGCACTTTGGGAGTCCAAGGTGGGCAGATCACGAGGTCAGGAGTTTGAGACCAGTCTGACCAACATGGTAAAACCCCATCTCTACTAAAAATACAAAAATTAGCCAGGTGTGGTGGCGCATGACTGTAATCCCAGCTACTTAGGAGGCTGAGGCAAGGGAATCACTTGAACCCAGGAGGCTGAGGTGGCAGTGAGCTGAGATCGTGCCACTGCACTCCAGAGTTAGACTCTGTCTCAAAAAAAATAAAATAAAATAAATACAAAAATTAGCCAGGCATGGCAGTCCACACCTGTAGTCCCAGCTACTCGGGAGGTTGAAGTAGGAGAATTTGCTTTAACCCAAGAGGTGGAGGTTGCGGTGAGCTGAGATCATGCCATTGCCCTCCAGCCTGGGCAACAGAGCGAGACTCCCTCTCAAAAAAGAACATAAAGAAAGCCTGAGAATGGGAGGAGAAGGGTTAGTAAGCTGAAAGATGAAGATGGTAAGAGAATCTGACAGGAGTTATATTACCATAAAGCCAGTAGGCCACAATAACTTATTAGATTATATTTTAAACCCAACTGAAATCCATTAAAGGGTTTGAAAACAGAAAAATGGCCTGATCTGATTTCCTTTTTAAAAAGATAACTCTGGCAACTGTGTGGAAAGTGGACCCGCTGGCATATGGATGGAGGGAGACTCTTCAGTAGGTCAGAAGAGAGGCAGCGGTGGCACAAGCTGAGAACTAGGGCAGCAGGAGGAGCGATGGAGAGAGGTGGCTGGGCTTGGGAGGGCTTTTTGTGATAGAACTGACTGGAAGGATGCAGTTCCATTTTCAATATCACTCCCAAGTCCTTCTGCGAGGAACGATATTCTGGGAGGGTGTTCTGCAGCCTATGTAAATCAGCTCATCTGCATCCATGATTTTCATAGAGCCTTCAGGGTCCTCGGAGATGCCTCTAGAACTACTGCAGAATATGAGGAGGAAACTGAGAGGGCAGTCCACACAGATCTCCTCGCTTCATCAGAGCCTCTCCAAATATGTCAGTTCCCAAAGACAACATCTGCAATTTCATTTGAAGGAAATGTTTCTATGTGAAAACCGAACTTTGAAACTACTATCGTGATGAGGCATAGTCCGCATAACTGGCTCCAACATCCATTCTCTCCTTCCTTCCAGAAATAGAGCTGTCCCAATTTTTAGCCTTCACATGGCAACTCAGCTAGAGACTGCATTTCTCAGCCTCCTTTGAAGCTAGATTCGTCTCATGACAAAGTTCAGGCCAATGGATTGTGAGCTGAAGAAATCTGTTTAACTTCTGGGTCAACCCCTTAAAAAGGAAGCGGCTTATCCTCCTTTTTCCCTCTTTGAGCTACCTAGAAAATGGTAATGACTGTAGTGGTCACAGTGGATCCAAAAATGGAATCTAAATGTTGAAAATGGCAAAGCCACGCAACAGCCTAGGTCCTTGGACGACCAATCTCTTGGAATAGAACCAACCACCCACCCTAAACTGCCCACCTTCCTGTAGGCTAAGTGATATAGAAATATATATTGATGTTTCAGTTTCAGTATTACAGCAGCTTAGCATAGAACCACGCAGAGTTTCATGAGCCAGTGTATCCCCCTGCCTTGCCTCCATACCCACTTCTGCAGCAAACAGTAATGTTCTAGATGGTGGCTGCTCTACTGGAGAAAGAACAGTGAGCAAACCCCAGCTAACCCAGGAGAAGCATGCAGAGTGAGTGTAAAATAAACCTTTGTTGTGTTGTTGTTGTTATTAATGTTTTAGAGAAGTATTTATTATTGCAACATCACCTAACATATCCTGACTAATAAATCCTGGCAGAAAAGAGCTGCTCTAAAATCTCCCCGCTTGGCGGGTCATGGTGGTACATTCCTGTAATCCCAGCACTTTAAGAGGCCAAGGCAGGGGGATCACTTGAGGCCAGGAGTTTGAGACCGGCCTAGGCAATGTAGTGAAACGCTGTCTCTACAAAATATTGTAAAATTAGCCAGGTGCAGTGGTTTGTGCCTGTAGTCCCAGGTACTTTGGAAACCAAAGTGGAAGGATTGCTTGAGCCCAGGAGGTTGAGGCTGCAGTGGGCAGTGATGGAGTACTGCACTCCAGCCTTGGTAATGGAGCAAGATCCTGTCTCAAAAAAATAAACGAAAATAAAATCTCCCCCTGAATTACATCAGACCAGAGAAGTACATCTGTCACCTAGAGTTCTGAAAAAGACTGATATCTGAGTCCCACCTCCAAGAAATCCAGGTATCATTAGCCTGTGATGTGGCCTGGATATGGAGATTCTAATGTACAGCCAAGGTTGAGAATCACAGACATTTGTGAACCATACAGCAATAGCTCCTACATAATTGCTTTTATTGACTTATACTCCAGCATGATGAGAGGTAAAATCTATATATTGAACTATATTCTAAGAAACAACTCTAGAATTATGATAAGGTTTAATTATTCAGGGTTTAATTTACTGTCTTATACAGTGTCAACCCTATGAGAACATGGGAGAAGTTTCTCTCTAGTTTCAGTGTGGGAAATAAGTATGTATATATAGAAAGAGAGAGAGACAGAATCTCACTCTGTCACCCAGGCTGGAGTGCAATGGCATGATCTCGGGCCACTGCAACCTCCACCTCCTGGGTTCAAGTCATTCTCCTGACTCAGCCTCCTGAGTAGCTGGGATTACAGGCGCACACCACCACACCCAGCTAATTTTTGTATTTTTAGTAGAGACGGGGTTTCACCTTGTTGGTCAGGCTGGTCTCATACTCCTGACCTCGTGATCTACCTGCCTCAGCCTCCCAAAGTGCTGGGATTACAGGCAT
This sequence comes from Cebus imitator, assembly GCF_001604975.1. NCBI lineage: Eukaryota > Metazoa > Chordata > Mammalia > Primates > Cebidae > Cebus > Cebus imitator. The sequence goes on along the minus strand of NW_016107342.1, from coordinate 3,325,598 downwards.
GAGCCACTGCACCCGGCCTCGATGTGGGAAATATTTGTACTTTTCTTAAACAAGTTTACTTTCACCCTCAGACATTGAAAATCTCATAAATGACCTTGCTTTCCTCTCTGGGTAGTTTCTAGAAAGTTCAGACTCACATCAGTGAATAAGATCAGTGGCATACATTTTGTGTACTCAATGCACTGCCTTACCTGTATGTTTTCCTTAGTTCATTGTATTCACCTATTGGTTTGGATGTTTTGTCCCCTCCAAATCTCATGTTGAAATGTGACCCCCAGTGTTAGAGACAGGGCCTAGTGGGAGGTGCTTGGGTCATGGGCCATATCCCCCATGAATGTCTTGGTCATGGG
>NW_016107342.1:3309201-3324578 GCF_001604975.1 Cebus imitator | reverse complement strand
CTTGGTCATGGGACATATCCCCCATGAATGTCTTGGTCATGGGACATATCCCTTATGAATGTCTTGGTCATGGGACATATCCCCCATGAATGTCTTGGTTATGGAACATATCCCTCATGAATGTCTTGGTCATGGGACATATCCCCCATGAATGTCTTGGTCATGGGACATATCCCTCATGAACGCTCTGCTCAGGGTAATGAGTGATTTCATGCATTGAGTTCATACAAGATCTGGTTTTTTAAAAGAGTGTTGCACCTTCCACCTCTTGCTCCCAATCTCTCCACGTGATATATCTGTTCGCCCTTCACTTTCCACCATGATTAGAAGCTTGCTGAGGCCCTCACCAGGATCCGACGTGGGCACCATGCTTCCTGGACGGCCTGCAGAACTGCAAGCCAACATATGTGAGCCAAAATAAACCTATTTTGTTTATAAGTTACCCAGTCTCAGGTATTCTTTCATAGTAATGCCAACAGACTGACACTCTTGTGATATCATACAAGCCAACTTAAGTCATTTCCAGAATAAAGCAGGATATAAATATAAATTTTACATAATGAATAAGGAGCATGTGCTACTGACTAGAGGCAGGATGAGAAGGAAAATAGTCAAGTGCACCAGCTTACCAAGTGAATTAGTCAGCTTGAGCTGCTGTAACAAAATACCACAGAATGGGTAGCTTAAACAACATGAGTTGGTTTCTCACAGTCCTAGAGGCTAGGAAGTCCAAGATCAAGATACTGACAGACAGCTGGGCTCAGTGTGCATGTCTATAATCCTAGCTACTTGGGAGGCTGAGGCTGGAGTATCACTTGAGCCAGGAGTTCAAGTTCAGCCTGGTCAACATAGCGAGACCCTGTCAATAAAAAAGAAAAATGGGAAAAAAAAGACCCTGACAGATTTGATTCTTGTAAGGGCCCTTTTCCTGGCTTGCAGACAAACACCCTCTAGCTATACTCTCACACTGGGGAGACAGAGAGTGCTCTGATCCCTCTTCTTCTTCTTCTTACAAGGACACTAATTCCCTCATAGGGGCCCTACCCTCAAAATTCCAAAGGCCACACCTCCGAATACCATCACATTGATTAGTGCTTCAACATACAATTTATTAAAAATATCCACCAGAATCTACTTATTAAATGGTTAATGTTACTTAAAAACAGAAATTTCCACCTCATTTTTTACACTAAAGGCAATCTTGCTGAAATATGTGTGCAAATATCAGGCCCATGGGAAAAGCAGAATAAGCCGGAAAGTCAGTATTGAAAGCCCCTAATGTTTTTAAATGATGAGAAGCAACCTTGTGGTTCCACTCACCTTCAGCAGAGTTCTAATATGGCAACTTGTGTTCTTCTTTATTATAGATTTAAAGCTCCATTAGCTCCTTGTTCTTCCTGGTGGCTATAATAATTATAATAGCAGGAGCTATACTATTCCTCAGCAGACTTCCTCTTAATAGCTTCCAGGATGCTTATCTGAGAACCATCTCACCACATTTCACAAATACTTCATTCTTGACAGCCCACTCTATTCTTTGCACAGTCTTTCATGCTGCATGCATATACTTGAAAGAGTTATAAATTCCAGCTTGATCCCAAATTATCTTCCCTCCTGTAAACTCCACATCATCTCTTTGCTACATTATAAAAGAATGTCCTCATCTGAAGTTTCCAATACTTGATACTGAATGGCCGTATGTTGTATGAGTTAATCTCAGCAGCTAAGTGACAAAGGCTTTCTGCCAAAGCTGCAGAATACAGTCATTCCTCAGAATCAGTAGGGATTGGATCTAGGACCCTCCATGGATACCAAAGTCCTCCATGCTTGAGTCCAGCAGTCAGCCTGTGGGACCCTCAGACCTGAGAGTTAACTGTACAGTGTATTCTACCAAAATGAATGCATTGACCACATATATCTGTGGACACAGCCATAAAGTCCTATACTACTAGAACTTGATGGAACCTTAGCAGCTACCTAGTCCTCCCCACTCTCACCCTCATTTTGCAACAAGGAAAACATAGGCCTTAAGAAGTATTTAGGCCAGACACGGTGGCTTACACCTGTAATCTCAGCACTTTGGGAGGCCAAGGCAGTGGATCATAAGGTCAGGAGTTCGAGACCAGCCTGGCCAAGGTGGTGAAACCCCATCTCTACTAAAAATACAAAAATTAGACAGGTGCAGTAACAGGCACCTGTAATCCCAGATACTCAGGAGGCTAAGGCAGGCGAACTGCTTGAACACAGGAGGCGGAGGTTGCAGCGAGCCGAGATCACGCCACTGCACTCCAGCCCGTACAACAGAACAAGACTTCGTCTCAGAAAAAAGAAGTATTCATTTAGGCAGTCTCCCCTGTAGCAATAGTTATGTGGTGTCCCAGAAGTTCACTGTTTAGTCAGTTATTTGAAACTTGCAGCATATTTTCCCATTAAAATACATTGTTACAACAGAAAGCTAGGCTCCCAGATTAGTCCACCAAATCCTATTTAGGATGGATGGTGGTGATGTTGGTAGGCACAACCAGTGAATGGACTTAAATGTCACTGAACTGTACACTAAAAAAGGGTAAAGATGGTAAACTTTCTGTTACATTTATTTTACCACACTTTAAAGAAATCTAACTCATAAAGTGACTGAAAGTGGTGGTAGCAGAGGAAGAAGCAGCAGAAGGAAGAAGTTCCCACCATCCTACTTAGGTCCAAAATTCCCTTAGGAACTACCCTCCCCAGTCTCAGGCAACCACTGAGCCAACCACTGCCTTAAGGCAGTCCCCCTGGCCACAGTGTTGGTTCATGAGCCATTTCAGTTCAATGAGATTGAAGAAGTGTATGTGTGTATGCGTATGCATGTACACACAAACATGTGTACACATGTGTGTGTCTGCTGCCAGAGAGAGTATTTAAAGCCCCATTAGCTACAAAAAGAAGGAAAGCAAGGAAAGCAATGAAGGAAGGAAGGAAGGAAGGGAGGGAGGGAAGGAGGGAGGCTCCTCTCCTTTTTTATTCTGCTGGAACTACTATAAGGAAGCCTATCTGGACAGGATAGTGATTAAATGGGAGATCCTGAATCACTGCGGTCACTGCCACCACCATAATGGGTGCCAAACTGAGGCCTAAGTCAGCACACAGAAGAGCACACAATGTGAAAAGAACTGCATAGAAAGAGTAGAGCTGCTGGTGACGCCAGAACTTCTGGAACATACACTATCTGAAGAATAAAGTTTACCTCTGAGCTTTCACTTGCATGAGCCAATAATTCCATATTTTGCTGTAGCCAATTTGTGCTGGCATTCTGTGTAACTGCAATTAAAAGATTCTTATCAGATACAGTTCTAGAATAAAGTTTGAAATAGACCAAGTTTGATCCTCATCCACTTCCCTTTCTGAAACCATCGTCCACCAGCCACTGTCTTTCTGCCCAAGCACAGTGCCCTCCTCTGTCCCAAAGATCCCATCCCCATATTCTGCTCAGGCCTGCACTCACTTTCGGAACGCTTCAGGCCCTGACATCACCTTCCCCTTTCCTCCCTCTTTTACTCCCTGCTCCATCTCCACCACAAGTACAAATGCATCAAACAAGAATATTTTAAATACATAAATTACTATGAGTACATTGTAACTGAGCCTAAAAGAGGATGAAGGCTTTGTGTCTACATCAGTTTGCGAGGGTCAACATGAATGGGTAGAAAAGTCACTGCTAGAAGCAGGTTTTAGGTGCAGTTCTGGGCAGAGGCTGAATGATGTCTGTTCCCCACAGAGAGAGGCAGGTCATGCTGCAGAAGCTGGCTTTACAAGGGAATCTGGGAGACGCCGGGCACAAGAAGTGCCACTCAAGGGCCCAGGGGACGCAGTGTGACCCAGAGTTGTGAAAGTCTGGAACACAGGTTGTCCAGGGAGGCTGAAGACTACCGTGCTGGAAAACAGCACCTTAGAAGGAAGAAACTGTTCTCACTGAGGAAGGCACAGCCCCTGAAGCAGAAACATCTTTAAAGGCTTGTGGCAGCAGACGTCAATGAGTGGGGGAGCTGGTGGGCACATGTTAAGACACTCAGAAACGATGGGCAGCCAGTTAGGGAAAGGTGTTAAGGTACTATGTCTCCAGGTGAGAAATGTGAACAAGCAACGTGTGGACTATTAATGTAGATACATGACAACTTCTGTTGCTGCTCCTGCTTCCTGTTTTTTGTTTTATGAGACAGAGTCTCACTGTGTCAACCAGGGTGGAATGCAGTGGCACAATCACAGCTCACTGCAGCCTCAACCTCCTGGGCTCAAGCAGTCTGCCTGCCTCAGCCTCCAGAATATCCTGGACCACAGGTGTATGCCACCATGCCTGGTTAACTTTTTTTTTTTTTTTTTTTTAGAGACAGGCTCTTGATATGTTGCCCAGGCTGGTCTCGAACTCCTGGACACAAGCAATCCTCCCACCTCAGCTTCCCAAAGTGCTGGGATTACAGACGTGATTACAGGCATAATGTCAGTGTATACCCACAGGCTAGTGGGACATAGGGACATTTAGATTGAACAAAGGAGAATTAGTGCCACATTAGAGAGCTTCACGGAGAAGATTAAAAGAGGGATTTTGACAAGTGGGAAGATTATCAAGTGGAAATGGGGAAAGCACTTTAAGGTGAAGGAACGGCATGATCAAGGGAGTGGAGGGACAAAGCAGGGGTTACGTCCAAGTCTAGGTATCTGTAGCCTCCAGGCGAGTACAGGTAGAGGGGAGGGAAGGGGAACACACTGGCATGAAAGGGCAAACGGATCCGAGGAGATGGGAGCACATCAGCTTCGTTGGGGTGGGCTTTGTTAAGATGGTAAAATGAGCAGACTTGTAAGCAATAAGTCAAATTACCATAATGTATGAATGAATAGAGCCTCCAAAGACTCCTGGGAATATTTTTATTTTTAAAATAGGCTGCCTGTTAACCCAAATCATCTTGGAACTGTTTGAATTTCAGACAGTGGAGGAAAAAGAAAAGCAGTCAGGCAGCGTGAAAACACATATCTGGGGGCAGGACTACCCCTGGGCAGCCTCCTCCTGCCACTCCTACCTTCCCATGCCCACCTTGAGGGTCCCAGCTGGTCTCCAGAGCTCTTCCAGCTTCCTCTCAGCGTGTTCCCTTCTCAACGACCAAACCCACACCTGGGTGTGGCACTCCAAGGTCTGGCTTTGTGTTGCTGTTGTTGCTTTAAACAAGACCACAGCTGTGGAGGGAGGCCTCAATTATGGTGGATGTTTTTAGCATATGTATACATTGGACATATTTATGTTTTGCTTGCCTGAACTGTCTTTTTAATAACCTGCTGCAGCCATTAAAAAAAAAAAAAACGGGTGAGTGTACTGAATGCTACTGCACTTACACTTTAAAATGGTTAAAATAGGCTGGGCACAATGGCTCTCACCTGTAATCCGCAGCACTTTGGGAGGCCAAGGCTGGTGACTCACCTGAGGTCAGGAGTTCAAGACCAACCTGACCAACATGGAGAAACCCCACGTCTACTAAAAATACAAAAATTAGTCAGGCATGGTGGCTGGCACCTGTAATCCCAGCTACTTGGGAGGCTGAGGCAGGAGAATCACTTGAACCTGGGAGGCAGAAGTTGTGGTGAGCCGAGATTGCCCCATTGCACTCCAGCCTGGGCAACAAGAGCAAAACTCCACCCCAAAAAATAAAATAATAAAATAAAACAGTTAAAATAGTAAATTTTATGTTACATTTATTATAACGTAATAAAAAATAAATGAACGTAATTGTTAGAAAACATATCGCCAGGCATGGTGGCTCAGGCCTGTAATCACAGCACTTTGGAAGGCTGAGGCGGTCGGATCACGAGGCCAGGAGTTCAAGACCAACCTGACCAATATGTTAAAACCCCGTCTCTTTTAAAACTACAAAAATTAGCCAGGCGTGGTGGCGTGCATCTGCAGTCCCAGCTACTTAAGAGGCCGAGGCAGGAGAATCACTTGAACTTAGGAGGCAGAGGTTACAGTGAGATAAGATTGTACCACTGTATTCCAGCTTGGTGACACAGTGAAACTTCATCTCAAAAAAAAGAAAAAAGAAAATATACCACGGCCCTTGTTTTTAATTCAACAATTAGCACTCCTTAGTGGCTTCTTACTAAAGAAAGGGAATAAATAAAATACTTGTAAATATGACGTTTGCCTTTGATTGGGTAGGTTTACACCCTCAGTGTCTCTACTAATGTAGAAATAGTTGTAGCAATAATACCCATGGTACACATTTCTCTTACAATATAGATTTGACCAAGTTTTTAAAAAGATATTATAGTTTAATTTTCATTTTACATGATCAAGAGAAATATGTGTATATGTATATTTTATTAAAGTAAATGAATATGACAATCAATACTACATGAAAAACAGAGCCTTCTCTATCAGAGCCCTCAACACAGAGACGGAAAGAATAAAACATATCCCCCCCAAACTAAATCACCCCTCAAGCTTTCTGAAATTAGCAAAGAATGTCTGCAGCTGACCTATTTCTCTCCCACACGACTGTGTTGATAATTGACTTTTGTCCCCCAGGGAAGTACTCAGATATAATTGAGAAGCACCTGTCACATAGAGAGTACAGTTTTATATACCTAATAATTTCCCTAAATATTGTATTTAGCTGGAACTCAAGCACTCTGCTTTCTCTTTAATTATATTTCTCAAGGAAGAAATGTTACAATTACCAAAGCTGAATTATCACGAACATCTAGATAAAATAGAAGAAGCATTGTAAGTACCCAAGACATTTCTATTACTAGAAATTATTGAAAATGATGACAAGAGCCATTTATATTGTTCATACACTCTTCTTTAATCCTGTCGATCACATCCTGTTATATAAACCACCCGCCTCTACAGATGGGAGCCACTCCATTTTATTCAATCCTGATGACAAGAAGTCCAGGGTCAGGGGTTTGATTTCCATGCAAGTTAAAGAGTTTTCCCAAAAAAACACATTCAGCTTTATGAGCTGAGACTGTAGCTCCAAAATAAATAAGAATATTATCCATCCTATTCAACACTGTGAATTGAAAAGCCATCTCTGACATTGACTTAAGGAAAGGCAAGTCCATTTCTATCCACACGCTAACATCTGCACATTTAGACCAGGAGCTACAACTGAAACTTCTCGGGCTGATGTGGACAGCATGTTAATGAAAAAATTTGAGCTTTGGCAATATAGCAAGACTTCATCTCTACAAAAAAATAAGAAAAATAGCCAGGCATGATGGTGCATGCCTGTAGTCCCAACTACTTGGGAGACTGACGCAGGAGGATTGCTTGGGCCCAGGAGTTCAAGGCTGCAGTGAGTTGTAATTGTGCCACTGCACTCCAGCCCAGGCGACAGAGCAAGACCCTGTCTAAAAAAATAGAGAAAGCAAGACCCTGTCTAAATAAAGAAAGAGAGAAAATGAAAAAATTTGAAGCCAGTCACAAAAGACCGCATGTTATTTTATGGTTCCATTTATATAAAATGTCCAGAGTAGGCAAATCTACAGAGACAGAGAACAGATTCATGGATGACTAGGGCTGGGGGGTGAGGAAAAGGATGGGGAATGACTGCTAACAGGGACAAGTTTCTTCTCCAGAATGTGAAAATATTATGTTATGAGATGCCTGAAAAAAAGAATGCCTTCCCCACTTCTGCTCAACACACACACACACACACACACACACACACACACACACACACAGAGAGAGAGAGAGAGAGAGAGAGAGAGAGCGCAAATTAAAAAGCAGTGACTGGGCCGGGCGCGGTGGCTCAAGCCTGTAATCCCAGCACTTTGGGAGGCCGAGGCGGGTGGATCACGAGGTCAGGAGATCGAGACCATCCTGGTCAACATGGTGAAACCCCGTCTCTACTAAAACTACAAAAAAATTAGCTGGGCATGGTGGCGCGTGCCTGTAATCCCAGCTACTCAGGAGGCTGAGGCAGGAGAATTGCTTGAACCCAGGAGGCGGAGGTTGCGGTGAGCCGAGATCGCGCCATTGCACTACAGCCTGGGTAACAAGAGCGAAACTCCGTCTCCAAAAAAAAAAAATAAATAAACCAGTGACTATGGAACATTCTAACAGTAACAATGATCATTTTACCCATCTGTTTGATTCTAAACCATAATCAGCATTGAACTGTTAGCAATAGCACTGGGCCATTTAAGAAGAAAAGATGATACATTTATCTGCACAAATTACTATGCATTTCCATTACTGCTAGATTTTCCATATGTTATCAGTGAAACTGCTAAAAAATTTTTCATAAGGAGTTTTAAAATATCATCATAATATATGGACACAGTAAGCAGTGTAAAAGTTAACCACCTCTAGTGATCTTACAACCCAGAAAATGCATATTCAAGTTTAGGTTTACAAAACATTTACTCCCAAAACAAATACCGTAACAGCAACTAAACTGCAGCCTTGGAGAAAGATACATCCATCAACATAGAACATAAAATGAGAAATGAAATAGACACGATTTGTCATCCAAAGGATTACAGTGAAATGATCAGAAAAATTCAGTAGCCGTTGAATAACTTACAGCCCTTACCTAATTAATGCTTTCAGACCATGAATGCCATCCCTTCAGATTCAAGTAACTACTTCTGCTTTATTTATGTGTGTAATAAGAAAAGACACGTTAAAGAAAATAGGGACGTTTGTAAAGGCGCATGTTTACCTGAAATGAGAACTATCTTTAAGGAATTCCAAAGCACTGTTTATATTCAAGCCAGATGATAATACATCAGCCTCATCTATTTCTGAAGGCAGGGTGCTCTGGTGCACAGCTTGTCCTTATTGTTACTTGAAAGCAATAAAGCTACAGTATTGCCTTAAGACTGAATTTATAATTCAGCTTTTTCACGAAATCAGACTTCTACTTCCAGTCCTACCTCCCTGAGTGCCCTCCTCCCTCCTCACAGTACACATGGTTAAACCCATGTGAAATTGCTGATGTGTCTATGTAGTCAAGCTCAGAACTTACACTCTTCTAGAATGAAGAGCACTGCATATATTCACCTTATTGTTTTCCTGGTTTGTGAAGTACAAGGGCGTGCAACTGTGCAAAAGCAGGATAGTACCGACTGCTTCAACCAGAGTGTGTTTGGATCGGGGTTCGTTGGGGATAACAGCCAGGCTCTTCTTGAGACGTATCCATTGATGTATCCTAAGATGGAGACGTATAGCAGAGTGCATGCCTAGGGATGGTCAAAGAGTGCTTTGCAAGCTTTGTCTTGCCATGGCCCACAAAGGAAATAATTGTGCAACACACTAGATTCAGTGGAAGCAAAAAACAGTCCAGAAGCTCAGCCTATACCAGGTTCACCCCACTGAAGGATCAGCTCAGTGGATACATGTTTTGAGGCCTGTCACCCATTCTCGGCCCACATGCTCCGCAAAGAAGAAAGCTCCAGCCAAAGGAGAGCAGAGGGAGAGATGGCACTGTTCTAGGAAGCTCTCCGCTCCAAAATATGGCTTTAAAAGCATGCAGAGTCAGTCACGGTGGCTCATGCCTGTCATCTCAACATTTTGGGCGACTGAGGTGAAAGAATTGCTTGAGCCCAGGAGTTTGAGACCTGCCTGGGCAATATGGTGAGACTCCATCTCTACTAAAAGTGAAAAAAAGCCAGGCATGGTGGTGCACACCTGTAGTCCCAGCTACTTGTAGGCTGAGGTTGTAGGATAACATGAGCACAGGATGTTGAGTCTGCAGGGAAAAAGACCTTGTCTCAAAACAAACAAACAAACAAACAAACAAAAAAAACAAAAAAAAAAAAAAAAAAACAAGCAGAGGCCAAACACAGAGACCTCCTGCTGGGCAGAATGGGACCTGCAAGCCCCACTCTCCACATGTCTGTAGAGTCTTCAGGAGTCTCGGTGAGTTGCAAGCTGCTCGCCCTAGTTGGGGTTTATGCTTTGTTCTGAGTCAGGGCTTCAGAAAGGAGACCAACAAAGGGCCAAGCTTTGAGGAAGATGAGTATGGACAATGCCAAGGCCATACCCAGAAAAGATGCGTCAAATCCAGATTTGAGTGGCAAAAGGAAGCCCATTGAACAGCACTGCTTTTTTGTAAAACCATGTTTGAAAGGGCAGTCTCTGCCTCCTTAATACCCAGTGCTGACCCTGTCTGGGGCAGCAGGTGGGGCAATTAAGAGGAGAGGGCCAAAGCCAAGGTCATTTTCAGTTTGCATTTCCACACAGCTTCCTATAAATTTCTAGACAAATTAAAACTTGAATCAGAACTTATCTAAGTTTCAACAAAATCGTACCATTCTAAACTAAAAAATAAATATTTCTTTATTCTACAGAAATGAAATTTAGGGCTGGGTGTAGTGGCTTACACCTGTAATCCCAGCACTTTGGGTGGCTGAGGCAGGTGGATCACTTGAGGTCAGGTGTTCAAGATCAGCCTGGCCAAGATGGTGAAACCCTGTCTCTACTAAAAATAAAAAATTAGCCAGGTGTGGTGGCAGGCACCTATAATCCCAGCTACTTGGGAAGCTGAGGCAAGAGAATCGCTTGGACCTGGGAGGCAGAGGTTTCAGTGACCTGAGATCACACCACTACACTCCAGCCTGAGAAACAAAGTGTGACTCCATCTCAAAAAAAAAAAAAAAAAAAGAAACGAAATTTAGACAATCCATCCATCAAGAACAGAAACTCAGACTTAAGTAAAAATGACTGGTTAACGGGTTAGCTGCCCATAATTAGATTTCTTTCTTCATCAGCTCAGTTCAATTTATTTAAGCCTCCAAAACAAGAAGAAGCACAGTTTGCCAAGAGGGACAGAGCTCTTTCTTGTTCTATCAGATCTCAATTTGGGAAGATTCATTGCACAAAAACCTCAAAAAGGAAATAAGTGTGAACTTTTTAAAGTTCATTGTAACTGGATTACACCACTTAGCAAAGAAGGTCTAATTACAGAGCAAGTAAAAGCTTCCAACTTTTCAGATGAAAATGATTTGCTATTGTCTTCCATGCAGCTAAAACATAAAAATGGCTGTGCCCCAGCCTGGCGCACAACATGGTGAAACTCCACCTCTACTAAAAATTAAAAAATTAGCCAGATGTGGTGGCGTGCACCTGTAATCCCAGCTACTTTGGGTGGGTAAGGCAGGAGAATCACTCGAACCCGGGAGGCAGAGGTTGCAGTGAGCTGAGATGGTGCCACTGCACAGAGCAAGACTCCATCTCAAACAAAAACAAAAATAAACATAAATGGCTGTGCCCCCCGCCCCCCCGGCTTGACTGCTCTGCTTTCTATCTCAGGGGGCCACAGCCTGCAGGCTATTTCCCAGAATCCCAGGTCAGTGGGTGTCCAGAGAGGCTCAGTCAATGGGAGGAACTGGCAGAAGACTGGAGAATAGTAGGAATAATTCTGCAAGAAGCTAACCAAGCAAACAAAAATTCCATCATGATAGAATTGGGAAGAAACCAAAGTCTCTAAATTCTTCAACCGATGCTATGGTTCTTCACAGCAAGCACATAGGTTAAGAACATTTCCAGGATCTAAGAGGAGTAAGCTCCATATGTTCTTACATATAACCACATCTATGTGAGTTTGTGTGTCTGGCTTGTTTATTCAGGGATAAAGCAAACTGTGGTGGGAAAAAAAAGAGTAGAGTCTGAGCCAGGATCCCTTGCGTCCGTTCTACCATTATCTATTGGTATGACCTTTATGTCCTTGGGCCTATGTTTTATTCATCTGAAGAAAGAGACTGAAGCATTTTCTTTCTGCAATCTCTTCCTGTTCTAAAATTCTGTGATTCTAAGTTTATGGATAAATTTTGCATATATACATGCCTCTAGGCATATGATTATTCTTAGAGCTATGTGCAAAGCATATACCTTCTGTTGATGAATTTGCATTTCATCAGAGAAACATATCTATAACTGGTGCTCAAATTATAACCCAAAGAACTTGTTTGCCAACTTGTTTTATTCTAGTATCAACCTAAAAATCTGAATGTTTTAGATCTCTAAATACAGTGCGGTTCACTGAATTATTGTAACGATCATCTGATTAGCATACCTTAAAAAATACGAGGTTCCTTGCTCTAAGGTAGATGCTTCCAACAATGGCTGCGACCGTATCTTCCACTCCACATGCTCTTTTTTAATGAAATATTATTGTGCATGATTCTGTAACTTATTTTTTTCAGTTGAATGCATTTCAAGTGAATATCTTAAATGCATTTCTGTATCATTATATATATAGGGCCACTTCATTTTTTTCTTTAATGGATGAACAGTGTTCCGTAGTATAATATAGAGTAGTCCCCCCTTAACTTCGGGGGATACATTCTAAGACCCTAGTGAATGCCTGGAACCACAGAGAGTAACCAAATATATGGTTTTTCCTATACGTATATACATAAGATGAAGTCTAATTTGTAAATTAGGCACAGTAAGAGATTAACAACAGGCAGTGGCTCACGCCTGTAATCCCAGCACTTTGGGAGGCTGAGGTAGGCGGATCACCTGAAGTAGGGAGTCCGAGACTGGCCTGACCAACATGGAGAAACCCTGTCTCTACTAAAAATACAAAAAAAAAAAAAACAAAACAGCTAGGCATGGTGGCGCATGCCTGTAATCTCAGCTATGCAGGAGGCTGAGGCAGGAGGATTGCTTGAACCCAGGAGGCAGAGCTTGCAGTGAGCAGAAATCATGCCATTGCACTCCAGCCTGGGCAACAAGAGCAAAACTCCATCTCAAAAAAAAAAAAAAATGCAGAGAGAGAGATTAACAACAATAACTAAGAACAAAATAGAACAATGTTAACAATGCACCATAATAAAAGTTATATGAAATATAGTCTCTTTCTTGCTCTCAAAATATCTGCTATACCGTACTCACCTATTTTCAGACCTCAGTTGACTGCAGGTAACTGAAACCAGGGAATACAAAACCATGGATAAGAGAGGCCTGATGTGAGTTATTTGCTCATTTACTGACTGCTGCAAACATATGTTGTTTCTAGTTTCTCTGCTCAATGTGATGTTTGCTGTGGATTTTAGTAGATAATTTTTATTAAATTAGGGAGTTGCCTTCTACTCTTTCTTTTAAAATCATGTGCCTCTAGACAGGATCTATTCTTAACTTACAAAATTTATCAAATACTTTTTTGGCAACTACTGAATTCAACATAAATTTTTCTTTAATTTGTTATATAAATTGAATCATCATTAAATTCCTGTTTATACTATTGGCACTGAATCTGACTTGCTGTTTCTCTCTCTCTCTCTCTCTCTCTCTGTGTGTGTGTGTGTGTATGTGTGTGTGTTACTCATATGCTCTTTTATAATCTGACCTTGCTGCACCCCATCAAAAGATAATCTGTTTTCTCTCTCCTTGCAACTGAGCGGGCTCTTGGACCTGTGTTGAGGTTGCAAGAGAAGCGATACCGTGTGGCTTTTGAAACTGGGCCTTAGGAGAGCTGCAGCTTTAGCCTTCACTTCTTGGAACCCAGCCACCATATTACCAGGAAGCTCAAGCAACCATGTTGAGAGGCCCAGGTGGAGAACAAGTGAGCCCCTGCCAAAAGCTCTAGTTGAGTTCTCAGCCAGCAGCCAGAACCAACTGCCAACCACATGTATGAGGCTACTTTGGACCTTCCAGCTATCCCAGTGCCCATATAACATCCCACAATGCAGAACTGTCTGGTTAGTACACAGAAATTAAAAAAAAAAATGTTGTTAAGCCACAGAATTTGAGGGGAGGTTTGTTAGGAGGCAATTTCTCCCCACTAAACAAAGCATTTAATGTTGGAGCAGAATCTCATCCCTAAAATATATCAAGTTAGTCCTCCATCCATCCACTCCTGCGCTGATTCAAGTGCATATTTATTGAACATATACTATGCTAGATGCTGAGGACACAAAGATCAAATGCAGATATGTCCCTGTCCTCATGGGACTCATTTTCTGGATGGGGAGACAGGACGGAACAGAGAAATCTAAGTACATGTTAAATAAAAGTGGTGGTGTTACTGAAAATTGGCACAAGGCCCTCTGGGAGCCTCTAGTTGGGGAACTGACTTCATCAGAAAGATTAGAAAAGGAAGGGAAGACTAAACTCTCAGATCTCAGGAAGATGAAAAGTTAACTAGGCAGAAGGAAGAGCAAGAACCTGCCACACAGAGGGCTCAGCATATGCAAAGTGGAAAGAGGGAGGATAGTGTGTTCAAACTCTGTATCCAGACCTAAGAGATCATGGTCAAAGATGAGGCTGGAAGCAGGTAGAGGCCAGGCCAGGTAAGACATTGCTGGCCTCATAAAAGCAAACTTAACAAGGAAAGGTCAACAAACTATTCCCACTCTGATCAGATTTTCTCTTCAAACCCGAGTGGGAAGAGGACTAACTTGAAGTACTCAACCATATAAACTGTATGTATAGTGACATCCATGGGTAGAGATAGTTATGGGTATATAATAGTTTGGGGTTCACAGTCATTGAGCCCACCCTCTCATTCCTTGTTACATGTCACTGTACTGTTTGTATACATCTCTGTCTCCACTGCTAAATTATAAAAATATTTGAGTACAGGAGCTGTGTCTCATCCATCTTTTCATTCCCCCCCTATAATATCTAATACAGTGCTGGACATATAGCAAATACTTAAGAGTTTCCTAAAACTTTAAAATATGATTAAATAATCCATTCATAAATGGCCTATAAGAAGGGCTCTCCTGAAAGAAAATTCTACAGCCTCATTTGGACAGCAACACTCTTAGGAAAGTCTTGCTGTAAAACATCATTGCTTTCTAATTTTGGCCAATTCTTGAGTTTCATCCTCAATGAAGAGTGAAAATACTTCATCACATTTCCAAAGCAGGCCTTTGTGTGTACTCTGAAAATCATTTCTGGGTTACTCCTAGCTTTCTTTCCTTTCAGTGGCAAAGTACTTCATCTTCTCACCTTTCCTCAAAGAAGCCATTGAGTTGCTCCGTGGATTCATTCCAAAACCTCTATCCCTCCTAAATGGTGGAGGCCAGCAATCTTGTAGACCAGAAACAAGGTCAGAGATTCCTGAGGGGCTTCATGAGCAGTCCTCAGAGTGGAAGCAGGCTCCCTTTCTCAGTCTGCTTGTTTTCCAGCCAATTCAAATGTGCACGTGTGTACGTGCACACATATGTGCATATATATTCTCACAAACACTGAAACTTTTTAACAAGCTTAAAGAACAAATATTGTCTTATTGGGTGAGTTTGCCAACTGCCTTCTCTGCTTCACCAACAGCCCAGTCTTCCCCAACCAGTGCAGCACATTCATTTTTTTTTAAGTGAAAGCTTTTCTCCATATTTTTGTATATGACATGACAAAGAAAGGAGCAACTTTTTTTTTTTTTTTTTTTTTT
>NW_016107342.1:3301460-3309026 GCF_001604975.1 Cebus imitator | reverse complement strand
TTTTTTTTGAGTTGGAGTCCTGCTCTGTCACCCAGGCTGGAGTGCAGTGGAGCAATGTCAGCTCACTGAAACCTCTGCCGCCCAGGTTCAAAAGATTCTCTTGCCTCAGCCTCCCAAGTAGCTGGGATTACATACCACCATGCCTGGCTAATTTCTTTGTATTTTTAGTGGAGACGGGGTTTCACCTCAGGCTGGTTTCAAACTCCTGACCTCAGGTGATCCGCCCACCTCAGCCTCCCAAAGTGCTGGGATTACAGACATGAGCCACTGCAACCAGCCTGAGGCTCTGTTAACATAAGCAGCTGTTATGCTTTCATAAAAAATATTTTTGGCCAAACGCAGTGGCTCACACCTGTAATCCCAGCCCTTTGGTAGGCCAAGGCAGACTGATCACCTAGGTCAAGAGATCGAGACCATCCTGGCCAACGTGGTGAAACCCCGTCTCTATTAAAAATACAAAAATTAGCTGGGCGTGGTGGCATGCGCCCGTAGTCCCAGCTATTCGGGAGACTGAGGCAGGAGAATTGCTTGAACCTGGGAGGCGGAGGTTGCAGTGAGCCGAGATGGTGCCACTGCACTCCAGCCTGGCACATGGTGACAAAGTGAGACTCTGTCTCAAAATATATATATATATATATTTTTTTTTTTTGGGTGGCCAGGCATGGTGGCTCATGCCTATAATCCCAGCACTTTGGGAGGCTGAGGCAGGTGGATCACTTGAGGTCAGGAGTTCAAGACCAGCCTGACCAACCAACAACGGTAGAACCCTGTCTCTACTAAAACTACAAAATTAGCCAGGCGTGGTGGTGCATGCCTGTAGTCCCAGCTACTTCGGAGGCTGAGACAGGAGAATTGCTTGAACCCGGGAGGTGGAAGTTGCGATGAGCTGAGATCATGCCTTTGCACTCCAGCCTGGACAACAATAGCAAAACTGTCAAAAAAAAAAAAAAAAATTGGCATTTGGGTGAAATTTTCAGTTTTATCCCAAAGCTGCTGTTAAATTGCATTTGCAATCATTTTCTTTATCTCATCAAAGAAATGTAAATCCATCAGTTATTTTTACTGTAGCCAGTACAGAAGTCTGTATGATGTCATTTAAATGAGATCATGATTAGAGTACTTACTGAGTTGTAAAGTGCTCATAAAAATTAAGTACTACTTTTGTGCCAAAAAATAAAAAGATTGTATATATAATTACAATTAACTCCTGAATTTAAATTAGAACATTTAATCAAACCAATGAATCCCCATTTCATACAGATTTATGAAATATATTTATTCTAAAACATCTACTTTGCTTTAAATTATTCCCAAAATTATTTATCATGTAATACGTTTTACATTTTTTAAGCCAGCACATAGCAGCACACACTTTACAAGAACTTATATGTACATTATCTCAATCAGTTGTGGGCATAAATTGAGAAAAGAATAAGAATGTTAGAATATTATTTTGTTTGTGCTTAGAAGGAAGAATAAAGCATTAGTGCAGTTATGTACATGAACTCCAAAGTTCAAGTCAAACAGCTTATGGAATGAACTGCTGTATAATTAGTATTTCCAAGAATTTGCAACGATAAAATGCCACTAAAAATAGGCACCTACAAAATAAACACCAGCAAGACCTCAAACAATTGCATAACAGGAAAATGTTTTTAAGATAAACAATGTGTTTGCCTTATCAAATACATAATCTAAGTACTGCAAAGGGGATAGAATGCATTTTAAGAATGAAATAGAAATCCAAAATGCATTTATTTCAATAATGTATATGCTTAGTGGTCACTGAATTAAAGGGTAGTCAAAATTTCTGCTTCTGCAGAAAGTGAAATTCTGCATAATAAATATCATCTAACTGTGCTTTATAGACCCTTTTAGGAGAGGTCTGAGACCAATTTTGAGGCTAAAGCCCATTCCTCGTTGATATGTTTAAATTGATGATAATCTCTAAAGATACACCACAGCTGCCATCATAGGTTAGAAACACATTACACAATACTGAGTAACCTACAGGGAAAAGAACTTCTCAAGGTCACTCTGGCAGCCCACAGGAAGACCTGGGATAAAAGCTTCTTGGTGCCATGACCAATGTCTTCCTAGGTCACCCAAAACCTAGGACACACCCCGACAATTTCTGTTCCAAAGAAAGATCAAGGTGACTCACTTTTGCATGATCTCTCTAGCACCCAGCAGCCAAGGGTGGTTTCATTAACAGCACATGAACAGTTGGAAAACTGAGGACCAATTTCCTGTACTAAGGTGAAAGGCACCTAAGCATTCAGCGTTACCAGTGATCCCGAGATCCCGAGCACGGACAACTCTCACTGGAACCACGCAGGAGAAAGCAAGCACTAAGAAAACAGATACGAAGTGAAGGCGCGCCCAGACCCCGGGAGCTGAGTGCTGGCCTTCGTTAATTCCTATTTAACCAGATGCGGCTGTCTTTTCCTTATTAAGCGAATCCAAGAATCGGTCCCAAAGTGAGAGTAAACTTTCTGCTCAAAGTGTCTTTCTTTTGACCGGAGCTCGGCGATCTCTCCCAAGATCCAGACAGATTAGAGTATTCAAATTAGGACAAAAGAGAAGAAACCACTAACTCTCAACTCGAATCAAACCAGGTCCCCTGCCCCGAAGGGTCTGGTTACTCTAGGTCGAGTTACACGACTTGAAGACGTTTCTCCAGGCACCAAAGGTGCAACCAGACATATTTCCAACTCTTTAATTCAACGTCCCTGACTTAAGCCAGGTCCCCTCCGAACTGTCCACACACATGCACAAACTAACTTCCCAGGGCGGTGCGGAGACGCCGGGACGCGAAGACTTCAAGAGCCTGGGCTAGAGGGAGACGGACTGAGCCCCAGCACCCGCCGAGGCCGGGAAGAGACACACGCGGACTCGACCCAGAGCTCCCGCACGTGGTGGCCACCACCGGCTCCAGGACCCCGCGCCACACACTCGGCCTCTTCCCCATCTTGCTCTCCCGCCTCCTTCTCGTACCTGTCTGAGGATGAAGCTGGTCGAAGTGGTGCTGCCATCGGATCTTTTCAACCTGCTCCTCCGGGTTGTGGTGCCTCGGGCCACCTGGACTCGACACACGGGGCCAGAGAGAAGCCAGTGAGGACTGCAGCGCGGAGCAGGGCGACCATCCCCGGCTGGAGTCCGCCTCCGGACCCGCTCCCCGGGGTCCCCTAGAACCCGCACCCAAGTCTCCTTCGCGACTCCCAAATACAGCCCCCACCCCCACCCACCCACTCCAAGCCTCGACGGCAGAGAAGATGCCCGAGAAGAGCAGCCCGCAAGCACCCACCACATCCATTAACAAAGACTGTCAGGGTGCGGGGTCCGAATCCCCGGCATCGGCTTGGGGAGGCTGCGGGCTCCGGAGCGGGAGCGCAGAGACCCGAAGGAGGGTGAGGAGGAGGAGGAAGAGGAGAAGGAGGAGAAAGAGGAGGAGCGGGAGGAGAAAGGGACGTGGAGGAGGGGTGGGGGAGCGGGGCCGCCGACTCCCGGGACTGGGGCCCCGCACGCCCGGCACGAAGGCGGGGCGCGCTAGGGCGGCGGAGGAGGTGTGAGGAAGGAAGAGGAGGAGGCGGAGGAGGGGGCGGTACCTGAGAGGTGGGGGAGTGCGGCCCGTCCGCGGTCCCGTTCTTGGCGTAGGAGGAGGACATCGTTCAGAGCCACCGCATGGCCCGCCAGTGCGCGGTGGGCGGAGGGCGCTGGCCCCCGAGGCTGGGCTGCGGGCGGAGGGGGAGGGCGCAGGACTTCCACACCAGGTTCCAGGACCCGCGCCGGCGCCCAGGCTCCCTGCCCGCACTTCGGAGAGCGCGGCACCTTAAAGGGACCGAGGCGCTTCCCCCGCGCCCGCGGCGGGGTCCCGGGGAGGGGGCTTCTCGGAAACTCGCCTACCCTAGCCGACTGGGAGAAGCGCTCTCCCACCTAGCGAGCGCTTTACATCAGAGCTTCCAGAGGATGAAGGGAGGGGGAAATCTGGGATGGGGGTGGCAGGATTAAAATAGTCTGCACAGTTTAAAATGAGACAAAGGTGGCACGGTTCATGAATCAGGACTTGGGGAGGGAAGCTGGTGCAGTGTGGCGGGAGTGGGAAGAACCGAGCGGCTGTGTGTGTGTGTGTGTTTGCTGCACTGGAATTTTAAAAGGGCAAGAGCAGAGCCACCTTCCGCGACTTCACTCAACAGCCTACTGTGGTAAGGCATGAGGTTTTGTGGCTAGCTTTTCGTCCGTGTTTTTGTATTGCTTTGGCAATTCTGTCCTTAGAGCTGCGAGTCACACACATCCAGGCAGCCGTGGGAAACCCAACCAGCCCGAGTCTGACGGAAGATGCTGCCCCGCCAAAGACCAGGATGTCCTAAGGAGTTTTGAAGGTCATGTTAGACCTGCTAAGAAGCAAGAGTTGGTCACTGTGCCTCCCATTTCTATGCGGATGGATGTTTTCAAGGGGAGAAACTCATCCTTGCAACCATACACAACGTTTGCCGCTGGTTTCCTCCTGCAAATACGTACAAGAGATTAATTTGTGATCAAATTAAAAGAGAGATGCGGAGAAGAGGAATAAGTGTGAGATATTGTAGAGAGAAGTAAGAAGAGGGAAGAAAAATATATGCAAATTCAAAAATAAAGAGATTCCGTTTAAATTAACATATACATACCCTCTCAAATCGCTAAATCAGCCCGTCTCAGCTTGCATTCTAGGACTTTAGAGACACAACTACCATGTTTGTTTTAACAATTGCTTGGCTTTATTGAGGTCCCAGTTATAGCTTACCATCCACCAGACACTTTCTTTCCATTCCTAATCCCTTCACTTAATCCAAAATTCTGTAACAATCTTATAACCAGTGTTTTTGCCTCCAGGCTTCCTAGTGCATGTGCACATACACACGCAGAGATTTTATTCCATTTACACACTACAGGCAAAACCATTTTCCTAAAATCTCTTGCCCAAGTCACTCTTCTCTAAGATTAAACTCCAAACTCCGTGGTCCAACATCCCAGCCTCCCCTGCATTTCTGATCACTCTCCATCTCATTTCTCCATCTTGATCTTTTTTATACAAACCTTCCAGCAAGCAGGCAGATCTACTCATCATTACCCAAGCATTCTAAATGCAATCCTACCTGAGCACCTGCTTTGAAATGCCTCCCTGGAATATGCCCTCCCACCAACCTACACACCCGGCCAAATCCTACCTTTCTTCTAAATGGGATTTGGCTCACTCTCCCTCCACAGAAATCCTCCCTGACCACTCCAGTCCCAGATAATTCTTGTGCTTCTGAAAAACTGGAGCAGGTATTCTCTGGGCACTTAGCATAGGCTGCCTTAGTTTATTGGTTTGTTAGTTTTGTTTTTGTGAAAGTCTCCTAATTTTCAGAACAGATTTTTAGCTGTTTATCATCTATTCCTATGGCTTCCATATAGTAGATACTCCATAGAATTTATGGGGAATGGTAGGTGTAAACATGCAGGACTCCTGGCTTTAGTTCCTGTCAACCCAATCCATATTTAGTTCTGAACCATTTTCATAGTGGATACATGTGTGTGCATGTTCAGTTACTGTGTTAGCACTGGACTTTGAATTGTCTGGTTTTCCACTGACCACAGTCTCACCGACTTTGAGTTATTGAAACAGAACCCACAGAGGCACAGCTGCATGAAAATCCCTGTACATTCAGCTCAAAGCAAAACTGGTGAAAAGTATAAAAACATACCTACACAACCATTTAAATTTCTAAAAATGGTCTTAAAGGTGCACAACAAATCAAGAAACATTCATTCAAGAAAACCTACTGAAACCCAGTAAGAAAAGTGAGCTTGAGGTATTTGAACCAAGACCTACTCACTCTCTTCCTGCTTCCAGCTCAAAGAGGGAAACTCCACTCTATACTGGTGCAGCCAGGAACACACGGCTCCCTCACCTCTTCAGCTCCCAGCTGGAGGGTTAGCTTCCTAGCAGGGACAAAACATCGGCATTTGTTATCCTCCCCCCGGCTGCCTGTTGTTGAGACTAAGTTCTAAGCAATATGGCAGAGAAGTGGGGGCTCCATTCTTCTGCCCGGCTGTACCTGGAGGCTATACCTTGGCCACAGCAGCACTGAGTATACACGGGCCTTGATCACCTTTGCTCCTGGATCATCAAGAAGGAAGTCAGGAAACATGGGACTGCTTCTCCTTTCTACCAGAAACACTCAGCATCTAACATGGTGATGTCACTCAAAGTGAGGTGCACCATTGTCCCTGCCTCCAACATCAGAGTGAAAAAGATGTTGAACCCTGACCTTACATCAAGGGTCCCCAAACCCCAGGCCACAGACTTGTATCAGTCTGTGGCCTGTTAGGAACTGGGCCACACAGCAGGAGGTGAGTGGTAGGGCAAGTGGGCATTACAGCCTGAGTTCCACCTCCTGTCAGATCAGGGGCAGCATTACATTCTCATAGGAGTGCGAACTCTATTGCAAATTGCACATACAAGGGATCTAAGTTGCGGGCTTCTTATGAGAATCTAATGCCTGATGATCTGTCACTGTCTCCCATCACCCCCAGATAAGACCATCTAGTTGCAGGAAAGCAGGCTCAAGGCTCCCTTGCTTGGAGCCTCGGAAGGCCTGTTTGCTGGAAGGTTTGTATAGAGAGATCAAGATGGAGAAATGAGATGAAGAGTGATCAGAAATGCAAGGGAGGCTGGGTTGTTGGACCATAGAGTTTGGAGTTTCTTAGAGAAAAGTGACTGATTCTACATTATGGTGAGTATGAAATAATAATAGAAATAAAGCACACAATAAATGTAATGTGCTTGAATCATCCCCAAGCCATCCCCCATCCCTGTCCCATGGAAAAATTATGGTCCATGAAACTAGTCCCTAGTGCCAGAAAGGTTGGGGATTGCCACCTTACATCATTTACAAAAATTAACTCAAAATTGATCACAGACTTAAAAGAGTTAAAAACATAAAACTATTAGATGATCAGATAAGGGTAAATCTCCACGGCCTTTGACAATAAATTCTTAGACATGACACCAAAAGCATAAGTAAGAAAAGGAAAATAATGGGCCAAGCATGATGGCTCATGCCTGTAATCCCATCACTTTGGGAGGCCAAGGCAGGTGGACGAGGTCAGGAGTTCAAGATCAGCCTGACCAACATGGTGAAACCCTGTCTCTACTAAAAATACAAAAATTAGCCAGGCATACAGTGGTGAAAGCCTGTAATCCCAGCTATTCAGAAGGCTAAGGCAAGAAAATCATTTGAACCTGGGAGGCGGAGGTCGCGGTGAGCTGAGATCGCGCCATAGCACTCCAGTCTGGGCAACAAGAGCAAAACTCCATCTAAAACAAAACAAAAACAAAAAAAAATAAAAGAAATTCTGCTCTGTGAAAAATTCTGTTAAGATAATAAAAAGACAAATAACTTGTAAACAAAATATATAAATAACTCTTAAAACTCAACTATAAGGCCGGGCGCGGTGGCTCAAGCCTGTAATCCCAGCACTTTGGGAGGCCAAGGCGGGTGGATCACGAGGTCAAGAGATCGAGACCATCCTGGTCAACAT
>NW_016107342.1:3299047-3300073 GCF_001604975.1 Cebus imitator | reverse complement strand
CTGTAATCCCAGCTACTCAGGAGGCTGAAGCAGGAGAACTGCTTGAACCCAGGAGGTGGAAGTTGCAGTGAGCCAAGATTGTGCCACTGCACTCCAGCCTGGACAACAGAGTAAGACCCTGTCTCAAAAAAAAAAAATTAACTTTTTAAAAGGAAATATTTGCCCAGGCACAGTGGCTCACACCTGTAATCTTAGTACTTTGGGAGGCTGAGGTAGGTATCACCTGAGGTCAGCAGTTGGAGACCAGCCTGGCCAACATGGCAAAACCACGTCTCTACTAAAAATACAAAAATTAGCTGGGCACAGTGGTACACGCCTGTAATCACAGCTATTCAGGAGGCTGAGGCACTAGAATCACTTGAACCTGGGAGGCGGAGGTTGTAGTGAACCAAGATCAAGCTACTGTACTCTAGCCTAGGCAACAGAGCGAGACTCAGTCTCAGAAAAACAAAAAAGGCTAGGCATGGTGGCTCACACCTGTAATACCAGCACTTTGGGAGGCCGACGAAGGTTGATCACCAGGTCAGGAGGTCAAGATCATCCTAGCTTAAACGGTGAATCCCCATCTCTACTAAAAATACAAAAAAAAATTAGCTGAGTGTGGTGATGCATGCCTGTAATCCCAGCTACTCGGGAGGCTGAGGCAGAATTGCTTGAACCAGGGACTTGGAGGTTGCAGTGAGCCGAGATAGCACTACTGCACTCCAGCCTGGTGACAGAGTGATACTCTGTCTCAACAAAAACAACAAAATGGCCAGGCACGGTGGCTCCCATCTGAAATCCCAGCACTTTGGGAGGCCAACGCAGGCAGATCACGAGGTCAAAAGATCGAGACCATCCTGGCCAACATGGTGAAAGCCCGTCTCTACTAAAAATACAAAATCAGCTGGGCGTGGTGGTGCACGCCTGTAGTCCCAGCTACTCGAGAGGAGGCTGAAGCAGGAGAATTGCTTGAATCCAGGAGGCGGAGAGATCATGCCCCTGCACTCCAGCCTGGGCCACAGAGGAGAAGCTATCTCCAAAAAA
>NW_016107342.1:3296291-3297611 GCF_001604975.1 Cebus imitator | reverse complement strand
CCCACCTCAGCCTTCTGAGTAGCTGGGATTACAGGTGTGAGCCACTGTGCCTGGCCTAGGTAAGTGCTTTAAATAAAGAACCCCAAAATCAAAACCACATGGTGGGGCACGTCAAAGGGAAATAGGAGCAAACTAAACTGAAAGAGCTCCCAATGGCCAAAGATCATATCATTTGAGTAATAGAAGTGGTATTGAAAATAAAACCCAAAGAACAAAAGAAATACCCATGAGTTCATAGTGATAAAAATAAACCATCAAACAAATAAATACATGGGAGAAAAGAGATAAACCCCCCATGTGAAAAATTCCACATAATTTATGTAGAAACTCTACCCTCAAGGAGGAGAGGAATAACTTCCCACCCTGTAAAGTGTGGGCTGCATAGAGTGACTTCCAAAGAGTACAGGGGAAAGCCGGGAGTGGAGAAACTCCACAAACACTGCCTGAGCCAGGCGATCAAGATCAACATCAACGGCAATGTCGGGTTGATAGTACGTGCCCTTGATAGAATGTGACGAGAAGGCACTTCTGGGGTGAAAACCCGCAGCTTCTGTCTAATCATGAGGAAAATGTCAGACAAATCCCAACTGAGGACATTCTGCAAAATATATGACTAGTACTCCTCAAAATTGTCAAGGTCATCAAAAACAAGGGAAGTCTGAGAAACTGTCAGAGCGAAAAGGCGCCTGAGGGGGACATGACTAACTGTGACATATATCCTGGATGGGATCCTGGAACAGAAAAAGGACATTAGGTAGAAGCCACGAAAGCCGGAATACAATATGAGATTTAGCTAATAATGATGTATAATATTGGCCCAAACTGTGGCAAATTTACCATGAGAAGGTGTTAATAATTGAAGAAACTAGGTGTAGAATTTTCTGTGCTAACTTAGCAATTGTTTGTAAATAAATATAAAACTATTCCAAAATAAAAATTTATTTTTAAAAATTCTAAAATTTTAGAGCTAGAAAGGAATTTAGTAACTGTTTAGAACAAACTCCACATTTAGCAAATTAAGAAGCTGAGCTCAAGAGAATGAACGGCTCGAGTGCAAGTGACTGCTATTAGACTCTGCTGCTTTCCTAAAGCACTCAACACAGCTGGATCACTTTGCCCGCTACAGGTTCTCTCTTCATAAACTTTATTGTCACTTAATAAACACTTTTGTTAAGTGCTTCCTAAAGTCAAAGTCTTGTCCAAAGAGCCACTTTAAAAAAGTGATTTGCAGCCGGGCGCGGTGGCTCAAGCCTGTAATCCCAGCACTTTGGGAGGCCGAGGCGGGTGGATCACGAGGTCAAGAGATCGAGACCATCCTGG
>NW_016107342.1:3292919-3294556 GCF_001604975.1 Cebus imitator | reverse complement strand
TTTAGTAGAGACAGGTTTCACTACGTTGGCCAGGATGGTCTTGATCTCTTGACCTCATAATCCACCCGCCTCGGCCTCTCAAAGTGCTGGGATTACAGAAGTGAGCCACTGTGCCCGGTCTTTTTTTTTTTTAATTTAAGATGGAGTCTCACTCCGTCTCCCAGGCTAGAGTGCAATGCCATGATGTCGGCTCACTGCAACCTCCACCTCCCACGTTCAACCGATTCATCTGCCTCAGCCTCCTGAGTAGCTGGGACTACAGGCTCACTACCATGCCTGGCTAATTTTTGTATTTTTAGTAGAGAAGGGGTTTCATCACATTAGCCAGGCTGGTCTTGAACTCCTGACCTCATAATCTGCCGGCCTCGGCCTGCCAAAGTGCTAGGATTACAGGTGTGAGCCATGTGCACAGCAGAAACCTAGTCTTTAAAAAAAGACAAAAACAGAAAATGAACAACAAAACCACAACAACAAAGTAAAAATGCTATTCTCTTGGTACAATTTTTTTTTTTTTTTTGAGACAGGATCTCATTCTGTCACCATGCAAGAGTGCAGTGGTGTGATCACAGCTCACTGCAGCCTCAATCTCCCAGACTCAAACCATCTTCCCACCTCAGCCTTCTGAGTAGCTGGGATTACAGGTGTGCACCACCACATCTAGGTAATTTTAAAATTTTTTATATGGATAGATCTCACTATGTTGCCCAAGCTGGTCTCGAACTCCTGGCCTCAAGTGATCCTCCTGCCTTGGCCTCCCAAAGCCTGGAGATGTGAGCCACTACACCCAGTCGTACAATTTTGAAAAACACAAATGATTCAGATTGGTAATGGAAATAAAATCCAAAATCTAAATTGTAAGTATAGTCACTGTGAAGATGAATCATATACATCTTTTAAGTGGTGAATTATATTAAGATGCTACCTACTAGCTCATTTAAATTTAATTTACATTTTAAAACCTACATTTATTTTACCAGGCATATTTGCCAGTTTTGCTATGGTAACAACTCTAAAATCTCAGTGGATTACACCACCATAGCTTGTTGCTCTGGTCTACACTGTAGCTCTGTTCCCCTTGTCTTACCATTCCCAGGCCCAGGTTGAAGGAGCAGCCACAATCTGGAACATACTGGCTCTGGAGAGAGCAGACGCTAGAGAGCTACAGGAAGTTCCTGACGGCTCTTAAGCTTCTCCTTAGATGTAGGCATTTGTTGCATCTGCTCATATCCCTTTGGCCAACATGTGACATAAGACAGACCACCAATTCCAAAATCGCTGAATGAGGACATAATACTCCAGAAGTCAAGTGCATGGGCAAATATAAACAGTCCTCTTACAGAAAAAGGGGTCAGTAAAAAGCTGCAAACAATAATACAATCCTCCACTCAAAGGATAACATGCTTAAAACAGACAACTGTAAAATATAATCACCTCTGCTGGGTGTGGTGGCTAACACCTGCATTCCCAGCACTTTGAGGCAGAGGTGGGCAGATCACAGGGTCATGAGATCGAGACCATCCTGGCTAACATGGTAAAACCCCATCTCTACTAAAAATACAAAAATTAGCCAGGCATGGTGGCATGCACCTGTAGTCCCAGCTACTCGGGAGGCTGAGGCAGAGAATCGCTTCAACCTC
>NW_016107342.1:3269639-3291714 GCF_001604975.1 Cebus imitator | reverse complement strand
TTTTTTTTTTTTTTGAGAGGGAGTTTCGCTCTTTTTGGCCAGGTTGGAGTGCAGTGGCATGATCTCAGCTTTCTGCAACCTCCACCTCCTGGGTTCAAGCGATTTTCCTGCCTCAACCTCCTGAGTAGCTAGGATTATGGGCGCCTGCCACAACACCCAGCTAATTTTTGTATTTTTAGTAGAGATGGGGTTTTGCCATGTTGGCCAGGCTGGTCTTGAACCCCTGACCTCAAGTGATCTGCCAGCGTCGGCCTCCCAAAGGCTGGGATTTTAGGTGTGAACTACCATGCCCAGTCAAATCTCGATTTCAGAAATGTTAAAATAGAATGATGACAAGCACAAGGATAAAGTCAAAGAAAAAGGAAATTTATTAAATACCAGGCATTGTCAGGTGCTAAATCAATTTTCATTCTTTATTCTACAAATATTTTATGTGCCCGTGCTAGGCCCAGGAACTACAATTAGTAAAAGTCTGAAGGCTTTTATAGCCGTAGTGAGGGTAGAAATGCTTTCAGACACGAATAGCAAAACTGTACCAACCGTAGTTTAGACCACTAAGGGTAACAGATAGAAGCTTTTTTCTTGTCACATATGAAGAAATTCAGAAGAACAGTCCAGAACTGGAACAGCCACTTGAAGATGTCATCCAGGAGCCAGGCATCTTCAGTGTTTCTGAGCCATCATAACTTGCTTTTTCGTGGTCACATGATTGCTATATCTCCTGACATTACATATGCTTTCTAATGCAGAAGTAGAAAGAGCTTTTCTTTAAAGTTTTTTCACTTTGGGAGGCCAAGGTGGGCGGATCACAAGGCCAGGAGTTCGAGACCAGTCTGGCCAACAGAGTGAAACCCTGTCTCTACTAAAAATACAAAAAATTAGCCAGTTGTGGTGCTGTGCACCTGTAATCCCAGCTACTCAGGAGGCTGAGGCAGGAGAATCACATGAACCAGGGAGGCAGAGGTTGCAGTGAGCTGAGATAGTGCCATTGCACTCCAGCGCAGGTGACAGTGCAAGACTCTGTCTCAAAAAAAAAAAAAAAAAAAAAGTGTTTTCTTTCCTCCTAGGATGTTCTCCCCAGGAACTCTCAGCTAAATCTCATTGGCCATAACCATGTTATGTGGCCACCCTTGGCACAAGAGTCTGGGAAGGCAAGTATTACCGTACCTACTGACTTCCTTAAGAGGAATCTAAGTAAGGAGATGGTTTAGAAATGCATGTTGAGAAGCCAAACTATATTCCAATGTGACAGGGCATCCACTGTAACACGGTTACAAGCTACTTCAGAATCACAGCATGGTTTGGGGACCAGTGAAATTTGGGCTGACACTTGAAAGGATAATTTATTAGGTGGACAAAAGTATTCTGGACAGAAAAAAATAACAGGGCCAAATAGGTACCAAAAAAAGTCAGATTGTCACCTGAGGAATTTTGGGTTTGGTGGCTAAAGTCTAGAGTGTATGTCAGAGTGGAAGAAGAGTTTAGAAAAGCTGCCAGGGAGAGCTCATAAAGACCCTAACATGTGATTCTAGAGCTTAGCCATCGTCCACAATAGAACAGAACCCTAGCGAAGGCGAGATTTGTTTTCTCAGCAATCTTGGTTCTTGAAGAAACCAGGCTATATGTGTGGGCTTCAACTCAGAACTACTCTCCTCACAACTAAATTAGCCTCAGGTAGTCACCTGCTTTTTCCTCACAGCAATTCCTTGAATTTAGCTCTTTTCTGTTCAGAAAACAGTACTCTGAAACCTTGAGCGCCCATTTGCCAGATGTTTGACCCATTCTGTGTGACAGAACCACACGGATTCTCAGAAAGAGCCGGTTTGTTTGCATCAAGCTCTGGTCTCGTCAGCCATCTCTGACAAAGCTAACTGTACTACAAAGTACACATTAAATAGATCCATCCACTCACTCTAAGGCTCTTCCTTGCATTAGCATTCTCCCATCTGAAGGCATTTTATAACTACTGAGCCCTTTGCAGCCCTATCCATCTCAGTGAGTTGTGAGAAAGGGAGCTGAAAGATTCTGACAACCTTAATAAAGAAATTTTTTCTAGATAACAGTCTCATTAGTATAGTGAGGACACATTCTTAGCATCAAATAGAGCCTAGGTTGTAATTCCCGCTTTATCACTGCATATGACCTTGTGAAAGCTATTTAACCTCTTCACCTACTTTTCTACCTAACAGGAACTATGAGAATTCAAAGATAATGTATATGAAAGTAGTTTTAAAATCAAAGAGCAATGTCTGATGTTTTGCAACTAGTTAGTGCATGGTGAAACCACAAATAGAACTTTGGCTCGGAAATGCAAATTCTTAGCATCCCCAGTGTACAATGTTATTGAATAAATTAATGAATGCTAATAAATCTTTAACTTTTTTTTTTTTTTTTTTTGAGATGGAGTCTTGCTCTGTCACCCAGGCTGGAGTGCAGTGGTGCGATCTCAGCTCACTGCAACCTCCACCTCCTGGGTTCAAGCTATTCTCCTGCCCCAGCCTCCCAAGTGGGATTACAGGCATGCACCACCATGCCCAGCTAATTTTTTTGTATTTTTAGTAGAGATGGGGTTTCACCATAGTATCCAGGATGTTCTCAATCTCCTGACCTTGTGATCTGCCCACCTCAGCCTCCCAAAGTGCTGGGATTACAGGCACGAGCCACCACGCCAGGCTAATTTTTTTATGTTTCGAAATAGAAGAGACAGAGGCAGTTTGAAGCTTTATCTCCCTCTTAATTTCCCGGGCTTTCTCTATGTCTCCTAGCAAAGTGTTTTAAAAAAAAAAAAGTCCCAGTTATATGAGGTCAGATGTAAATATGTTATTTCTAGACTAAAAAAACTATGGTATGCTTTTATTAGAGAATCTTGAGTTTATTTGGTCATGGAATTGCAACAGACCAATTCAACTTCAATTACCAGTCACACAAAATAGTAACACCATGCTGTAAACACATTTCAACAGGTCTGTCTCTGGCAGATACTATCGACTGTTTCACTCTACATTTCCCCAGTCATATTCTCCTTTGCCTTCTCTAGATACAGGATGGAAAGCAAAATTCTCACCTTCCCAGAGGCATGTGCCGCTAAGTGCAGTCCTTTCACACAGTTCTGACCAATAACATGGAGATGAAAAACTCTGGGGAGGGTTTCCCAGGGCAGAAGTACGATAAAGATTATTTTTGGCTAGGGTGCAGAGTCTCTCTTTTTTCTATTTAGACAATGTACTCTCCACAATACACTACATGTCTGAAGTTGCTTGGAGAACAAACCTATGTGACAGTTAAGAACCATCTCTACCCTCATACCTAACATATCTGTTTCTAGACACCATGAAAGCTACACCCTAACAAGATAACATCGTCTCCCGTTTAGGCAGTATTTGTCCAATACTGTGAATGCATTATGGTTGGTGCAATAGTAATTGCAGTTTTTGCCATTACTTTTAATGGCAAAATGCCACTGACTTGTTCACCGTAAAATGGTTAATTTCATGTGAATTTCACCTAATTTTTTTAAAAAAGTAGCCAGCTTCAAGACCAAAATGTAATCAGCATGTCACTGACTTAATGTAAAGGTACTGGAAAATTTTATTTATTATTTTTTTTAAAAGAGATGGAGTCTCGCTATGTTCAGCGGGCTGGCCTCGAACTCCTGGCCTCAAGCAATGCTCCCATCTCGGCCACCCAAAGTACTGGGATTACAGCTTTGAGCCACCATGCCCAGCCAACTGGAAAGCCTCTATTAGGATATAAAATGGTATAAACTTAAGAACAAAACCAAATCTCCATTCCTGAATAGCTTTTGATGGGGAATATCCATCCAGTTTTTTTGTTTTTCTTCACCTCTATTTGTTTGCCTTTGAACGTCTCTCCTGTCATTCAATAACCACTGCTCAAGATGACCAGAATAGTAGATAAAAATGCAAATCAGCTATAACCTTGCTAACTATAAACACCTTTGGCATAATGAAATCCATTATTGAAATGTAGATGCGGTATTTAAAAATAAATAGGATTATGGAATTAACAGGTCTTAGTTTCATCTATCCACACAGTGTCATTATAGTTTAGCAAAGATAAAAAGACTGCCACAAAACTAGACATTTTCCTCAGAATTCCTGCGTCAATTTTAAGCAACCTTATAAAAGTCTCGAGTGCTTAGTACTCAGATTTCACTGTATACTTTTACCCATATCTATGAGTTCCCCAGGATTGCTGTAATAATTAAACAACAGAAATTTGTTCTCTCACGTTTCTGGAGTCTGAAATCAAAGTGTTCGCAGGGTCATGCTCCCTCTGAAGGCTCCAGGGAGGAATCCTTTGCCTATTCCAACTTGTGGTGGTCCCAAGTAGTCCTTTCCCTCTGGCAGCATAATTCAACTTTCACTGCCATGGCCTCTTTTCATTTGTGTGTCTTCTCCTCTTCTTATGAGGACGCTAGGCATTGGATTTAGAGCCCACCCTAAATACAGGATGAATTCACCTCAAGATCTGTAACTAATGACATCTGCAAAGACCCTGTTTCCAAATACAGTAGTCTATCCTTTCCCATGATTTCACTTTTTTCCCCTCCGAGATGGAGTTTTGCTCTTGTTGCCCAGACTGAAGTGCAATTGTACTATCTCGGCTCACTACGACCTCCGCCTCCCAGGTTCAAGCGATTCTCCTGCTTCACCTTCCCAAGTAGTTGGGATCACAGGTATGTGCCACCACACCCAGCTAATTTTGTATTTTTAGTAGAGACGGGGTTTCGCCATGTTGGCCAGGCTGGTCTTGCACTCCTAAGCTCAGGTGATCCACCCGCCCTGGTCTCCCAAAGTGCTGGGATTACAGGCGTGAGCCACCATGCCCGGCCCACAATTTCACTTTCTGTTATTTCAGTTACCCAGGTTTAAACCACAGTCCAAAAATATTAAATGAAAAATTATAAACAATTCTTGTTTTAAATTATTTTATTAGAGTATATTGTTACAGCTCTTCCATCTTATTAGTTCTGCTGTTAATTTTTTAAGTGCCAAATTCATAAACTTTATCATAGGGGTATGTATGCACAGGAAAACAAACAGTATATAGACATAAGGTTCAGTACTATCCGCTGTTTCAGGCATCCACTGGGGATCTTGCAAATGTATCCACCACAGATAAGGGTGGGGATTGGGATGGCTACTGTAAGGTCACATTGTGACATTTCAGGTACATTAAATTTGTAGGGACACTATTTACTATCACACAAGCAACATAATGCCTCTTTTGACACAGTAAGTTTTAAAAAAAAAAGACAAATTTTAATTCAGCTTGATAAAATTAGAATTCTTCTCCTGGGGGAGGTTTTTTGTTTTGTTTTGTTTTGAAGTAGTTAACATTTAATGAACCTCCCTCTATGTGGTTTCAAACCACCAGGACACAGCTCCCCCCGACACCCTTAATCTCCTCAGCTCTTTGGCTGAAGAATTTGGCCTTCACGATGACAGGTTACTTTGGGAGCTTTCCCTTGCCCAGAACTTTGTAGTAGCCCAATCACACCACATCAGTTATGGGAGCAGCCCCAGTCTTGTTTTTAGCAGCATTCACTAATCAAGGTCCACAATCTGTCACGGATGACAGGTGGGCAGAAGATCTGGTTCCTCTTTAAGTGTTACCTCATGCCAACTTTCCTAAAGTAACCTGGGTGGTATTTGTCAAAGTTGATCCTGTGGTGATGCATACCACCAGCATTACCTCGGCCTCTGGGGTGCTTCCGGTGCTTGTCAATGGGGCCGTAGCCGTGGCTCACGTGGCCCCGAAGTTTCTGGGTCTTCCTCATTCTGGATGGCATGTTGGTGGCCCAGATAAAAGAGGAAGCCTTCGGCAAGTCTCGTGAACTACCCAGAAGTTTCTTTTTGAGACAGGATCTTACTCTGTCACCCAGGCTTGAGTGCAGTAGCATGATCAGGCCTCACTGCAGCCTCAGGCAACACTCTCACCTCAGCCTACTGAGTAGCTGGGACTACAGGTGCACGACCATGCCTGGCTAAGTTTTAAAATTTTTGTAGACATGGGGTCTTGCCATGTTGCCAGGCTGGTCTCAAACTCCTAGCCTCAAGCAATCCTCCCACCTCAGCCTCCCAAAGTGCTGGGATTACAGGCATGAGCCACTGTACCTGGACTCTGGGGAAAACTTTTAGAAATAAACCTTTAAGTTTTGAAAGAAAGCTAAACCAAACAAAAAAAAAAAATCTAATCCCTAAAACTGAGTCTTCCCCTTTAATTTACTGGCTGAATTATGGTTTAAATAGCTTTTAAATTTATGGTTTTTACTAAGAAAGCCTTTTTTAAAAAAAATCCCTAAGCTATATATACCTAAAACATTTAAAATCAACTTTCTAAATTTTGAAAAATGAAACTATAACCACCTTCAAATCATACAGTAAAATGTATTATGTAGTCAAAGTGTCAATTATTCGAAATAGCATGACAATTTATCTACAAATAATTTCAAATCCTAATAAATATAATTACCTGTTTAAGTAATTTTATAAATTACCAAATTAGAAGACAATATTGGTTGACTGTACATTTTACAAACTGTAAGAATATATCCCACACTTCATATATTTTAACACTCTGAGATATTTTCTACATTAATAAAATTTATTCTATTATAAATGTTCAGGAATTCTTTATGATATACCAAGATTTCATATGAAAAAGCAGGTGCTATTTTTTACTTCTGATATAAAACAGTAAGTATGAACCCAATGTAGAAATCTGACGGTAGACAATTCCTTTGGCAGAAAACAATTATAAACAGGTCTTAATATAAATAGAACCGGTAAGCCCATAAAAAGGAAAGAAAATAACCTTGTGTTTCTTAACACCGAAAGAATCATCAGTACACAGATTTAAAATCATTTTTATCTTTCAACAGCCTGCAACACAAAATTTATTAGATAGGGAAAAAAATTATTAGTTTAAGAGAAAAAAAACTTCATGTATAAACTTTTATCAATGTGTCAATATACACTATATGTGTGTGTGTGTATGTGTGTGTGTGATGTTTTATTATTCTAAAACTATATTATTTATAATGGCTGATCCCAATTTAGTGGGTGTGCAGTATTTATACTGGCTCAAAGACATGCTGAATTAAGCTTTTATATCTGAGATCACAATTATACATGAAATACACAAACATTAAAATAAGTTTATTAAATACAGTTTGGGAGAAAAAATATAAGAAATTCCATATATATGCAAATGTTGACTATTACCAAGAGCAGCTCTGGATTTTTTAATGGTTTTTAAAAATTATTATTTTGTAAAGAACAAATTTGTTTCCAAAAAGGTGCCATTCAGAAGTTTATAACTGAATTAACATATAGGAAAATACTGAATGAAAAACAGGACAGGAGCTATTAAAGGTTAAAACTTTCTGTTCAGTTTTTTGTATCTGAAGTAAGACATAAACTGAGCTTTCAAATACTGCTAATTTTTCCATTTAAATGTAGATCCAGTACCATATAGACTACTCTGTTCAAGGATAAAGTTTCTTTGAAAAAGGAACATATTTATAATCAAATCTCTGTAGATAAATAACAAAATTCTCAGAGAACTATCTTGAAATGGATTTAGTAGTAAGACTGACTGCTTTAAAAAAACAAATATAGAAATCTTGCTTCTATGCAAGTAACTTTTTAAAAACTAATGTCCATTGTTTTTCCCAGTCTAAATATGTTTCCATATGCATATGTATTTGCAATTTCTATTTTGCATTATGTAAAAAATTGGTAGACGATGAAGTAGTGTGCAAATTTTTAGGAGAGAAAATAATCCCTATTGGCTTACTACCAAACTCCCACAGTTACATAGAACCTATTAGCACTATAAACGAACTCAAAATACGGGCTTCAGAAAAACTGCTTCAATAGCCTCCCTATCAACCTGTCATCTTCTATGAAGTCATCACCTGCTATTATTCCACAGGCGCAGAATTACTTCACAAAGAAATGGTCGATTTTTTCAACAGCTTGGTATGCTGACAGCTTAGCAACAGTACTTGAATTACTTAAAAAAAAAAAAAAAACACACATCACTAAAAACACACTTATCATCCATGCTTGGTATATCTCACAACAAATTATTAGGAATGTCTCATGGCTCAAATTCACATGATCCCATAAAAAGGATATGCAGCATCTCTGCATACCATATTGCAGGGAGAAAAACAAATGGACCTATCTTCATTAGAGAATAGCCAAAGTCACTTGAAAAGGGTACTAGTGGCAATTCTAAATACCAGAGATACATGGAGAAAAGGAAATGTTTTTCCTTAGGGAATGGAAATGTTTTGTGGGACAAATTCCTGCACAGTTGGCCTGACTGGCTGGGGGAACTGACTAGATGCTTTATCACACATCTGCATTTATAAGGTCTTCACTGTTAATCACAGAAAACATTTTTGTTCCTTCCAAATTGCTCTTGCTTATATGCTAATTACTACTCAACATATCAGTGAGAGCAAAAGCGACAATACTGCAAACACAACTGCAATTTAAGGAGCCAAAAGGAAATATGCTGGCAAGCTAAATGCTTACAAACAAAAAAGTTAGTGAGACACTCTGAAAAAAATATTTCAAGTTCTTCAGTGCTCTTATGACATTTTAGGGGAAAACAGTGGTTTCTTTAAAATAATATTTTAACACTCCTACTTCATACTGTTTAGTGTCATAAGGCTACCTAACGGGTATCTAGATTTATGTAGATAAATCGGAAAGTAAGACAAAACTAACTGAAAGCATCTTTAAGCTGTCTCTAATCAAAAGATTGACTTCAAACAAACTGGACTGAAAAAAAAAAAAGACGTTTTATGGCCTTATAGAGTATGAGAGGTTTTTGTGCTTTATTCATTCATAGTCCTTTTGAATTGAGAGGAAAAAAGTTTCAATGTTTTCAGGTTGGAATCACAAGGATTGAATAATACACCTATGAAGGCTTTCAAGAAAATGGCTGCTTTGTTTCTAAAGGAGAGGCTGCTGATGGTAATTTGTGTGCTGCTGTGCAACTGGATGAGCTGGAACTGTCACCGGAAAGCCTGCCAGTTGAGGCAAATTGGAAGCAGTGTTCTGGTAAGATGGCATATCCACAGACATCCCCATTTGCTGTGTGTAAGCAGTTGTACCAGTAGCTGATTGTAGGTTAGATTTCTGGTTCATATAAGTAGGATTGGAAACAGTGTCTTGTCCAGTGCTACAAACAAAATTTTATAAAGAAAATCATATTTACTTGGCAATATCTAGGTTACAGTTAGAGATCAACCATCATGACAAAAATGCCTTTTCCATCTTCTTTTTAAGTTTATGTAGCTCTGCTGTTCTGATTACAATTTAATCACTCCAGCCACTGAATACTGTTAATCAAATTTTCTTTTTTTTTGAGATGGGATCTTGCTCTGTTGCCCAGGCTGGGGTGCAGATCATAGCTCACTGCATTCTCGAACTCCTAGGCTTAAACAGTCCTCCTGCCTCAGTCTCCTCAGTAGCCGCGACTAGAGGTGTACCACCACTCCTGACTAATTAAAAAAAATTTCTTTTTTGTAGAGACTGGGTCTTGCTATGTTGCCCAGGATGGTCTCAAACTCCTGGGCTCAAGTGATCCTCTGGCCTTGGCCTTCCAAAGTGTTGAAATTACAGGTGTGAGCCACCACGCTGGGCTTGTTAATGTAGTTTTATATTTGGTAAGAAGAGACAGGTTACTTGAAAAGAAATAACATGTAAGATTCTAAGGCCGATTTAACTTGCCTTCTCCAGAATCTCTAATTAAAAACATTTAGAAACCATCTGAGGCGATGCAAACTGTTTCTGATGGAAGTACCCTCGGCCAGTTGCAATGAGAATGAAGCCCTGGCTCAAGATGCCACCTTCAGCCTACATTCTCCTTTCCCCATCTGCAAATCAAGCGCAAAGAAGTCCACCTCTTCTCTGCAAATATCCTTCAAGCTTTCCTTCAGTAATCACTTTTTACTTTCAAAGGAAAAACAGTACAGTCTGTATAGGACCCAAAATCTACCCTCAGGATAGTCCAAAACTATAGTTTATCTACTGACACTTCACAAACTATGCTGAAAAATCATACCAAATTGCAGGACTTCTGTCTGTTCCTATAACTATTATGGCATACATTTCTCTTGAAATATATGTAATTTTAGGGCTGAGCTTGGAGGCTCACGCCTCTAATCCCAGCATTTTGGGCGGCCAACATAAGAGGTCTGCTTAAAGCCAGGCTGGTTTGAGACCAGCCCAGGCAACATAGCAATACTCATCTCTACAAAAAATTAAAAACTTTAGCTGGGCATAGTATGCACCTGTGGTGTCAGCTCCTCAGGAGGCAGAGGTTTTAGAAGATCCCTTAAGCCTGGGAGTTGGAGGCTGCAGTGAGCTATGATCACACCACATACTCCAGCCTGGGTGATAAAACCCCATCTATTTAAAAACAGTTTTAATTAAAATTATGTAATTTTAAATTCCACCAAATACACCGCTTACAATAAAAGAGAATTAGTTTCAACACTACACCAGTTTTTTCTCCATAATTACTAGTGTCACCAAGGATGGCAAAATTTTGTATTTTATTCTAACTGAACACTAATATGAGATTTATTTAATTTTCATATACTATTTAAAATTCATACTCATGGAATTTGAGGGTGGGAAGAGACCTTACAGATCATCTACATATGATTATATTGAATGAACATTTTGTATGGTTAAGCAAAGTGAATAGAAAGGAAGCTTTAAATATAACTTTCAGAGTAGAAGTGTTTTTATTAAAAAACAGAACTACAGGACTGGGTGCACTGGTGCACGTCTGCAATCCTATCACTTTGGGAGGCCACAGCAGGCAGATCCCTTGGGCTGAGGAGTTTGAGACCAGCCTGGGCAACATGGTGAAACCCCATCTTGACAAAAAAAATATATATATATATACAAAAATTAGCCAAGCATGCTGGTACTCACCTGTAGTCCCTGCTACTCGAGAGGCTGAGGTGGGTGAATCACTTGAGACCTGGAGGTCAAGGCTGTAGTGAGCTGAGATCACGCCACTGCACTCCAGCCTGGGTGACCATGTCAGATCCGTCTTTTTTTCTTTGAGACGGAATTGCTCTGTCACCAGGCTGGAGTGCAATGGAACGATCTGAGCTCACTGCAACCTCTGTTTCCTGGGTTCAAGCGATTCTCCTGCTTCAGCCTCCCGAGTAGCTGGGATTACAGGCGCAAGCCACCACGCCCAACTAACTTTTGTATTTTTAGTAGAGATGGGTTTTCACCATGTTGGTCAGGCTGGTCTGGAACTCCTGACCTTGTGATCTGCCTGCCTTGGTCTCCCAAAGTGCTGGTGGGATTACAGGTGTGAGTCACCGTGCCCGGCCAAGACTCTGTCTTGGAAAAAAAAAAAAAAACTTAACTACAAATTTTATAGTTCAAACACCCTTCTTTTTAAGGGTCAAAGTAACAAGTTTTCTAATTTTTAGGAGTGCATGCAGATAATTAAGTCTGGGACTACTTTACAGGCTGATTATACCACAGTGCTAAGCACATCATGGGCTTAGTCTCATAAAGAACAATTAGCTTTATTTTGTCCCAGGGATGCGGACTACAAGCTTAAGTAAGGGCGACCATCTCAGTATGGGTAGCAAAGCTAAGGTCCCACCATTCCACTTCACAAGATTATGAATAAACAGTTCTGTAACTTCATCTTAATAAGGGTCTATATATTCTCATTCTGAAAATCTAGGAAAATTAACACATAAAATTACAAAAGTTTAACACAGTTCCCAAAACTTACCTTAAATAGGAAGTTTGAGCAGAATGTGTTGTCACTGAGGAATTCACATTTGGAGGCAGAGATCTCAGTGGACCAATTTGATCTGGTCCTAGGCTATAGCTTTGGGCAACCGTTACTTGGTGAACGCTCTGACCCATATAGTTCCCACCATGTGATTGAACTGGATATGTCTAGTAATCAAAAAGAAAAAGTTGATTCACTGATCTCCCAAACATGTGCCTAATATTTAAAATGTTAAAAAATAATAATAATAATACATAAAAATAAATAAATAAAGTGTTAAAAGACTTATAGGAAAGAAAATATAGTTCTTTGAGAAGCAATCTGATTCTACCAATCTATCCATCTTAGAACTAAAAGTGGAGAGCTGTCAAATCACAGTGCCAAATCTATGGAAATTTGATTTGTTTGACTGTTCTTTTATTTTTACAGCAAGCTGGATGAAAGACAGGTGGTGTACTTTTAAGTAGTGGATTACAATCTATCCAGGTTGCCTATTACTCAGTAAACATGTCTTGCTGTAGAGCCACAGAAAACTACACACTCCCTTGAAGGGAAGCCCACCATTACTTCAAGTCACTATGAGAATGATAACTTTCTTTATCCTCATCTCAGGGTGACTCATCCAACTCCTTCCTAAGAATAAAACTTAAGAGAAAAAGCTGAAAAGGAAATGGTATAAGGGCGCCAGGCCTTCCGAGGCAACGTTTATTTCCTGCCTTTAAGACAAACAGGACAAAAGAAAAGAAGAGTTGTGGGTAAAAGACATGTATCTTCAGGAAATAGCAAAAATGGTCTAGGTCTCTTTGGACATTTTTATGTGCCCTACTTATTTTCAGGACAACAGCTCCTTAAGTACAGGGTCCACCACCTGTCTACCATATATAGCCTCAAAATAATGCATCCATTTAATATCATATCATATCACAATGATCATCAATCCAGTTTTAAATTAAGCTATTTTTAAAGCAAAGACCATTCATATGAAAATTTAGGATGCTAGAAATGCCAAATAAACTATATTAAGTACAATCACATTACCTCCTTAGCACACATTTAACGACAATAGGCTAGGACTGTGAAAATGAACTTCTGCAGTTTAGGTTTCCTGAGTAGCCTACACAGATATAACTAATGTGTTATCCCAACTGCTTCTAGTAGAGATATATTTTTGTCAAATTAGAAGAAAAACTTTTGAATATTTCAAATGCTCCTATAAGTGAATAGTTTAGATACAGGTTATGTGAGGAGTCAAACAGAAATAAAGTTAACTTTTTAGAGAAATGAGTTGTGCTTGGCAAAACGCAGTCTGTAAATAGAATGCGCCTAAACACCAAAACCTGACACATAATGGCAAATAACCCTTTACAAACACACAAAAAAGCAAACATAGTTTTATCATACAATGGTGCAGACATTGCTGTTTTGTTCCACTTTCACAGCAGCAGCAAACAACTCTGAAAATAGAAGCAATACTGAATAAACCCCAAATGTCTTTTGCGCCAGAAATCTTTCCTACCCTCCTAATTTTCAAAAAGATCAAGGCATGGCATATTTGATAAATGTATCTTGTCTGACGTGACAGTTACCATGGTGACTATTCTTTTTTTACTTAACAATTATGTTGTGTCAAGTCATCTAAATTATGCACCCACCTTCTACCCTTTCTCCTTGGGTGTCTCCTTCACATGCACCTTTATATACCAGTTTTCATAAATTAACATGAATTTTGCTCATCTAAGCTCATTCTGAATTCAATTGGCTAATTGGCTGAAATTTCAAAAACACTTCTGAATGGGGATACTGACAAATGTAAGTATTCACTTCATATGTCAAGCACACAAAAAAGGTGATAAGTACTGGAAAAAGATGCTGTTCATGGCTGGCTTATGGAGTCTGTACCTCCTAGATCTGTATACCTTTGCTATGCATAAATTTTTAACCATTTAAGTCATGTAGCTAAGAAAAGGAAGTATAAAGCATACTCATCAAGAAGTTCATTGTGCCTGTTAATAATCATGTAAGTCAAATCTTTATGGACATTTTACATGAAATGTTAAATCCTGTCAAACATTAGGAACAGCATTAGTACCTCACCTGGGGGAATTCTGCTATGTCAGGTACTGTCCCAAATCAAAAGATTTATACTCCCCAGGCATGGTGGCTCATGACTGTAAACCCAGCACTTTGGGAGGCCAAGGCAGGTGGATCACCTGAGGTCAGGAATTATGGTGAAACTCTGTCTCTACTAAAAATAAAAAATTAGCCGGGTGTGGTGGCATGCACCTGTGGAGCCAGCTACTCAGGAGGCTGAGGCAGGAGAATCACTTGATCCCAGGAGGCAGAGGTTGTAGTGAGCCGAGATCACACCACTGCACTCCAGCCTGGGTGACAGAGACTCCGTCTCAAAAAAAAGATATATATATTCCACATTTACAAAAAGGATTTATACTTACATAAAAGATTTATGTTTTGTAATTACAAAACCATATGAAGAACCGGAACTACCCTCACATATTTAATGGTCTTTTCACCTATGTTAAAATTGAACTAAAATGTGAAATATGAGTATCTGCCTAATTTGTTTTGGTGAATGTTAATTGTTTAACCAATATTTACTAAAACAAAGATAAGTTTTATAATTCTATTCACAGACAATAGAAATCTTAATACTATGCTGTAAAACATTTTCTTTTACTTTAAAACTTGTTTATAATTTAGAAAATGTTCTCGAAAAACATGCTTACCTGCATTGGAACCACAGATGATGCAGGTGGGTAATGTGCTGGAGGGTGGAGCTTTGAATAGACTGAGTATACTGGTGCTTCATTCACCAATTTGTTATATAGTTCCAGAGCTTCCAAGACTTTTACATTCAATTCAGACAATTCTGAATGCTTCCTGATGTAGGAGAAAGTTATTATAATATTCTTCTAGTTTTTAGGATGTATTTAGTAACACAAATTTGTTTTTTAATTTAGCACAATTTCTATTCATATATTAAAAGGCTCTCTTAATATTTAATGAAAGCATATTCACAAAGGGAAACTGAGAGGAAGAACTGCTTAATCCTTATAATAGCTAGGCTGATACTGAGGCAGGAGAATAGGGTCTAGAGGCAGGAAACCTAAGGCTGTTTCATGCTGACTTCCTATAACTAAATTAGGAAAACCAACCCAAACTTTCCACACCTAAGTAAGAAAAGAAACAAGATATTCCCCTTGCAAACCCCTGCCCCACAATGGTAAACTGGCTGTCAGAAAAAAAATCAGACTGATAGCAGGTCCAGTCCTCGTTTGCAACTTTGTAACTTCAGCCTCTGAATAGGGCTGTCCACAAACAAGTCACTGAAAGGCTGCTCCAGCCTGTGAATGATTGCTATCTATAACCAATCAGATTGACTGTGGGTGGAGTCTTCATTTGCATAGAATTATAACTTTGTAACTTCATCCTAGCCTCTGATTGGTTGCAAAAAGCTTTTTGCAACCAATCAGATGTCTGTAAAGCAGTGTGACCTTTGTAAATTCATTTCAGCCTCTGGTTGGCTACTTTCTGCAACCTATCTGACTGATTGGGAGCTACCCCTTCATTTACATGAGGTGAGTTTGAAGTGGTCAAGGGTAAACTTCTAGAGGGTACTTGGACCCAACAAGGTTCTGTATCCAGGCCCTTGAGCCACTGCTAAGGCCCGCTCCCATGCTGTGAAGTGTACTTTAATTTTCAATAAATCCCTGCTTTCATTCTTTTTTTGCTTCATTCCTCCTCTGGTTTGCTGGGCATTTTGTTCAATTATTTGTCCAAAATGCCAAGAACCTAGACAACTCGCAGTCATACCCCTCTACCAGTGACAATATGACTTTATAGTATTAGGGAAAAGTACTTTCCATGCCTCATAAAATGCAATCAATTCATAATTTTGGTGCTGAAAGAATTTACTTTCACACATTCCAGCCTTTTGTTGAGAATTCAACTATTAAAAATAAAATTCTCAAATTATGTAAGAATCTCGGCCTCGATTACAAATCTCAATAAATAAAAGTACCCAGGCAAGGTCCAGAACCTCTATGAAGTATAATATGATAGAAATTTTAAAACACTTGTTTAAAAAAAAAAAAAAAATCACACACATTTTCATTTGTTTACATCCATGAAAGAATCAACTGGAAAAAAACCTACTTAAATAATTATCCTCGAAAATCCAGGTAAAAACAATGTGTAAGACTAGTGTCTAATGCTCATTTGTTGGTTGTTTTATTTTGAGAAAGTAAAACCCAATACTTTATTGTGTAATAACCACAAATCCAAATAAAGCATCTTCAAATCTGGCCAAGAAACTTCAGAGCAAACTTCCTACTTGACACAATTTTGTCTGTTCCCCTGGAAGTAATAAAGAACTCTCTTTGCAACTGAGAAATTTATAAAAGTTAAGCAACCACTTTTATCTGGCCTGAAACACAAGCCTTTTTATTGAATGTGGTTTTTTCTATAGAAACACAGGCAACAAGCAGAGGCACACAAACAGACAGAGGACTACCAGGTAAACGGCCTGGACTGAGTACTATCAAGATTTGTCACCTTTCTTCTATTATAATCTGTTATGTCTGAACAACAAGAACAAAAAGTTTGTTCCCTCTATGGTAGGAATGACTGCATTAAGCAGGTCAAACTCTATGATCAAAAATAACAGTTACAAACCACCCAGAAAGCTACAGAAATTAATGCCATGCTAACAAATGTGTAACTAAAATTTAACTGTAGGAATCTGATCCACAAAACCTAGTATGCTGATGAAACACCAGGAAAATGCAGTAGCAAGACATGATCACTGTGTTTGAAATTCTCTTAAAGATTTGAGACACAATCCCAGAGTAACAGGGCAAAAGAGCAACTTGATCAGGGTGGTAGAAAATTATCTTTGGAGGACAGGAGGAAATAAAACAGTCTGGAGCATAGCTAAGGTCAGACTATGAATCTCCCTTCAACAAATCTACCTAAACTTATTGGGAGTTAATTTACATGTTTACTCAATATAATTTCTTAGGGTGATAAAATGCTAAAAAATTTTCATTCTGTACAATGAAAGATAGAAATGAAATGTACAATTTAACTTTATAACAGTAGAGTTGTTTTTCCTAGTAGGAATAATAAACATGATGATCCATTCAAGAGAAAAAATATTTTATTCATCTCTGAATACTTCACAAGGGTAAATAATAGTCAATAAGAATTTGCTGAAGAACAGGAAACATTTCC
This sequence comes from Cebus imitator, assembly GCF_001604975.1. Taxonomy (NCBI): domain Eukaryota; kingdom Metazoa; phylum Chordata; class Mammalia; order Primates; family Cebidae; genus Cebus; species Cebus imitator. Next base: position 3,274,641 of record NW_016107342.1, on the reverse strand, counting down.
CAGAAGAGAAGCTGCATCTGCAGCTGTGGCCATGGAACAAGAAAAAGTGCCAGTTGGCCTATTCAAAAACTGAAACTGGTAAGAAAACTGGTTAATGGTTGAATTCTCACTCAAAAAAATTAATATCAGAACGGTCACTTTGATTTTTTTTTTTCTTTTGGGACAGGATCTCATTGTGTCACCCAGGCTGGAGTGCAGTGGTGCAACCGTGGCTCACCAAAGCCTCCTTGACCTCCCAGGCTCAAGCTTTCTTCCCACCTCAGCCTCCTGAGGAGCTGGGACTATGGGTGCACACCACCAAGCCTGGCTAATTGCTTAAAAATTCTTTTTGTAGAAATAGTGTCTCACTACATTGCCCAAGCTGGTCTCAAATTCCTGGGCTCAGATGATCCTCCCACTTCGGCCTTCTGAAATGCTAGGATTATAGGTGTGAGCCCCAATACTGGCAGCCTCACTCTGACTTCTAATTCTTCTAGATCTTTTCCTTTAACAAAATTCTTTTTACCAACAAAAAATAAGATTAAACTGTCACAACTCCTGACTTTTTCATTATATATTATGGTATCTGTTCATATCAAGGGACAATTATCAAGGACGATTTTCATTGTAGAATGTGTGGACATACACTCAGCCCTCCATGTCCATGTGTTCTGCACCAGCGCACTCAACCAACTTCAAATTGAAAATACAAAAAAAAAAAAAAATATGTCTGAACTAAACATGTACATGTCATTATTATCTAGACCATACAGCATAACAAGTATTTACATAGCCTTTACAATGTGTTAGGTATTATAAGTAACCTAGAGATCATTTAAAGTATATAAGAGGATGTGCAAATGTTATATGCAAATACTATACCATTTCATTTCAGAGACAAGGATCTGTGGATTTTGGTATCCTTGGGAGGTCCTGGAACCAATCCCCCATAAACATCAAGGGATGACTGGTAAACCAATCTCATAATGAAAGACATTGTTATTTCCAATTTTGATGTCATAAATAACGGTTACTGAGTATCTTAAAAGCTAAATCTTTGCATCTATCCCTATGTATTTAGTATGGGCTTGAAATTGCTGTGCTAAAGAATATGGACTATTGGCCAGGTGTGGTGGCTCGTGCCTGTAATCCTAGCACTTTGAGAGGTCGAGGCAGGCAGATCACCTGAGGTCAGGAGTCCGAGACCAGGTTGGCCAACATGGTGAAACTCCATCTCTACTAAAAATATAAAGATTAGCTGGGCACGGTGATGGGGTACCTGCAATCCCAGCTACTCAGGAGGCTGAGGCAAGGGACCAAGGTTTCAGTGAGCCAACATGATGCCACTGTACTCTCGCCTGGGCGATACAGTGAGACTCCCTCTATAAAAAACAAAAAAGGCCGGGCATGGTGGCTCACTCCTGTAATCCTAATACTTTGGGAGGCCAAGGCAGGGGGATCATGAGGGTCAGGAATTTGAGACCAGCCTGGACAGCATGATGAAACCCCGTCTCCACTAAAAATACAAAAATTAGTCAGGTATGGTGGTACCTTGCCTCTAGTCCCAGCTACTCTGGAGGCTGAGGCAGGAGAATCACTTGAACCTGGGAGGCGGAGGTGGCAGTGAGCCAAGATCATGCCACTGCACTCCAGCTGGGCAACAGAGTGAGACTCCATCTCAAAAAGAAAAAGAACTATTTTTAAGCTCCAGAAAAGTTCCTAATAATTGTACTCTTAGCCTCATCTATGATAATATTTTTCAATCTTTTTCAGTTGTTTATCCATTAACCATTAACATCCCTGCATTGAAACAAAGTAGATGTGTAAATAGATACTTAATGCTTTCTCTAAAATATGGCAAAACTGTCAACTGCCACAGGGATTTTTCATTTCTTTAGAAAACACAATAAATTTATTTTTAAAATGCCCCCTGGAACAAAGATGACAAGCTTTGGTGACTACGAAAAGTCTTGCTGCTACTGCACTTCTCTGGTAGAGGCAGAAGAGAAGTAGTTTCTATTCTCCTTCTTATTTTGGTCCTATCTAATCCCTTCTTTTTGTGTTGTTTATATATTAATTCAATAAATATGGCTAGAAAGGGATGATGATGGAATACTAAGCCCTATCCCTTGTTTTCCATTCACTATGGCTTCTCCCTCTGACTTCAGATAGAGAGGTGAGAAATAAGGGAGCAGACCAAGTTAAAAGCTCAAAATCCTGATAGTCTATCCTTCAGTATTGCTCCTGTTTTTAAAGAAAAATAAGGGCCAGACAAGGTGGCTAATGCCTATGATCCCAGCACTTAGGGAGGCTGAGGCAGGAAGATCACTTGTGGCCAGGAGTTTGAGACCAGCCTGGGCAGCTTACTAAGACCCTGTCCTTAAAAAAAAACCTGAGTGTGGTGGCACACACCTGTAGTTACTAGGGAGCCTGAGGCAGGAGGATCCCTAGGGCCTGAGCAACAGAGAACCTGTTTTCAAAAACAATAATAATTTTAAAAAAAGAAAAATAGGCCAGCCAAAGTGGCTCATATCTGTAATCTCAGCACTTTGGGAGGCTGAGGCGGGTGGATCATGAGGTCAGGAGTTCAAGACCAGCCTGGCCAAGGAAACCTTGTCTCTACTAAAAATATAAAAATTAGCCAGGCATGGTGGCGGGTGCCTGTAATCCCAGCTACTTGGGAGGCTAAGGCAGAGAATTGCTTAAACCTGGGAGGTGGAGGCTGCCGTGAGCCAAGATCGTGCCACTGCACTCCAGCCTGGGTGACAGAGTGAGACTCTGTCTCAAAAAAAAGAAAAACTATGTAAGATAAAATTAAAAGGGTAATAGAAACAAAGAAATACAAGGACCAGAAATGAGAACAGAAGGTGTGATTTAGCTTCACAAACACTAGAGAATTTTCATTTGAAATTTTTATAAGTACCACTTCTTATTACATTAGAATTCAAGTCTTGGCTAGGCACAGTGGTTCACGCCTGTAATCCCAGCACTTTAGGAGGCCAAGGTGGGTGGATTATGAGGTCAGGAGTTCGAGACCAGCCTGGCCAACACAGTGAAACCTTGTCCTACTAAAAACACAAAAATTAGCCAGGAATGGTGGTGCACCCCCGTAATCCTAACTATTCAGGAGGCTGAGGCAAGAGAATTTCTTGAACCCGAGAGATGGAGGTTGCAGTGAGCCACGAAGATTGCGCCACTGCACTCCAGCCTGGGCAACAGAGGGCTACTCCGTTTCAAAAAAAAAAAAAAAAGAATTCTTGCTTAGGATTCCTGTTCTGATTTTCTCATCTATTCATTTTATTCTTTACTACTCATTATCCCTTTAATTCCAGCCCAAGTTAGAAATAAAGGTTGACGCACTAAGAGCAAGAGTCCATGATTCTAAATATACTGTTTTGCCATAGGAAAAATAAAAAGACAGTTATCTCAATAAAAAGCACCAGGCTCCCGGCCATCTTGGCAGCTGCTCTTAGTTGGGGGTCATCCTGGACCTAAGGCAAATGGCCGCAAAGAAGATGAAAAAGTCAGTGGAGCTGATCAACTCTAGGCTCCAACTTGTTATGAAAAGTAGAAAGTGTGTGCTAGCGTAAAAGCACACTCTGAAGATGATCAGATAAGACAAAGCAAAATTGGGCATCCTCACTAAGACTGTCCAGCTTTAAGGAAATCTGAAATAGAGTACTATATGATGATGGCCAAAACTGCTGTCCATCACTACAGTGGCAACGATGGGCACAGCATGCAGAAAATACTGAGAGTATGCATACTAGCCATCACTGATCCAGGCAGTTCTAACATCACTGGAAGCATGTTGGAACAGACTGGTGAAAAGAAAGCCATGCAAAATTTGTCTTTAAAAACACTTACCAGAGCTTGTTTTTTAGAAAAACAAAAAATAAAAAGCACCAACTTGCTATAAGTTTGTAAGAGTTTGGGAAACTGGAAAACAATTTCTATGAATTGTACAGTTCCACAAAAACTTTCCCTACTTTACTGTTTGCAAAAAACAAGTGAACCCCCCAAAACTATACTTTTTATTCCTTGCACAAAAAATCTCACCTATCAATTTCTTCAAGTTTTTCATCTATCATTGGACCCATCTGCTGGCAGATATCTGTAAATACAAAAATACTTACAAATACAGAAACTTAATCCACTTTAAGCCAATTTGAACAATTTTTAACAATATAGAACCGATATACAATGCTATGCATAATACACAGATATTAAGCTCATGCTAGAAAAAGACTACTATTCAGCATTACTACTACATATTACTATCATGTGAGTAAAAGCAAGGTCAAAAGCAATATTTAATAATATTAAAATATTACGTTTTCTTGAAACTAGTACCTAAGTTGACAGACTGTGAAATCTGGAGTTATCCCCAAATCTTAAAGACATCTAGAAAACTATGATTAGTTAACTAAAACAAACTTAAGCCACAGTGTATAAACTATGTAACCATTTGCCCATCAGATATGAAGATTGTTCATTTAAGACATTTCAAGATAAAGCATACTGTGTATTTCCCAATGTGAACACTGATACAATGAAGAGCACAATACTGTATTCTATATTCATAACCAGATGTTTCTTCTATAAAAAGATTTAAGAATAATTGTTCATTTACCAGAGATTTTTCTGCCAAAGGATTTTTTTAAAAACATGTTTTAATTATTTTCACATATTTTAGAGACTAAAAATCATAACATACATCAAGTGACTAAGTTATGAAGTTAACAATGATCATGTATAATTTTGTCCTTTAAATTCATAATACCAGAAAATTAAACAGGAACAAACATTTTAAACATTTTGACTCAATTTAATATGCTGTTGTTTTTAATTCTGTCCTTTTTCAGACTGCAAAACTCTTCAGCCAATTTTACTAGTGGTAAAGAAATACAAAGACTAGGCCGGGCGCGGTGGCTCAAGCCTGTAATCCCAGCACTTTGGGAGGCCGAGGCGGGTGGATCACGAGGTCAAGAGATCGAGACCATCCTGGTCAACATGGTGAAAC
>NW_016107342.1:3264411-3269424 GCF_001604975.1 Cebus imitator | reverse complement strand
AAATACAAAGACTTCCTTTATGAAAAGGATTTACAGGTTTATGACAATACCTTCCAAGTAATACTTTTACTTTTTTACTGTACTAGTCTGTTACCCACCAGAGATTTCTAACTTGTAAACACAAGGCAGAAGAAACTGACGACATTATGAATAGCTAAAATATGACATAATATTAAAATAATATCTAATATTCATTAAGTACCTTCTAAATCCAAAAGGTCTTGGGAATCTGGTTTTGAATCTGTTGGATCTATACTCTGAAGTACCTGCAGGGCTCTATCCATCTTATCCTGAAAAAGTAATAGGACATTTTTTAAAAACTCAGGAGTTTTAACTTCAGTGAATATGAAATTACTCTTTACAAGCAATCTCAAAGATAGTACATTTAAATTGTCTTGACAGTTTAACTATTAAACAAAAGAAGGACTCTACCTCATCTATATAAACAGGCTCAGGCTCTGATTTCTTAATTTCCTCCACATCATCATCAATTACATTCAATTTGTCCACAGCCGCTATAGAAACAAAGTAAACTTTAAGTTCCCCAGTATTTACTTCAGTAATTTTAGTCATTAATTTATAAGTGGCCTATGATTGTCCACAAGAAAAAAAAAAAAAAAACAGAAGCCCTTTATATATTCACCACATTTTATAAGCAATATGTTATTACATACATTTGGTCCTTTATTTCACAAACATTTATTTAGTACTCATTATGTGCCAGGCATTGTTCTAGGCATTTATACACATACCAGTGAATAAAACAGAAAGAATCCCTAACCCTATGGAACTTAAAATTCTAGTGGAATAAGTGTACAATATTAACAGCAGCGGACATTTTAGGCATTTTCCTGAAAACTGAGTGCCACCAATGGGGTGAATAAATACATGAGAGCAGATTATTATACAGCTACTTTCACAGTTACATCTATGAGTTTCTTCTACACTCTTCCCTTCTATTAAAAAAATATTTCCTATATGAACAAAAAATAAAACTTACTTTACGCCAACTTCAATAACAGTTAAAACAAGGCCAGGCGCAGTGGCTCATGCCCATAATACTAGCACTCTGAGAGGCTGAGGAGGGTGGACTGCCTGAGCTCAGGAGTTCAAGATCAGCCTGGGCAACAAGGTGAAACCCCATGTCTACTAAAATACAAAAAATTAGCTGGGCGTGGCGGCATGTGCTTATAGTCCCAGCTACTTGGGAGGCAGAGGCACAATAATTGCTTGCATTCCAGCCCAGGCGACAGAGTAAGATTCCGTCTCAAAATAAAAAGTCAAAACAACACTAAACAAAGAAATTTTTCAAGAAGAGAAGGTTGAAAAAAAATTTACAAATACACAAACTCTATTTTAACAAAGTAAATTTTGTACTCTATTTTAACAAAGTAAATTTTGGTAAAAACAAAATTACAACAAAATCCTACGTAGCCCAACAACTTTAAATCCCAGCTGTTAGCCATTTATTTCAAATATTTAGCTAACTTTCAAAAAAACAGAAGTCAGCCTAACACAGAGATAAACTGAAAACCCAAAATATTTTTTCCTTTCAATAGTCTCCAGCCTATGCCAAAAGGAAATTGCTACATAGAATCCCCTGAGTATGGTCTATAAACTTTTTTGAAGGTGTCTCCAGTATTCCTAGAGAGTCAGATAAGAGGAATAAAACTATAAATAATGGCAAAGTACCCTACATTCAAATCAGTAAGTATCGCCCTCTCACGACTTCATTTTTCTGAATGTATGCCTCTACACATACAAAGACAATGTTACACATGATGAACAATGCTTTCATTTGAAGTTCTTTCTCCTGAACTGCCAAGGATTAGCACTGATAAAATCCTCAGTGAGTCAGTGTAAGGTCAGATTGACCGACTTTACAATGCTGCCTCAATCACTTACTAGAGACACAACCTCTCAGCCTCATTGTCCTTATCTGTAAGACAGGGCAACAGAAGTGAGGATTGAAACAGCTGTGAGATTGAAATGCAATAGTACAAATGACTTAGCACAATGCCTGACAAATAATGAGTGCTCAAAAACCAGTAACGACTTCTGATTATCATCATTAATATTAGTATGAGCTGTTCCTTTACACTCAGATCCCCCCACCTCCCTACCTGAATATCAAATGGCATGCTTTCTCAATATAGTTGACAATGGCTAAAGAGCAGACTGACTAAAGGTTCAGCAGATCTGAACCAGGAACGTTAGTGGCTTGATTACATTACTTTATTATTGTTTCAGGCTCCCTAGGATCAAATCAAGGTGAGGAAAGGTCTAAAATTTAGGGGTACTCCTAACCCCAGTAATCATACTCGGCACTTGCCAACCACAAGATCCCCACACCACACCCCTTTGCCACTGTGGTTCAATAACGAATCAAAACACTCTTTGAACAGAATAGTTAAGAGCTGAGGTTGATTTAAATACCTGCATGGTCACATATTATTTTATGCCTGACATTTAACTATGTATGGGAACTCTCAAGAGGATTTAAAATAAAAGGAAATAATTCTTGGGATTGACATGGGTTAAATTAACCCCTTAATTTGGTTAAAAAGGAAGTTAGCTTGTCATGCCTATAAATAAATGATTTAAAACAAAAGTTAAATGCCAATCTACTTTACATCCAAAACCAAATCATAAAATTTAAGTGAAAAAAACTTAAATAGCTCTAACCTTCTCTAAGATTTAACTTACCTGCCTCAGACTCTATGTTTAAATTAGTTGTTACAAAATTGGATGGGAAGAGTCCTATTCCTCTGTGATTTTCTCCTTTCCACCAATTGGCATCACTAAAAATACAGTGCAAAAAATATCATTTGTTCCTCCAAATTTTCATAAAATAGCAAAGAGGAATTAAAATAAAAATTAAATTTAGCCTCCTTTGAATAATTAGTTTACATGTAGATATAATTAAGTCATTTTTCTTAAATTTAATAAATGATATTAAAAAATATAAGTAAAACAAATATCCACATCCCTGTATCTAAACTTAGAGCCACCAGGCACAGTGGCTCCCACCTGTAATCCCAGCGCTTTGGGAGGCCAAGGTAGGAGGATCACCTGAGGTCAGGAGTTTGAGACCAGCCTGGCCAACATGGTGAAACCTCATCTCTACTAAGAATACAAAAATTAGCCAGGTGTGGTGGCACATGCTGTAGTCCAGCTTCTTGGGAGACTAAGGCAGAAGAATTGTTTGAACCCGGGAGGAGGAGGCTGCAGTGAGCTGAGATCCTGCTACTGCACTCCAGCCTAGGCAACACAGCAAAGCTCTGTCTTAAAAAACAAAAATATTAGAACCAATTAGCAATTCATCATATTTGATTCTGGGCTTTAAGAAAGTAAGGTCAGGCTTGGTGGCTCATGCCGGTAATCCCAGCACTTTGAGAGACTGAGGTGGATGGATCATCTGAGGTCAGGAGTTTGACACTGGCCTGGCCAACATGGCAAAACCCCGTCTCTACTAAAAATATAAAAATCAGCATGATGTGGTGGTAGGAGCCTGTAATCTCAGCTACTCAGGAGGCTGAAGCATGAGAATTGCTTGAACCCAGGAGGCAGAGGTTACAGTAAGCTGAGATCGTGCCACTGCACTCCAGCCTGGAAGACAGTGAGACTCTGTCTCAAAAAAATAATAATAATTAAAAAATAAAAAAGTAGGCCAGGCGCGGTGGCTCAAGCTTGTAATCCCAGCACTTTGGGAGGCCGAGGTGGGTGGATCACGAGGTCAAGAGATCGAGACCATCCTGGTCAACATGGTGAAACCCTGTCTCTACTAAAAATACAAAAAAAAATTAGCTGGGTATGGTGGCACGTGCCTGTAATCCCAGCTACTCGGGAGGCTGAGGCAGGAGAATTGCCTGAACCCAGGAGGTGGAGGTTGTGGTGAGCCGAGATCGTGCCATTGCACTCCAGCCTGGGTAACAAGAGCGAAACTCCGTCTCAAAAAAAATAAATAAATAAAAATAAAAATAAAAAAATAAAAAAGTAAACAGAAAACCCTTAAGTGCCCTTTATTAATAACCCCAAATCCCAACGCCACATCCATCTCACCATACTACCACAATAAAGTCTGTAGCTTTCCTGTTAAGTCTGTTTTTTGTTTTTTTACACATATCTATAGCCAACTCCATATAGAAACAGGCAGACATAGATGCTAATTCATACAGACTGCTTTAATTTTATATATTAATACTTTCAGATTATGTTTATTGCTTTTAAATTAAAATTCCATCATACAAAAGGTCATATTTATCCATTCCTGTAAAGATGGACATTTAGGTTGATTCCAGTCTTTCACCATTATAAAGACTACGGTAATGATCATCCTAGACTTGAGGGTATACATGCTACAGTTTCTCTGGGCTTATTCATAATTAATAGTTGATAGAGAGGAGAGAAATCATATTTCTTTCTTTTTTTTTTTTAAATGAATGAGAGGTTTTTATGTTGCCCAGGCTGGCCTCAAACATGTAGCCTCGCCTCCCCAAGCACCAGGACAACTGGCCTGAGCCACTGCGGCTCCTGAGAAATCATATTTCATTGTATGCATTTGCAAGCATCTACTTGTGTTTGCTGGCTATTCAGATTGCCTTTTCTGTAAACTGCCTGTTCATATTTTTTGCCCATGTTTCTTTTTCTACTGGGTCATTTGTCTTTTTTCATGGACCTGTATAAGTTCTTTATATATTTTGGATAGCAACTGTTTCTCTGAATTATGCAAATACCTTCTTCCAGGCTGTCACTGTCTTTTAGCATATGTTTATGGTTTAATTCTACAGTGGTTTTTTTTCCCCCTATGCAATCACATTTGGCAATCTTTTATGGCTTACACTTTTACTTTTTTCTACCCCTGAACTCCTAACACCTATCCTCCTATATACTTAACTGTAGCTTTAGCGTTTCTTTTTTTCCTCTCCCATGTTTAGATTTTTAATTCATTTGGAATGAAATTTTATATACTATGTGAAACTGATCAAATTTTTTTTTTTTTTTTTTTTTTTT
>NW_016107342.1:3237842-3264361 GCF_001604975.1 Cebus imitator | reverse complement strand
GGCAATTCTCCTGCCTCAGCCTCCTGAGTAGCTGGGATTACAGGCACGCACCACCATGCCCAGCTAATTTTTTGTATTTTTAGTAGAGACGGGGTTTCACCATGTTGACCAGGATAGTCTCGATCTCTTGACCTCGTGATCCACCCGCCTCGGCCTCCCAAAGTGCTGGGATTACAGGCTTGAGCCACCGCGCCCGGCCTGAAACTGATCAAATTTTATCTGTACTATAAAAAGAGCCATTCATCACAACAAAATTTATTAAACAGTCCATCATTTTTTCTACCAATTTATAATACTCTACCTTTCAAACAGTAATCTGTTCATGAGCCTATTTCTAGATTCCATTCTGTTGCAGCATCCAATATCTATTTTCTACATCTTGTTAATGTACCTTAATACCTGCTAGAGAAAATACCCTTTCTATGTTACTCTTTCTCATTTATTGCATAACTTCAAATTTCCACATTAATATTAAATTACTTTTTAAGTTCTCTGGGGAAAAAGTCCTGTTGGGAATTGAACTAGAAATGCACCGAAATTATGCAATAATGTAAGAAAAAGGAAATCTTTATAATATTAAGGTTTCTTCCCTATGAACATGGTATCTTTCTCCATTTACATTTATATAAATACATAACATGTAAATACCTATTTATATTCTTTTATGGCTTTCAAATAATTTTATGATTTAATCCATAAAGGCCTTACATATCTTTGTTAGGCTTATTCATTTCTAGATCACTTATATACTTTATGTTACTACTGAGAATGACTTACTTTCCTGCTACATTTTCTAAACAGTTGTGATTAAAGCATACTACTAAGTTTTGTATGTTAAGCTTGTATCTAACAACCCTGATGAACTCCTACCACCTTTAATCATTTGTCCATTGGACTCCGGAACTTTCTAAACGGAAAACCATAGCATCTGGAAATTATGGTACTTTTATCGATTCCTTTCCAAAAATCTGACTTACCGAGCAGCCATTCTTAAGTATGAGTCTTAGGAATGAATTAATGTCTATGACTATGAAACATCATTTCATTTATGAGCACTAGAAAGAGATGAGTTACATATCAAAATACAGTATGAGAAATGCTGTTATATATGTTCAGAGAGTTATAACTCAAAGAAGGGAAATGCTAACTCTACTGGGAACTAAAAAGCAGGGAAACGTTTAAAGGCTTCTCAGAGGATATAAAATCTGACACAGGTTTGAAGGTCAAGTAGGCACTCGCCAGGAAAAAAAGAAAATTACGGCTTTGGAAATAAAAATGACATTTTGCCCTCCTGCCATTATCAATAAGCAAGAAAACAAGGCACAAAGAAACAAAAAATTGCACTCTGAGATAAAACAAAAACATCAACATATTTAGTTTTAGGTCTCAAAGTACATGAAAACTTGAGCCTTTCCTTTTAACTACTGACTTCTTAACAAAAAGTACTCACTAACTTGTGCAATGACAATGGCTGGGGTAGTGATGTCCTTTATGGATATAATAATCTTGTAAGGAAACTGCTATCTCTACCATGAAAATATAAATTGCAAACCTGGAAAAACTTGGTAATCTTGTAGGGGTCTTTTCCTTAAAATAACTGTTTTATTTTTGAATATGGGGAGGCAACTTTTCTAAAGCCTGGACTCCCTTGCAAACTGTCCTTGAAAAGCAAAGTACTTTTTCTTTTCTAAATGCTTTTACCTCCTTCAGCAGGGCTTTCCAGGCAGACAGAACCAAAGGTACAATGGAGGTCTAAGCAGAAAATGGCATTTTTGGAACTGCAAGAATTCCACTTATTTGAAACGGTACACAGAAAACATGGAGTGGGCCAGGCACAGCGGCTTACGCCTGTAATCCCAGCACTTTGGTAGGTCGAGGTGGGTGGATCACTTGAGGCCAGGAGTTCGAGACCAGCCTGGCCAATATAGTGAAACCCTGTCTCTACTAAAAATACAAAAAACTAGCCAGATGTGGTGGTACACGCCTGTATTCCCAGCTACTTGGGAGGCTGAGGCAGGAGAATCGTTTGAATCTGGGAGGTAGGGATTACAGTGAGCTGAGATCACACCACTGTACTCCAGCCTGGGCGGCAGAGTAAGACCCTGTCGAAGGAAAGAAAGGAAACACACATACATACATACATACATACATACATACATACATACATACGTGGAGTGGTAAGATAAAGCTAAAAATGTAACAAAAGAAAGGCTTTTCTTGGTATACTCTGTTAATGAAAAATGTGCACCTTTGGGCCGGGCATGGAGGCTCATGCCTGTAATCCCAGCACTTTGGGAGGCTGAGGCAGGCGGATCACCTGGTATCAGGAGTTTGAGACCAGCCTGGCCAACAAGGTGAAACCCAGTCTCTACCAAAACTATGAAAATGACACAGAAGCGCATGCCTGTAATCCCAGCTACTGGCGAGGCTGAGGCAGGAGAATCATTTGAACCTGGGAGGAGGGGGTTGCAGTGAGCCAGTGCACTCCAGCCTGGGCGACAGAGCAAAATTCTGTTACAATAAATAAATAAATAAATAGATAGATAGGAAATGTGCACCTTTTCTATCAGCTCAATGGCTCTTAAAAAGATTGAAGAACTTGGGCCGGGCGCGGTGGCTCAAGCCTGTAATCCCAGCACTTTGGGAGGCCGAGGCGGGTGGATCACGAGGTCAAGAGATCGAGACCATCCTGGTCAACATGGTGAAACCCCGTCTCTACTAAAACTACAAAAAATTAGCTGGGCATGGTGGTGCGTGCCTGTAATCCCAGCGACTCAGGAGGCTGGGGCAGGAGAATTGCCTGAACCCGGGAGGCGGAGGTTGCGGTGAGCCGAGATCGCGCCATTGCACTCCAGCCTGGGTAACAAGAGCGAAACTCCGTCTCAAAAAAAAAAAAAAAAAAAAAAAAAAAAAAAAGATTGAAGAACGATATATTTTCAAGGGACATCTATATGTGAAAACTTTATGCTCTAAATTCCATAAAAATATACAAACGACGAATAGAGTCATTTTCTGGATGACTTCCTTTTAACGGAAGACTGTCATTTAACTTTAGCACACAAGTTTGCATTTGTGTTTAAAATCCTACCAGCGATTACCAACCACCTAGAATGACAATATTTTATACATAAGCATGCTTATGGCAACTGTAAGATTGGGGTGTCCTATCATCAAAATGACAGCAACTGACCACATATTCCATCATATTCACGTTGAATTCTCTTAGCAATTACAAATAAAAAAAGTTCTTTTTTACAGTAATAAATCTTAACTAAAAATTGTCTTGTGAGCAGCAATTTATTTCAGAAAATTTTGTTATATAAAAGCAATGCTCTAAATTAGAATCTTAGACAAAACTACTCATTTTGTTTCTATATATTTTATAAATATCTTTTTTTATTTTTTGAGGTGGAGTCTCACTCTGTCACCCAGGCTGGAGTACAGTGCCACAATCTTGGGTCACTGCAACCTCTGCCTCCCAGGTTCAAGGGCTTCTGCCTCAGCCTCTTGAGCAGCTGGGACTACAGGTGCATGCCACCACACTCAGCTAATTTTCATATTTTTTTTTTTTTATTAGATACAGGGTTTCACCATACTGGCTGGGCTGGCCTTGAACTACTGATCTCATGATTCGCCCACCTCGGCCTCCCAAAGTGCTGGAATTACAGGCATGAGCCACTGTGCCCAGGCTATTTTATAAATATCTTTAACTTCATAGTTGTGTAAGAGTATCAAAACTGTAAACCTAAGTTCTTTTGTAAGTACTCTAAAAGACACTCCTAAGCCTGACACTTCAGACTGTCAGTGTTCAGAGCTCACATTCTCTCTCTGCCTTTACAGACAAGTCTCCAACTCATGATGGCATGACTTACGATGGTGCAAAAGTGATACACACTCAGGTACACATAAACCATTCTGGTTTTTACTTTCAATACAGTATTCAGTATGTTACATGAGATACTCAATACTTTATTATAAAATAGGTTTTGTGTTTGATTATTTTTCCCAACTGTAAACTAATGTAAGTTGGCAAGCATCTGTATTTCTATCTATTCTCCTTCAGGGATCATGGTGTTCCACTCCAAATGGTTATTTAAAAAATTTTCTTTAAGTGAAGATGGTACTATCCTGATTGCCTAAGAGACATTCATTTTCCCATCTTCAATTTCTTGCAAAATTTTGTCTTATCTAAACTAATCAAGATACACACCTGAAATGGAGCCCCAGGATAAGTCTTCTTTGCCAGATGCTTGCACCAAGTGTAAATCTGCTATCTGGGCCCCAATAGCACTTCTTTTATGGCATTCACCACATCCTGCCTTCTATACAATTTTCTACGTGGTAATTTTAACTCTCTTACTTTATTCTAGATTTTATGAAGACAGAACGGTGTCCTCATTTGTTATTCATTGTACATAGTAGATTACATAACATTTTCTCACTAAATATTTACCACAGCAAAGTAAAACCATTACTTATCCCCTTTATTTAAAAATATACTAGAAATATACTACTGTGTTATAAATAACTTACCAAATTATTTATAATGGATACCAAATACATCTGCAATCTATGTTCATAGCACCAAGCTTACTTCTCACTCTTGCTAAATTTCATGATTTTCTTTTAAAAGTACAGAACAGTATTAAGCTCCACAGAGATTGATCTATTTTTTATGACAGCTTTAAATGGTAGAGAAATTGTGAAGACAGTACAGTAGTAGATTAAGAATTGGGGAGGAGCCAAGTACAGCTTTTGGTTGCTCTAATCAAGGGTATATAGCTATATTCTTTCTAAAGTTTTTCTGCCAGTAATTTTGGTACACACAACTGCCAACGTACACTTATTCAAGTGACTGAATATTTACATGTTTCCCAATTGTGGTCATCAACATTATTTAACATATCTTTCATTCAAGACATAAATTATCAAATATAACAAACATAAATTATCAAATATAACAAGAGAAGAGGCTCACATTATTTGTCTTTTATTTTAGAAAAAAAAAAAAAACAAGGTATGAAAAGGTTCTAATATGATTTAAATACACTATAAGTCAAGGAACTGAATACTCTGGATTCTAAGTTAAGAATATTATACTTTAAAACTTCCCATAAAGATTTAAAACATACCTGTCATCCAAAACAATAATTATTTCACCATGTTTAAAGGTGAGTTCATTGTCCTCAACAGCTTCAAAATCATATAAAGCTCTCACTTTCCGTACAACCTTATTATTTAACTGAATTTCTGCAGATGGATATAAGGATTTTGTTTCTGTGTGTTGCTGTTTCTGCTCTTGCAGTGATAATTCAATAGCTAGTTTCAAAAATTAAAATGCAAAGAAACTAAAATTAATTTTGATAAAATAAACATTAGATGACAATGTAAAATTTAATAAGAATACATCAAGTATTTTATTTGTCTAATTACGTGCCACAGTTAACTTTTGGGAGGGTGGGGCGGGGCAGAGAACCATGACATTTTTTAAATAGAGTTTTTGTTCATTCCTTATTATCACGGTCTGTCATATACAGCAGTTATTATTTTTATAGCAAACAGATTGTGACATTATAATATGGGTAGCTTTCCATATAGGATAAACCATGAACATATTTCTGTGCTTGACTCATAACTTTGGCATGAAAGAAAAGGTGAAATGTAATCTCTCCAAAGGTAGCACATCAAATATATATTATTGAAAAAGATAATGAATTAAATTCATTTGATAGCCTGTCATTTGTTTTCCTCACTTTTTGGATGCTACTAGTTTTCAGATTTGAGGGAAAAATAAAAGTATACCAGTTTTATTACCATTTTTATTTCAAAACAATGTTCTGGCAAAGATATTTTAAGCAACACTAAATTACATGAGCTTGATCATTTACCTTTAGCTATGTCTTCATCCTCTTTGTTTTTGTTCAATGACGTACCATTCTTGGCAGAAGCTGACACAGTCTGTAAATGCATGAGTAAAATGAACAAACTATCTTTTCAAACAAAATACAGCTCTACAATTACTTGCAGATGCTAAATTTTTAAAAATTCTGAAACAACTGAGTTTCGTTTAAAAGTGAAGTTCTTTTTTGAGACAAGGTCTCACTCTGTCAGCCACGCTGGGGTGCATGGCACAGTCATAGCTCACTGTAACCTCCAACTCCTGGGCTCAAGTGATCCCCTTACCTCAGCCTCCTGAAGCAGCCAGAAGTACAGGTGTATGCCACCACACCTGGCTAATTTTTATTTTTTGTAGAGACAGGGGCTCACTATGTTTCCCAGGCTGATCTGGAACTCTTAGCCTCAAGTGATCCTTCTGTCTCAGCCTCCCAAAGTGCTAAGATTATAGGCATGAGCCACCATGACTGATCTAGAAGTGAAGTTCTTTACGATAATTTCAAGTAACCGTTTTCAAATACTAAAAACATCAGAATTTCCAAGAAAACATTATAAACTCACACAGGGCTCAAACTGGCTTAGATTTTGCATAAATCTAACAAAACTTGGCATAGAGTACTTAAATATTTATAGAATTAAAGAATATGACTCTTTTCTGATTATATTCCTGATTTCAATTGTCCAAGGTCTCTTAGTGAGAAGAGCTCTACTGCTACAGGAGTGCAGCTACATAAGAAGTGTCAGCAAGAAGTCATGATCATTACTGAAGAGAGAGAAGTGGGGACAGAGAAAAGAGGTGGAGTTCTAGGAATATGTGTGAAGTCCTTTTACTACTTATTATGGCTGGATGGCAGTGGTCTGCCAGGCATAGCAGTGAATTAAGGAAGGTCATGCTTGAATTTAACAAATGGCATGTAAGACAGGTATCCAGGACTCTGATCCATCAACCAGTTCTTTACACAGATTTTTCACAAAAATATGCAGAAAGGACAGAACAGGAAAATGTTTCCTTTTTACTACTTCTAAGACTCTTGTCTCAAAACTCTACCTTGTACCCTTAGATCTGGTCAGCTGTAAAGAATCTTTTTTCAGCTGGGAGTGGTGGCTCATTCCTGTAATCACAGCACTTTGGGAGGCCGAGGCAGGTGGATCGCCTGAGGTCAGGAGTTCGAGACCAGCCTGGCTAACCTGGTGATACCCTGTCTCTACTAAAAATACAAAAAATTAGCTGGGCATGGTGACGGGCACCTGTAATCCTAGCTACTCCAGAGGCTGACACAGGAGAATCGCTTGAACCTAGGAGACAGAGGTTGCAGTGAGCCAAGGTTGCACCACTGCACTCCAGCCTGGGCAATAAGAGCGAAGCTTCATCTCAAAAAAAAAAAAAAAAAAACAAAAAAACTTTTTTCTCTTTAATCTATGATCTAAAATAAAATAAAATATAGTACTTCCCATAGTCTCCTAAGCCCACATTCTAATATTAATGGGAAGGCATAAAGTACTGAGAGTAAAACCCAGTAAAAAACAGTATTTTTCTCCCACAGACCTAAAAAGATAGCCCACTCCATGAGTCAACATCCCTGCCTCTTCATCCCAGTTCTACTAAAGCTATCCCCTCTCCCAGCAAATACATTTCTAGTCTTACAGTTCCATCCAACTTATATGTAAAGCATTCACTCTAGGCATAGTCACTCTTCAACACACAAGTCTGGAGCCTCTCAATTCTATGAGTTTGTTCATTTCACTTATCTCCTGACATAACTTCTTTAATTCTCTCTAATAAAATATTAATACATTCAAGTCTCAAAATTCTACCTCTTCATCTTCTTCACCATCCCAACCTGTGGTTACTGCTCTCTCTTTGGTATTAAGATAGACAGCATACAGTCTATTCCCCTCATCCTGTATTTGCCACTTAACATCTAAATTAGTTATTTTTCACATGTATAAAGCTACCATTCAAATTTGCTATACATTTTTAAAATATAAGGGCCATCTCATAAACCTATGCCTTTTGCATGACTCCAGACTTAGAAGAGCATTAAATACATTATTTATGTCTGACTAACTTCTCAAGGTTCTGTTATGTGGAAGACATAGACATAAAAATTAGAATGTCTATTAAATGTTAAGGTACTATGCTAGAGAGTCATTTGGGAAGTAGAGGTGGAAAATGATAATCAAGACATACTTTACCTAGTTTTTACATAAGATACATACCTTCAAAATATTAGAGGGTCAACCATGGGTCTGAATAAATCTCTCACCTGAGAACCTGCTGGAGGAAAAGTAATTCCTTCCTCTTTCATAGATTTAATAGTTGCAGATATTAGACTAAACTGAGGGTCCTTCTGAAATTCTTCTGACCACTCCACCATTAAAGACTTCAGTTTTTCACATACTTTAGGATGTGCCTTTTAAGGAAAAGGAAAGGAAAAGAAACAAAAATCTATAGTTAAAATACGTACTTAAATTATTTAACCAGGAGAATTACTCTCAAAATTCTCTTTAATCATATGAACATCAACGAAAGTCCAGCAATTTCTAGCCTAGTTGAGTAATTGATAGATGCCTATTTACATGTTAAGATGTAGTTGTTTCATACAAAATTACTGTTTTTAACACCAATTCCTAAGTCTTACTATAATGACAACAAATCTTTTATATTCCGGGATTATCTCCTCTATGTTTTGGAGAATGGAGATAGACTAACCTGGATGTAAATCTTGGCTATCTCACTTACTAGCTGCGTGACCTCGGACAAGTTACTTTTCTCTAAGACTCAATTTTTGCATTTATAAAATAGGAATGATAAAGGGAATTTAACTTCCAAGAATCTAATGCTCCAAGGGTAGTTAAGAGCATTCAACAAGACAATGCTTAAGGCAATGACTACTTACTGGCCCTCAAAAAGGATGTGCTATTATCTACAGTATATATACTTTGGGGAGAAGTTTTTGGTGCTACAAATTAAAAAATCAAATTTCAGAAAAGGAGTTTATTTCATTTCAATTTATCTAAAAATGACTTCATTTGTAATATAATTACTTCATTAATACCACATATAGTTATAATGACACACAATCTATAAATTTTTTAATGACAAATTTCTTCTCTTTTTAAAATTTACCTTATTTTTAATCACAGCACGTACTTCTGTCGCAAAATCACGGGAACATACTTCTAAATGAAATATCTTTCCACAGTTTGCCACACATGCCCCAAGAAGCTATTAAAATAAAAATTAATATACAAATGTTGAAATATTAACTTAACTATAATAAAAACACATTTGAAATCTGGGTCAATAACAACATGCCTTCTACTCACAGTTAGTGCCTGGAGAGCAACATGAGGAACCTTATGATTTACCCTTTTCATTATGGCTTTTAGGCAATCTTTTGCTCTTAAAAAAAAAAAAAAACAGTTAAATGTTGATAAATTTAATTCAAACATTAAAAGTATAAGGTATTCGATTACCAAATAACTTTATATTTAATGGCTCACACCTGTAATTCTACACTTTGGGAAGCCAAGGCAGGAGGATCACTTGAGCCCAGGAATTTGAGACCAGCCTGCACAACAAAGTAAGATTTCATCTCTATAAAAAAATTTAAAAATTAGCTGGGCATAGCGGCATGTGTCTGGACTCTTAGCTACTCAGGAGGCTCAGGCAAGAGGATTGCTTGAGCTCAGAAGTTTGAGGCTGCAGTGAGCCGTGATTATGCCACTGCACTCCAGCCTGGATGACAGAATGAGACTCTGTCTCAAAATAAAATAACGTAAGTGGCCGGGCGCGGTGGCTCAAGCCTGTAATCCCAGCACTTTGGGAGGCCGAGGCGGGTGGATCACGAGGTCAAGAGATCGAGACCATCCTGGTCAACACGGTGAAACCCCGTCTCTACTAAAAATACAAAAAATTAGCTGGGCATGGTGGTGCGTGCCTGTAATCCCAGCTACTCAGGAGGCTGGGGCAGGAGAATTGCCTGAACCCGGGAGGCGGAGGTTGCGGTGAGCCGAGATCGCGCCATTGCACTCCAGCCTGGGTAACAAGAGCGAAACTCCGTCCCAAAAAAAAATAATAAATAAAATAAAATAAAATAAAATAACGTAAGTATAAAATAAAAATATATTAAATAAAGTCCCTGAAATTTCACTTGTTAAACAAATAAATCTATAAAATGGTTTTATGCAATATTTTGTTCATAGACTAAAGCATGTTGCAAATGTTGCATATTCCAAAATCAAGAGACAAATCATTTCACAAAAGATCCGTCAACACAAGAGACATATACCATATCTTTCCACTTCTTCAAGACAGATTTAGCTTTAAGACAGCAAAATCTTATCTTGAAAAAATCGAAGACATGTAATTTTAAGAGGTTCAAGTATAAACACGTGAATATGCTATGAAAAGCTTTAATGTTAAAACAAATGCTTTCATCACTCTTAAATTTCTAATACATAGTTCAGCTAATTGCCACATCTCCCCAAAAGCACTTTTTTTCATATTCACTTTTTTCATTAGGCTACCTATTATATTTATATGTATATTATTCGAAGACTTTTTTGTTATATTATCTATTGTGTTATTTATCTACTTCATTATTTAAAAGTTCCCATATATATCTAAGTCCCAGAGGAATTCCTTACATAACTCACCTATACATTGTTACCTCTCTCCACTGTGTCAAGTGTTTAATTATGTGTTACTACAGGAGCTTTTAACTCTTTTTCATTTGTTCCTTCCAGATGAAGTTCATCCCATAAATCCAGCATTTGGGCTTCAACTTTTATGTCCCGAAAGTAAAACAACTGACCCTTGAACTACATGAAGGTTAGGGGGACCAACCCCCATGCAGCTGAAAATAAACTTTTGATTCCTCAAAACTACTCATTAACTACTAATAGCCTAGTCTTTTTTTGTTTTTTTGAGAGTCTCACTCTGCAGCCCAAGCTGAGTTTAGTGGTGCCATCTTGGTTCACTGCAACCTCCACCTCCCAGGTTCAAGCAATTCTCCTGTTTCAGCCTCCAGAGTAGCTGGAATTATAGGCACCCACCACGACACCCAGCTAATTTTTATATTTTCAGTAGAGACGGCATTTTGCCATGTTGGCCAGGCTGGTTTCAAAGTCCCGACCTCAAATGATCTGCTTGCCTCAGCCTCCCAAAATGCTAGGATTACAGGTGTGGGCCACCATGCCCAGCCAACTAATAGCCTACTCTTGACCAGAAGCCTCACCAATAGCATAAACAGTAGGTGGACATATATTTTGCATATATATACTGTATTCTTACAATAAGGTAAGCTAGAGGGAAAAAGTTATTAAGAAAATTACTGAGTTGAAGAGGGGTTGGTCTTGCTGTCTTTGGCGTGGCAGAGGTAAAAGAAAACCTGTGTATAAGTGGACTCTTGAAGTTTAAATCTGTGTTGTTCAAGGGTCAACTGTGGTAAAGTCTCATTATTTTCCTTTCAAAGTTCCATCACAAAAAGAGACACTGGTTATCAAGTTCCTAAACATTCACTGAGCATGACTGGACAGCTTACCCATTAGGTGTACTTCCAACTTTGTCGCATATATCCATAATAAGACTCCAATCTTCTGTAGTGTTGTACTCATTTGTGGCCTTTTCTATAAAATATATTAGCACACACAATCATTAGGAAACATCTCATATAACACTAAAATACCAGCAAAGGCCCAACAGTTAAGAAGTCCTACCTTTTCTCTTGTCAAAGAAACTACAGATGACCTTCAGAAGATAAAAGCACTTCTACTAACTTCAATTTTAAATAGCGTAAAATAAATTAAATATCCTGAGGTAAAGCAATAAAATGCCTCCGAAACAAACTACTAAGTATCAATAATCCCATCAAATTCTAATTTGGAAGAAAGCTTTAAAAATGTATCATCATGGCCGGGTATGGTGGCTCATGCCTGTAATCCCAGGCATGGGAGGCCAAGGCAGGAGTATCATTTAAGGCCAGGAGTCCAAGACCAGCCTGGGCAACATAGTAAGACCTTGTCTCTGCAATTAAAAAAAAAATTTTTTTTTATAATTAGCCGGGCATGGTGGCAAGTGCCTGTAATCCTAGCTACTTGGGAAGCTGAAAAGGGAGGACTGCTTGAGCCCATGAGTTCATGGCTGCAGTGAGCTATTATCATGCCTCCATGATACTATACTCCAGCCTGGGTGACAGAGTAAGACCCCTAGCTCTTAAAAAAATTAGAAAGCATATTATACAAATAAATATGCACTAAACTGTCCAATAAAGCATTGGTTTTGTAATTTTTTTTTTTTTTAATAGAGATAGAGTCTTGCTATGTTGCCCAGGCTGGTCTTGAACTCCTGGGCTCAAGAAATCCTCCTCCTTGGCCTCCCAAATGTTGGGATTATAGGCCACTGCACCCAGCCTGAAGCATTGTTTTTAATAGCAAAAAGGAAAACTGATTAATATATTAAATTCATACAATGGAATATGAAATGAGGGATACAAAATTACATGAACAAAAACGTATGAATCTCAAAATATGATTTGCTTGCGCTTATAACGTTGAGTCAAAAAAGCTAGCAGAAGAATTTCTAATATTTACATGAGTTTTTAAAGACAGCTTTATTGCTATAATTCACGTATCAATACAATTTACACATTTAAGTGTACAATTCAATGTTTTGACTATATTCATAGAGTTGTACAACACATACCAGTATCTAATTTGAGAACATTTAATCACTTCCAAAAGAAATCTGTACCTACTGGCAGTCACTGTTTGTTCTCCCGACATATTCCCGGCCCTAGGCAACCACTAGTCTACTTTCCGTCTCTAAAGATTTACCTATTCTGGATTCTTCATATACATAGGACCATACAATATATGTCCTTTTCTGACTGGCTTCTGTTGTTTGGCATAATGTTTGCAAGGGTCATCCATGTTGTAGCATGTATCAGTACTTCATTTCTTCTTATGGCTAAATAACATTTCATTGTATAGACATACCACATTTATCCATTCACCAGTTCATGAACATCTGGATTGGTTGGTTTACTGAGACAGGGTCTCATTCTGTTGCCCAGGCTGGTATGCAGTGGTGTGATCGCGACTCACTGCAGACTTCATCTCCTGGGACTCACGTGACCTCCCACCTCAGCTTCCTGAGTAGCTGGGACTACCGGTGTCCACCATCACACCCACCTGCCTCGGCATCCCAAAGTGCTGAGATTAAAAGTTTGAGCCACAATGCCCAGTCAACATTTGGATTTTAAAAAATTATTTGGCTAATATAAATAATGCACTGCTGCGATGAACATTCACACACAAATCTCTGTGTGGACATTATGTTTTCATTTCTATTTGGCATATACCTAGGAGTAGAAATGCTGTGTCATATGGTAATTCTATGTTTAATTTTTTTTAGGAATGGTCAGTTTTCCAAAGCAACTATTCTATGGTACATTCCCACCAGCAGTATGTGAATGTTTCACCTGAAGTTTTGTAATATCCAAAAAACACACTGTATTCTTTAGGGATATATATATGGGTAGTAAAAATATTAACATGTATGAGAATGATAAACATCAAATTTGGGGGGGTTCAAAAGAGTGTACAGGAGCTTCATTATATTTAGAAAGGTTTATTAAGTTGTACAGTATGTATCCAGAAAATATTTTATTTTCTCTATATTTTTGTGGTCTAAAACATATGATTCAAAGTAAAAATTGACAAGTAATTAGCCTGCATTGTGAGAAATAAAATAAAATTAAAGTGAACTATTAAAAACCATGATGGGAATATGATGATTTAGTTATGGAGCATTTTTACTTTATTAACTTTGATAAAATTCCAGTATCAAGGAATACAATTTTTTTCTGCTAGTATAGAGAGGTGGAGATATAAAAATTACCATTTTAGAAACACTGTATCATTTTATGTCTTTTCCTCTTTTATTACATATATCCTATAATTTCAAATATAGAATAACCTATGTAGCAAAGCATATATATACATATACATATATATATATATATATATATATATGTAAATGACAGGTAACATCACACTGATAATCAGGAAAAATGGTAGGAATCCAGAGTAATTTCTTCTTTTTTTAAGAGCAAGAAATAATCAAAAGAAGCCAAAAAAATGGAACAGGCTTAGCAAATAACTATACTTCGTGAGTAAAGTGAAACACACCAATGCAGTTAACCTCAGTTCAATGCTAGAACTCGCTTTAAAAAGCCAGGCAAATTGCCTAATGCTCATGGATGGAAAGCAATTGCTTTGACATGTGATGTAATGACAAACCAGGGATTTTAGAAGAGTAATGTATTTTTGCCTACTGAAGTTCTAGAACCAGGCCCAAACTATGCAGGTAAAACATACTCAGGTTTTCACCTTCTTCCCTCATGCAAAAAAGACTATTGCTTTGGAAAGTCAGAGCAAGACTGCAGACTATATATTTTTTAGAGGCTTAAAATGCTTAACTATTTCTTAATTAAATATCTAATAAATTCCATTATTCAGAAGTACAGACAAGGAAAAACCTAATTCTACCAATCCTTTTTCTAATCCCTTTTAAAATTATGATGCATATCTTTCCAGACTTTATATATAAACACACACATATGTACACACACATAAATATATACACACACATATATGCAAAAATAATGAAAGTCAATGCAAAATTAAATAAAATAGTATAAGGTATACAAAGGCAGCACCCAAAAACAGAAAAATTCTTCCTTGGCTAAGTTATGAACAAGATGATAAACAAAACAGGGAATAAAATAACACTTCTGTTATTAACAAAAGCTTTAGGTATACTGGCCAAATGAACTTGCTAATAGTAAACCCCAGAAGTGGGCATGCCTTCGCACTAGAGAGGGAAAGGCTTCTCCCTGTAGGGGTAAGCCTCTGTATAACTTATTCCATGGAGAAGTAAATGAAAAATCACTCAGTGTGGTGGAAAGACTAGCTAGTCCTATATGAAATGACATAAGTAAGGCCAGTAACTCTCAAACTTACCAATCAGGTGTCATCACACCAGAGATTACATGAATAAAAAAGCCAAGGCAAGCCAGGTGTGGTGGCATACACATGTCATCCCAGGACTTGGTAGGCCAAGACAAGCAGATCACTTGAGCCCAGGAGTTCAAGACCAGCCTGGGCAACATGGTAAAACCCTGTCTCTACAAAAAGTACAAAAAAGTTAGTTGGGCCTGGTAGTACACGCCTGTGGTCCCAGCTACTCGGGAAGCTGAGGTAGGAGGATGGCTTGTGTCTGGGAGGTGGAGGCTGCAGTGAGACAAGATCACATCACTACACTCCAGCGTAGATGACAGAGTGATCCCCTGTCTCTACAAAACAAAACAAAACAAAACAAAAGGGCAGGCTCAGGGTGACACTAATGGAACTCCCTTCTCACAAAGGAAACCTTAGGGGTAGAGAAAAAATATTTATCACTAATATTATGATTACACTAAATGTATCATTTCTTAACATGCATTTCTACTCATAAACATCTGTCCATGTTCATAAATATACAGCTATACCAGTATTTCTAACAGCTGCATAATGTACCATTATATAGAGTGGCCACAAAGTCCCAAAACAAGCTACAGAGAAGTTAACAGCAAACTGTTGTAAATCCATCAAGTACTCGGTCTGTCTTTTTTGTTACACTCATTGGTATCATTCATATTGGTGCCCCACAAAGACTAAAAATATAAAATAAGTAGGAGGGCGGGATTTTGTACATAGTACTTTCTGAAGATATTTCACAGCATTTTTTGTTTAGCATCTGTCTTTGCCAGCACCTTTCACCACATCGCACCCCCAGAATGAATGTAACCATCATGGCATGAATTTTTGTTTGGTTCACTATTATTATTTTTAGTACATCAACAGTACGTAGGGCACAAAGTAGGTGCTTGATAAATATTTGTTTCATAAGGAATGAATGATGCTGGTTGCTCTTCCATATCCCATTAGCCTGGTACATACAATGTGTAAGGTGGGAAATAACAGTAGAGCTTTTGAGTACAAAGCTCAAAGTTAAAAGGGCTTTAACTCTGATGCCCATCTATGGACGTGGTTTGGCTAACCTGAGCAAAGTTCTGGACCAACCAAAGCTTCACTGCTGAGCAGACAAATATTCAAGGGGCTACACAGGATCGAACTTCAATAGCAACACCTCATGGCAACAAAAGGTAACAGCACTAGTGAGCTTATGAAGTTCCAGTTCTCTTATTTACTGAAGAGGAGTAATTCCACATTTGGGAGTCTCAACAAGGAGACAGGGTAAGTGGGGAAGGCAGTGCTTCAAGAGCTTCTTAGACAGATAGGTGACTAACTTTACATACTGAGCCTGAAAAGCAAATCACATATATTACAGCTTCATGCTGATCTTTCCTATTTGCTTATTATGCAGTTTTTGCCATAAAAGAATCTACCATTTTTCTTTTTTTCTTTTTTGAGATGGAGTCTTGCTCTGTCACCAGGCTGCAGTGCAGTAACTCGATCTCAGCTCACTGTAGCCTCCACCTACCAGGTTCAAGCGATTATCCTGCCTCAGCCTCCTGAGTAGCTAGGACTAGAGGTGTGTGCCAGCATGCCCAGCTAATTTTTGTATTTTTAGTAGAGACACGGTTTCACCAGGTTGGCCAGGACAGTCTTGATCTCCTGACCTTGTGATCCGCCTACCTCAGGCTCCAAAGTGCCGGGATTACAAGCATGAGCCACTGCACCTGGCCCCATTTTTCTTTTTATAGTGTTATTTAGCATACTGTTTGAACTACCAGAAGATTAAATATTCACCCACATTTTCTTCTGCATATTATTCCCCTTTTACACAGAAGTCTTTACTGTATTTAGAACTTCATTTAGTATATGTGGAACCTCATACATGGTGTGAGGCAGAAACAGAAAAATATTTTTACAAATTTTTTGACAGTTTCACCATAAGAATGTATCCTTTCCTCACTGATCTGAGAAGCCAGCGTCATCAATTATCAAATTATATGAGTATGCACGTGTATCAGTACAAAGACACACACATAATCAGGTAAGTCTGATTTTACACCATGTAATACCTACCTAGTCCAACTAGAACTCAACTTTTCACGATATTTTCCCAATTCTGCTCATGTAATACATTAAATATGGAGCCTTTCTGATGCCTGGAAAAGCCTCCCAACAATTTTTAAAATATCTAATTAGAGTGCTCGCTTCGGCAGCACATATACTAAAATATCTAATTAGACTATTGTTTCATTTAATTTCCATAGAAAATGGAAAATTCCTAATTTGAATACTCTATCAAGCATAGTTTAGTCTCTACAAATATAGGACTCACAATTACTCTTTTTAAAAAGCATAAAATCTGAAGACTTCATAATGGCCTGCCAAAAAGGACTTCGTTTTTCAAGTGAACTAAATAACATTTAAATTATGTACTTAGGAGTATTTTAAACCCCTGGAAAATTTTAAATATTATAATTAAGAAACCATTCTTTTATAGCATGTCACTTTGCCCAATGTTGGGGCCCTTTATCACATTATTCTGTGTCAAATGTATAGAGAGGGAGAAAGTTAAAAGAGCCCTCCTGGGGCCTAAATGCTAAATCACCAGCATTTGGTGGGTGTAAGTCATAACATTTCATCACCAGGCTTTGATTACTGTATATAGACAGCCTCAAATACAAAGTGAAATACCTTAGAAAGATTCTAACAATATGATGAAGAATCATTCCATCAATACCTACCTACAAGGAACAAAAAGGCTCCCCCCTTACAGTCATTATGTTCAAAGTACAGCTTTAAAAAGAATCTAGCTCTACTCATAAAACTTTTAATAAAATAGGCTCTATCGGTTATAAAAAAAAATTAACTACATAAAACAAGAATGTCTGCAAGAAATCTTTAAAGCTCCTCCTATCATGTTTGCACATAAAAACTCATGACTAGTCTTCTGCTTCCAAACATGATAGAATATCTGGTACCAGACTTGTGATCCTACCAAAAACAACTAGAAAACAGGCCAAAATCGATGAGGCAACTGTTTTCAGGAAATGAATAGCAGGCAGAGCAGGTCCCAGATCTCTGAGGGAAAGGAAATATGTAGTGAGCCTCACAATGGCCTCAGCTTTCTGCCTTGGAATACTTTCCTGTCCAGCACAAGGAAGACTAACTCAAGCAGAGCAGCTGAGAGACAGAAACTAGGCTTTTAAGCACAGTGATTAACCTCCAGAGGCCCTTGGTCAAGGGCTAGGCTACACAAACACACTCGAGGGGAGTCTCTATGGAATCTAGCAGAAATTACCTGCTATGGGCTGAAAGGTCAAGCAGCACTGGGAGTCATCCCCCCTATTATGCATGGAGTGTTTGTGTTTCTCCCAAAGTTTTTATGTTAAAGCCATAATCCCCAGTGTGGCTGTACTGGCAGATGAGGCCTCTAAGGAAGTAATTATGGTTAAATGAAGCCAAAAGGGTGGGACCCTAATCCAATAAAATTAGTGTCCTTTTTTTTTTTAATTGCATTTTAGGTTTGGGAGTACATGTGAAGAACATGCAAGATTGTTGCATAGGTACACACATGGCAGTGTGATGTGCTGCCTTCCTCCCCTTCACCTATATCTGGTATTTCTCCCCATGCTATCTCTCCCCAACTCCCCATCCTCCGCTGTCCTTCCCCTATTTCCCCCCAACAAACCCCAGTTCGTAGTGCTCCCCTCCCTGTGTCCATGTTTTCTCATTGTTCAACACCCACCTATGAGTGAGAACATGCATCCTTTTAAGAAGATACACCAGAGAGCTAGCACTCTCTGTGTACACACACCAAGGAAAAGCCCTTTGAGGACACAGCAAGAAGGCGGCTGTATATAACCCAAGAGGCGAGCTCTCACCAGAGAGCAACTCTGCTGGCACTTTGATCTTGGACTGCCAGGCTCCAGAACTGTGAGAAAATAAATTTCTGTTGTGTAAGCTACCTAGTCTATGGTATTTTGTTATGGCAGCCCAAGCAGGCTAATTAACACTGCCCAAACAAAGCAATAGAACACTTCATGCATTTAGCTGAAACCCTGAAAAGGCCACACCTCAGGAGGAAAAGCTTTCTAGAATTTAGTTCAAAGTCAAAATAGGCCTCCCTCACAAAAGACAAAACCAAACCTCTCAAAACCGAAAAGATCCCCCCAATAATATTACAACCTGACAGAACAAAACTTAACACCATTTACAGGAAGACAATGTAATCTAGCCCCCCTACAAAGAATAATCACAACGTCCATCATTATAAAAAAAAAAATACTAAATAAGCAAACAAATGTCCCAAAATCAAGATAAGTCAATAAAAACAGATGTTTGCATAACACAAATGTTAGATTTAGCAAAAGAACTTTAGAGCCATTATTATATATATTTTCAAGAATGCAAAGATTGGTGAATGCTCAACAGAGAAATGAAAACTATAAAAATGGAATGTCTGAACTGAAAAGTACGATATCCTAACTAAAAAATTAATTAAATGGGCCAGGTGAGGTGGCTCATGTCTGTAATCCCAGCACTTTGAGAGGCCTAGGCGGGTGGAACATGAGGTCAGAAGTTCAAGACTAGCCTGGCCAAGATGGTGAAACCCCATCTCTACTAGAAGATACAAAAAATTAGCCGGGTGAGGTGGCAGGTGACTGTGATCCCAGCTACTTGGGAGGTTGAGGCAGGAGAATCGCTTGACCCAGGGCAGTGGACATTGTAGTGAGCTGAGATCATGTCACTGCACTCTAGCCTGGGCGACAGAGCAAGACTGTCTCAAAAAAAAAAAAAAAAAATCATTAAATCATTAAATGAATGTAAAAGCAGATAGAAAACTGTAGAAATAAAGTTACTGAAAATGAAAACAGGTCAATAAAAGTTGAATAGAGAGAAAGGATGATTGGAAAATAACTAAACAGAGTCTCACTATATTTGTTTTTTAAACTTGCTATGTAACAAATCACCCCAAAATTAACATTGAGACCACCACCTATTATTAGCTCACAGTTCTGTAGTTCAAAATTCAGGCCAGTTAAGCTGAGTTCTATACCAAAGGTACTGCATAAGTTGTTAGGGATTGGTGCTATTGAACTAAACCATGGTAATTAGGCCAAGCACGGTGGCTCACACCTGTAATCCCAACACTTTGGGATGCTGAGGTGGGAAGAGTGCTTGAGCCCAGGAGTTTGAGACCAGCTTAGGCAACCTAGTGAGACCCCATTTCTACAAAAAAAAAAATCA
Organism: Cebus imitator; assembly: GCF_001604975.1. Taxonomy (NCBI): domain Eukaryota; kingdom Metazoa; phylum Chordata; class Mammalia; order Primates; family Cebidae; genus Cebus; species Cebus imitator. Next base: position 3,244,192 of record NW_016107342.1, on the reverse strand, counting down.
AATAATTGGCCAAGTATGGTGGCACGTGCCTGTGGCCCAAGCAACTCACAGAAGGCTGAGGTGGGAGGACTGCTTGAGCTCGGGAGACTGAGGTTGCAGTGAGCTGTGATCATGCCACTGTGCTCCCACATAGGCAAGAGAGCAAGACCCTGTCTCAGTGAATGAATGAATGCATCAATCAATCAATCAATGAATCAATCAATCAAACAATAGACCACAGTAATTAAATTCACACATATTGGAACTAAGGACTATTTGTACATTAAAGCAAAGTTTACATCTTTCTTCAAATGTGTATGAAACTACTAAAAACTGGAAAGAATCTAGGACAATATACACAGCATTTTCCCTGAATACAGTGGATTTTTATTAAAACACCTGTAATAGGCTGGGCGAGGTGGCTCACGCCTGCAATCCCAGCAGTTTTGGAGGCCAAGGAGGGTGGATCACTTGAGGCCAGGAGTTCAAGACCAGCCTGGCCAACATGACGAAACTCCATCTCTACCAAAAATACAAAAAATTAGCTGGGCATGGTGGTGCATGCATGTAATCCCAGCTATTTAGGAGGCTGAAGCAGAAGAATCACTTTAATCCAGGATGTGGAGGTTGCAGTGAGCAAGATAGCACCACTGCACTCCAGCCTGAGCAACAGAGTGATACTCTGTCTCAATAAAAAAAAAAAACTTGTAATACCCAATCATGTGGAAACTAACAATCAGAAAAATGTGGATAGAGTATAACAGAAGGCAACATAAAAATGTATTATGATTAAGATACTACACATCAATATTTTTGGATATGACTAAAGCAATTCTTAGAACTTTGTGTTACACTGCTATAACAGAATACCTGAAACTGGGTAGTTGATAAAGAACAGAAATTTATTTCTTACAGTTCTGAAGGCTGGAAAGTCCAAGATCAAAGCACTAGCATTTAGTCAGGGCTTTCTTACTGTGTTCTCACATGGCAGAAGGTAGAAGGGCAAGGGAGACTGAAATCACTCTTGTAAGGCCTTTTTATAGTAGCATGAAAGCATGAATCCATTCATGAAGGGGGTACTCTCATGACCTAAACACTTCCCAAAAGGCCCCATCCCCCAACACTACTGCACTGGAGACTGTTTCCAACACACAAATTTTGGGGGACACATTCTGATCATAGCAATCTTAGAAAAAAAATTTGCTTTTTATTAATAGGAGAAAGAAAGCTCAATTATTTCTATACCTTAAAATTGCAGTATAAGAACAAAGAAAAACTAGCCAAAAATATATTATATATTTTTAAATATATATTTTTATATATACATACACACATATATATACTTTTCTTATATATATATATTTTTAGCTACTTTTTCTTGGTATAGAAATAATTTTATATATGTGTGTGTATATATATGTCTGTATATTTATGTGTGTGTGTATATCTGTGTGTGTCTCTCTATATACATATACATATAGAGACACACACATTTTTTTTTAAGCAGAAACAAATCAGTCATGGTGGTGCACACCTGCAGTCCCCGCTACTCGAGAGGTTGGGATGGGAAGATTCCTTGTGCCCAGGAGTTCAAAGCTGCAGTGAGCTATGATCAAGCCACTATACTCCACCCACACCCTGAGTGACAGGGTGAAACTCTTATTTCTAAAAAAAAACAAGAAAAAGAAAAAAACTAGAAAATGAAAAACAAGTAAACGAATAGAATTAATTACACTCTCCAGGAAACCAACTGATAGCTTTTCTAAAGACAGAAACATTCTTTCTTTGGACTAATCATTAAAAAACTAAATTATTCAAAAATGTAGAAAAGATATTTTTTTCTATTTTATAAATAAATTGTGTATACTTAGACTATTAAATCATTATATATACTTGTTAGGTTTCTAGATTACACAATTCTTGTGTAGTAAAATTTAGATTAAAATATTTAAATGCCCAATACCTCAACCTGACTAAATATTTCTTCTCCTTCTCTGCCTTAAATGACAATTGACCCTATTTAGCATTCTATAGTTAAACCTGGGTTTAACATACATTTTCTCACTTAATTTTCTTCCCCATTTAATGTTCTGTTTGGGTTAACATTTATTGATGCAAATCTTTATTCTGGGAAAGCAGCAATATACATCCGTCTTTAAAATACATCTGCATACCTTCTAAAATGAAAACCTACTTATAGCTCTGAGTACTGAGTGACAGATATAACAATTTAATGAAAAACAAAGATAGCAATTAAGCAATAACTCCTGAGCATTTTACATATGCTAAATCCCTTGTTCCTCAAGCAAATGAAGGATTCCCATAAGTGATGGCTGGGCCCAGTGGCCCACACCTGTAATCCCAGCACTTTGGGAGGCCAAGCCAGGAGGATCACTTGAGAGGCCAGGAGTTCAAGACCAGCTTGGGCAACAGAGCGAGATCCCATCTCTAAAATAAATAAATAAATAAAATAAAAAATTAATCTGGTATAGTGATGTGTACCTGTAGTTCCATCTACTCAGAAGGCTGAGGCAGGAGGACTCTGTGAGCCCAGGAGTTTGAGTTTACAGTGAGCTATGATTGTGCCACTGTACTCCAGCCTGGGCAACAGGGTGAGAGCTTGTCTGTAAAATAAATAAATAAAAATATGTATAAATGGGGAAACTGAGATACAGAAAATTATTATTATTTGAGACAGAGTCTCACTCTGTCACCCAGGTTGGAGTACAGTGGTGTGATCTCGGCTCACTGCAACCTCCACCTCCCAGGTTCAAGTGATTCTCCCACCTCAGCCCCCCGAGTAGCTGGGACTACAGGCACACGCCACCATGCCCGGCTAACTTTTGTATTTTTAGTAGAGACAAGGTTTTGCCATGTTGGTCAGGCTGGTCTCAAACTCCTGATCTCAGGTGATCTGCCCACTTCAGCCTCCCAAAGTGCTGGGACTATAGGCATGAGCCACCATGCCCAGCCCAGAAAATTATTAAATAACTAGCACAAGGTTATACAGCTAGTATGCAATAAAATAGAGGTTTCAATCTGTGCCCTCTGGCTCAGAATGTGTGCTCCAAGTTCAAACTACTATATTAAACTGCCTTTTGAGTGCAATTTTTGTTCAAAATTGCCAAATTAACATAGTTTTTCTGTTTCCCTCTGTATAAATATTTTAAACACACTGAATAGGAAACATGGAAATTCAACTCTTGTTTACAAGCAAAGGATCAGGCAGAATGTCATGATTAACTCCATTTACTAAACCATTTAATAATACAATATATTTAAGAGCTGCTTCCTCTGGTGGAATACAGATCAGTCATTGCCATTCTATTCGTTTCTCATGTCACCACCAGCATTTTTGGGGGGACTAGGAGGAGTTAAAGGGGTTGAGCACATAGGGGAGACAGAAGGAAAAGAAGGGGGAAAACACATAAAAGGTACCTTTTACTGTATTTTAATATTTTGAACCATCTATTAAAAAGGCAACAGTCCTGGGGCAAGCCTTTATTTTCCTGCAAGTTCACTTTCTTAGGAGATATTTCCAAAACACCCTCTGTAATCCTGTTAGATGAGAACGATGTCCTCCCCAACACCACAAAATGAGCACACTCATTTACATACATCCTTAGTCAGGAGACAGGGCAGAACCATATATGTGACAATTTCCATTGTAATAAGCCTATCAGGAAGCATGATGTGCCAGACATTTTCTAGTGGCTGGGATAAAGGAAAAATGAGTCTCCAAGGTAGCCACTAACATGCCAAAAAGTTACAGATGGAGAATCAAAAGCAAGTAAGCCAAGTAGATGATGACATTACCTCTGCAGACCAAGAAAACCATTATGCACACTCTGTATGCACCTGTGAAGTACTGTTGGGCTTCAGGGGTGGGATACACATCACCAATTAAACTATGAGGACCTGCCTTGTCTACATCTAGCTCTGAAGCTTTCTTACTAGCTTGTAAGCTTTGGAGTAGTTCACCTCTGCCCTAACTCAAACCCGAATCTATGTTGTCATTTGTCAAATGGAGATTAAAATAACTGCTGTGCTTAAAAAAAAGAGTTGTGAAAATTAAGTGAAAAGATGGACAAAATACTTAAGTAGTAATTTGAAAAAGCGAATATTCATTTAGCAAATAAATGTATTTAAAGGTACACAACATCAAGAGTCATCAGGTAAATGCATATTAAAACTACAATGAGGGCTGGCCAGTTGGTGGTTCATGTCTGTAACTACAGCACTTTGGGGGCCAAGGCAGGTAGATCACATGAGGCCAGGAGCTGGAGACCAGCCTGGCCAAAATGGCAAAATCCTGTCTCTACTGAAAACACAAAAATTAGCCGGGCATGGTGGTACATATCTGTATTCCCAGCTACTTGGGAGGCAGGAGAATCACTTGAACCCAGGAGGTAGAGGTTGCAGTAAGTATAGATTGTACCATTGCATTCCAGCCTGGACGACAGAGCAAGACTCTGTCTCAAACACGCAAACAAACAAAACACCCCACAATGAGATACCCACTAGAAATGTCTAAAACATTTAAAACTACACTACCATGTACTGATAAATTTCTGACATAAAATTGGAATAATATGACAAAATGAAAAATCAAGACAGGGGAGGAAGAGAAGTGGTCAAATTCAGGGACAGAAGACAACCAAGAAGGAAAAAAATAACAAGAGATAAAGAAATGATATATCCTTAAGTTTTACTTTGATATCTGGGTGATAGATGGTTAGAACTAATAGTTGTCAAGTATAAACATATTTGTGTTTGATATCCCACCCTACATACATACATACAAGGCCTATTCTTAACATCTATAAGCAGATGGCCACTTCAGATTGTCAATAATCTTCAGGGGACAATGGCCATTGTCAGACATCTGTCACAAATGACCTTCTTAGGTTCAATCTCCACATTAAATACAAACATTTATTCATTATCCGGTAACTTAACGGAACCTAATAAGGCATTAATGTTTAAAAATAAAAAAAGTTCTTCCCCTTCAACCCTCCACCTCAAGGACTTAGTACTACTGTGGACAAACCAAAACCACTGCACATGCTAGATTTCTTTAAGCAGATCTTTTTTTAGAAGAGAAGGTTAAGATAATTCATCTCATGACAAATGAAAGTAAAAGCTGCTGCTCTAGACAAGAATAAAAAAACTCCTTTTTAGTACAAATGAGAAGTAAAATTCTGACTCACTACAATTCTCATATTGCAAATGAAAATAAGCACGTGCTAAGGGAATGTTTACTGACCAAGAAAATAGTTTGCGAGTTTTTAGATACAATAAAAATTTCACTGAAGAACAAATTTTTCATCCAAATGCTATCCTTGAAAAATTATACCAAACATGAGGCAGGCTGTACCTAAGGGAAATTTTTAAATCCTTCATCACTTCTCTTTGTGCTTTTTTAAAATATGAAATTAAACACAGTTCTGAGCTTGCATTAAAAAAAAAAGAAAAAATGTAAAATAAAAACTTTGTAACTTAGACAAAATGAAAAATCAAGGAAGGGGGAGAATAAGAAAAGTGGTCAGAGTCAAGGACAAAAGACAACCAAGGAGGAAAAAAAAAATAAGAGATAAGGAAATGATATATCCTCAAGTTTCATTTTGATACCTGGGTAATGGATGGTTAGAACTATCAGTTGTTAAGTAACCAGAGTTTGATATCCTACCCTACATACCTATATACAAGGCCTGTTTTTTTTTCTTTTGAGACAGAGTCTTGCTCTATTGCCCAGGCTGGAGTGCAGTGGTGTGATTTCTGGTCACTGCAACCTCCACCTCCTGGGTTCAATCAATTTTCCTGACTCAGCCTCCTAAGTAGCTGGATTATAGGCGCGCGTGACCACGCTCGGCTAATTTTTGTATTTATTAGAGATGGGGTTTCACCATGTTGGTCAGACTGGTCTCGAACTCCTGACCTTGTGATCCACCCACCTCAGCCTCCCAAAGTGCTGGGATTACAGGTGTGAGCCACTGCACCTGGCCAAAACGCCTATTCTTAACACATAACACCTTGGAGGTCCTTTATTTAAACAGAAAGCCATGCTAGAGACACATCCACCTAACTATATTGCTATAACATTGTGTTGTATATTCACTGGCAGAAAATCATTCTCTTCTTGACTTACTTTCAAATTATACATAAGCTTATCATAAAATGTTATTATTAAGAAATAAAAATATATTTTAAACTATCAATATCATCAACTGATGTGAAACAAAAATAAAATTATCTTTTCTCTTAAATTGTAAAAACCTACAAGAAATTCCCTTGTATAATAATTTTAACCAATCTGTCATAAAATCCATTTGAAATGCCCAAAATAAGACAATTAAAAAAAAAAAAAAAAA